>NC_133326.1:698367084-698723968 GCF_042186555.1 Aquarana catesbeiana
CAGGGGCAGAGGAAGATGGAGCAACAGTGTTGAGGAGGCTGTTGGTGGCCCTCAAGGTGCCCCCTAGTCTGGGGGGGTGTCCTGCCCTGGGTCGGGGCTCGGCTGCTGGAAAGATCCTGCCAAAACAGACGGGATGAAGTCTTTCCTGGAGGCACAGGAGCAAAACAGGTCATAGTGAGTAGTGCAACACTGTGAGGGACTAACAAAGGGGGGATACTGCCACATGTAACCAGTCTCTATTGAAGACAGCGGTGTGCTTAAGTCTTCAGGCCTTTCCCTAGAGATCTCCTGAGAGTCACCGGGGCGGGCTGGTGAAGAGTCAGTCGGGTGAACTGACTGTAGAAGCAACCAGGAGGGCTGGGGAAAGGGGCAGCTGCAGCCAGGTGGGTTGGCAGTGCCTGAAAATGTGGTGCTGGGATCAATAGCCACAGAGGAGAAGTTACGAGCTGTTTCACTATATCTGCATTACACTTAAAGGGGCTGCGAGTTCCTGCCTGTAATGGGCTGTGGCTAAATCTGACTGGGAGCCTCATCTCAAGAGTGATTCAGCTGGAGCAAGCAAGTGTGTGCAGGAGGAAAGAGGAGAAGAGACTGTATATAGATGTATATAGGAAGGTATCCCTGAAGCTGTTGAAGCCAAGTGGGCATCCCATCCCTATCCAAGTTATTGACCCACTAATAAATAACATAAACAAAGCTACGGACTTTTCTCTGACTCTGGGTGTTTGTGAAAACTTGGTTTGCTTGGCTGTGCAGGAGTGGGGGATCCAAGTTCATCTGCAACTCCTACAGAGGGTGTGCTACAGATTATATATTGTAGGTTGCTGCAGAGACCAGGACCCAGAAGGTCAATTTGATATCGAGTCCCAATGGTTTAGTCTGGAACATCAGCCACTGCTAGGGAGGTAGACCAATGCATGTGAGATACTCCCATAGTACTTTAAACTTTGTCCAACATCAACATTTGGTAAAGAAAGTGGTTCTATGCATAGTTTGTCATTATATAGTTACACATGGGCAGCCATATTTACTCTTTAGATACACAGACCCTAGTCATTACTTTCCAATGCAGTAAAGCGGTTCTGCTTCAATGCTCCTTCTCACATTGACAATCTGTGAATCAGTCTACTCATTGAAAACAATGCACTTCCTGTCTGGCCTATATCTTATCTCAACATTTTAAGGGAGGGGCATGTTCTACAATGAGCCACTGAGAGCTCCCCCTACTGGCTAAACTACTCAAGCTTTATTTGATAAAATAACAGATACAGGGTATATGGAAGAACAATTTCAAAAGTTATATTAAAAGTTATTTACTTTTAAGCTTCATTCTGGGCTCTCTTACCACCCTGTGTTGACCCCTGTCCCCAGTTCAACACCACCCATTACCCCCCTATGCCCTAAGGCACACAGGGTCATGTTCTTTTTCATTTTTTCTCCAGGCTGGGTGGTTCTCAGTAATAATACAGAGAGCATATTCACATTAGCTCTGCTCTCTGCATTATTACATATAAGTGAAGGGTACTATGGCGACACCTCCTCCTCACTGCCCTCAGTCTTCTGGTTTGAATGACCTGAAGATGTCCGAGTTTCACAATATTAGAAAAGTGTGCCTGACATGATATAAGCTTTTTCATATTATTTACCCTTTTTTCTGTAACTCTAAATCAATTGTCTCCAAACTGCAGCCCCCCAGACTGGATGTGGCTCTTTGCTTGCCTTTATCCAACCTTTGGGGCACTACTCCTTCCATTACTTCCACTGACACCAACACTGGGGCATAACTCCTCCTACACCAAAGATGGGGCATTATTCCTCTCACTGATATCAATGATGGGGTAATATTGCTCCCCAACACCAATGATGGGGCACTATTCTTTCCACTGACACCAACGATGGGGTACTAT
Organism: Aquarana catesbeiana; assembly: GCF_042186555.1. Lineage (NCBI taxonomy): Eukaryota > Metazoa > Chordata > Amphibia > Anura > Ranidae > Aquarana > Aquarana catesbeiana. The sequence continues at coordinate 698,368,992 of NC_133326.1, forward strand.
TCTCCCACTGACACCAATAATGGGGCACTATTCCTTCCACTGACACTAACGATGGGGTACTGTTCTCCCACTGACATCAACGATGGTGCACTATTCCTTCCACAGACACCAATGATCCTCCTACTACTGACCCCAGGCACCATATAATTTTTTTTCTCCCACTAACCCCAAAGCCTATGGCATTGTTTACTTCCATTGGTGCTGGGGCATTTTTTTGCTCCCGCTGGCCATAGTCCGGTGTCTTTCAAATCTAAAGAACAATAAGCTGGCCCTTTGTTCAGAAAGTTGGGAGACTCCTGCTCTAAAATCTAGAAGTGCTGTCGTTTGGAGGTAACATGTTCCTTTTATTTTCGTCTTTCTACATAGACTTGAACCTGATGACTTCAGAAGGCTTGTTAATAAACTGGGGCATTGTCCATGGCAATACAACGAGTCTGAACACGATAAACTTAGGTGAGTATTCCTTATAATGTTTTCTTTTTTCGCTATGACAAATCTTCCTGGAAGATTGAGGATATACTTTAGATGAATGGGGACCATGCACCCACCCCTTAATGGGTCACACCACTGTGCCCTTCTTTCAGAGTGTATTTACGTAGAGTGCAGTGCTAAAGTCACCATGCCAGTGTTACTCTCTGCATCAGCAGAGGTCCATCCTGAGCCAGAGAATGTCTCTTTGAGGAGAAGATGAACAATTGAGCAAAGTGACTTTAAAGCTTTGGTGCTTTAACTCCAACCAAATTAAATTTGTTTGGTTAGAGTGGGAAAAAGTTGGAACCCTTGTGACACTTTTACTGCTGTCTATGTCCTTATTGGGGAGATTCTCACTGTTTTGTCTGACAAATAGGGATGAGCCGAACTTCCCCCAGTTCAGTTCGCACCAGAACATGCGAACAGACAAAGAATTTCTGTGAACATTCAAACACCGTTAAAGTCTATGGGACACAATTGTGAACAATCAAAAGTGCTAATTTTAAGGGCTTATTTGCAAGTTATTGCCATAAAAAGTGTATGGGGGACCCGGGTCCTGCCCCAGGGGACATGTATCAATGCAAAATAAAAGTTTTTAAAATGGCCGTTTTTTCAGGAGCAGTGATTTGAATAATGCTTAAAGTGAAAGAATAAAAATGAAATATTCCTTTTAATATTGTGCTTGGGGGGTCTCCTTAGTCTCCCTGTAAAGTGGCACATCTTTCTCATGTGTTTTTCTGTGCCGCAGCAAAATGACATTTCTAATTGAAAAAATGTCATTTAAAATTGCTCGCGGCTGTAATGTATTGCCGGCTGCCGGCAATATAGATAAAAAAAAATGAGGAAAAAATCAGCGTGGGTCCCCCCCCCCAAGTCCATACCAGGCCTTCAGGTCTGGTATGGATATTAAGGGGAATTCCAAGCCGAAATTTTAAAAAAAAAACAGCGTGGGGGTCCCTTCCAAAATCCATACCAGGTCCTTAGGGTCTGGTATGGATTTTAGGGGAACTCCATGCCAAAAAAAAATGGCGTGGGGTCCCACCCAAAATCCATACCAGACCCTTATCCGAGCAGGGAGCCTGGTAGGCCAGGAAAAGGAACCATACCAGGTCACTTGTCCTCAACATGGGGAGGATGCTTTGGGGTCCCCCCCCAAAGCACCTTGTCCCCATGTTGATGGGAACAAGGGCCTCATCCCCACAACCCTGGCCATTGGTTGTGTTGGTCTGCGGGCAGGGGGCTTATCAGAATCTGGAAGCCCCCTTTAACAAGGGGGCCCCCAGATCACGCCCCCCCCCCATGTGAATGGGTATGGGGTACATCCTACACCTACCCATTCACCCAAAAAAATGTAAAAAAGTAAAAACCACAATACATATTTTTTGACAATTCCTTTATTAACAAAGAACAAAAAAAAAGTGTCCCGCGATGTCCATCCATCTTCAATCACAGTGCCCGATGGACCCGAAATATTTAAAAAAAACCTCAACCTCCATGGGAAGCGTCCCGCTGACTGTTGTCTTTTCGCAATGACAGCTGTTATATAGGCAAGGGCAGGGCCACCCGCTGACGTAACCGGATGACCCCACCCCCCTCTGATGGCACATGACATCAGAAGGGACAGGGTCACTCGGTTACGTCACCGGGTGGCCCCGCCCTTGCCTATATAACAGCTGTCATTGCGAAAAGACAACAGTCGGCGGGACACCTCCCAAGGAGGCGGGGTTTTTTTTTTTTTTCAGGTCCGTCGGGCGCCATGATTGAAGATGGATGGACATCGCGGGAAACTTTTTTTTTTTCTTTTTTAATAAAGGAATTGTCAAAAACTCTGTATTGTGGTTTTTACTTTTTGACACGTTTTTGGTGAATGGGTACCCCATAGCCATTCACATAGGGGGAGGGTGGGATCAGGGGGACCCCAAAGCACCATCCACATGTTGAGGGCATGTGGCCTAGTATGGTTCAGCCCCTCTATCCTGTCTTCCAGGCTACTTGCTCGGATAAGGGTCACGCCATTTTTTAAAAATTTGACGTGGTCTTCCCCTTAAAATATATGACAGACCCGAAGGGTCTGGTACGGATTTTGGGGGGGACCCCACGCAATTTCTATTTTTGCATGGAGTTCCCCATGCAAAATGTAAAATATATATATATATCACTGACTGCACTGTATTTATATATATATACTAGACTGGCTGCCCTGTATATATAGTCTACACTGAATGCATATCATATATACAGTATCTCACAGAAGTGAGTACACCCCTCACCTGGACCACACATGAACATAAACCTTTGGTTCTTGCTTAAAATATTTTGCTTAAAATGATACAAAGTGTTAATTCCCATAATTTATTCACATACATTATATATAGTATCTCACAAAAGTGAGTACACCCCTCACATTTTTGTAAATATTTTATTCTATCTTTTCATGTGACAACACTGAAGAAATGACACTTTGCTACAATGTAAAGTAGTGAGTGTGCAGCTTGTATAACAGTGTAAATTTGCTGTCCCCTCAAAATAACTCAACACACAGCCATTAATGTCTAAACCACTGGCAACAAAAGTGAGTACACCCCTAAGTGAAAATGTCCAAATTGGGCCCAAGGTGTCAATATTTTGTGTGGCCACCATTATTTTCCAGCACTGCCTTAACCCTCTTGGGCATGGAGTTCACCAGAGCTTCACAGGTTGCCACTGGAGTCCTCTTCCACTCCTCCATGATGACATCACAGAGCTGGTGGATGTTAGAGACCTTGCACTCCTCCACCTTCCGTTTGAGGGTGCCCCACAGACAGGGCCGCTGTCAGAAATCATGGGGCCCCGTACAGCCTACCTGACGGGGCCCCCTTCAACCACACCCTTGACCCCACCCCTGACCCCAGCTTGAAACGAAATGCAGGTTTGTTGCCATTTACATATGCATGCGGAGCCAATGCACGTGTTTGCAATTAATAAGCACGAATGAGCGGGGGCAGTTTAAAATTTCTTTTAAATTGTATTTTATTACAAATAAAAAAAAAATCTTACATTGTATCTTTACATTTGATGAACAACATTGCTTGTGATAGCATGGGCCATGACAGGTCCTCTTTATGGGGAGATCTCAGGTCTTTTAGACCCCATAACTGTCCTCTGGCCTCCAAAGCATCTGATCAAACCAAGATCAGTTTAATCAGATGCTTCTTCAAGCTGGTGATGGCTTCTTTACATGAGCCTGAAACTGGAAGTGGTGAAATCCTCGTCACTTCCGGTTTTTGACGTCACGCAGTGGGAGGAACAACATCCATCCCTCTCACTGCGATGACCGAACCGGATGCTACTGGTCACATCTTAAAAGCAATAAAGGTGGTGATGGGACCCACTGTCTGTAAAAGTAATCCAGTGGCTTCTTAGCCACTAGGATTACTTTTACTTTCTGCAGAATTGCTGGGGCTAAAAGATTATATCTTGATCATTGCTTTAGTGATGACCAAGATATCATCCTTCCATTCCAGCGATGTACTGGTACGTCGCTTGACGGGAAGCAGTTAAAGAGGATTGGTTTGGGGAGCAGTAAAAATGCAGCTCTGCTGCACATGCAGTATACACATACATGTACACACAGTATACACAGACGGATGTAAAAAAAACACAGATTTATACATACTGTCCCTGGTTTTACTGAGGCTGGCAACCCTGATGGGGCCCCATAGTGGCCCAGGGCCCTCGGGCAGTGCCCGAGTGGCTCAATGGTCAGTCCGCCCCTGGACACAGTGAGCATTCTATGCTCTATTCCCCACTCACTGTGTCCAGTGCAGCCACGCTCTTCTCCTGCTCTCCCCTATCAGCCGCTCAGATTCTTCCCATCTCATCCGGGAGCCGAACGGAGAATCACAGTATCACTCCGCCAGCCAGGACTAATAGGATAGTGGGGCGGCATGATGTACATTCACCCGAAAATTAAGAAATAGTCCCTCCACTGCGCTCCCCTCCTGGGCCCCTGTGTTGACCTGATGGGGCCCAGGAAAATGATATACCCCCTGTAAGCAAGTAGGAGCGGGAGAGGAGTCTAGAAAACATTTTTTTTTAATGCAATAACAAACTGTAATGTTGCCCGGTGTCTTGTCAAATACTGTTCCCCATCGGATAGTGTCCGCCCTGTACTGCGCAGGTGCAGTACAGAGGACAAACGAGACGCCAAAAGTCTCCGAAGTTCAACAGCTGATCGTCAGCTCTACACAGCGCCTGCGCGCTTATTCTGCCCTGAGTCTAGGTTCATGCCCCACTATCCAAGTGGACATAGAGTTAGAATAAAAAGATGCCGAGCGCAGCAAGGCCGTGCCCGAAGCGTGGCGAGCGAAGCAAGCCTGCGAGGGGCCCTGTTACAAAGCGTTCACTATTAAGTGCCCAAGCGCCGTGTACAGCTGATGGTCAGCTGGTCAACTTCTGAGACTTTCGGCGTCTCCTTGTCCTCCGTACTGCGCAAGCACTGGACGGACACTATCCAATAGGAGGACACTTCTCGTCAGAACACAGGGCCCCACTGTGTAGCTGATGGGGGCGGGCCCCATACAACAGGGCTGGTTGTACTGCCCTATCAGCGGCCCTGCCCACAGATGCTCAATAGGGTTTAGGTCTGGAGACATGCTTGGCCAGTCCATCACCTTTATCCTCAGCTTCTTTAGCAAGGCAGTGATCGTCTTGGAGGTGTGTTTGGGGTTATTACCATGTTGGAATACTGCCCTGCGGCCCAGTCTCCGAAGGGAGGAGATCATGCTCTGCTTCAGTATGTCACAGTACATGTTGGCATTCATAGTTCCTCAGTGAACTGTAGCTCTTCAGTGCTGGCAGCGCTTAAGCAGCCCCAGACAATGAAATTCCCACCACCCTGCTTGACTGTAGGCAAGACACACTTGTCTTTGTACTCCTCACCTGGTTGCTGCACATGCTTGACACCATCTGAACCAAATAAGTTTATCTTGGTTCCATCAGACCACAGGACATGGTTCCAGTAATCCATGTCCTTAGTCTGCTTGTCTTCAGCAAACTGTTTGCAGGCTTTCTTGTACATCATCAGAGGCTTCCTTCTGGGACGACAGCCATGCAGAACAATTTGATTCAGTGTGCGGCGTATGGTCTGAGCACTGACAGGCTGACCTCCCCCACCCCTTCAACCTTTGCAGCAATGCTGGCAGCACTCATATGCCTACCATATTTTTCGGACCATAAGACGCACTTTTTCCCCCAAAAAATATGGGGGGAAAATGTCCCTGCGTCTTATGGTCCAAATACTGAATGGACACCCCCCCCCCCCTCCCATCTACGCGATTTCAAATACCGGGCCAGCAGTGGTCAGAGAGCATGTCCGCAGATGGGAGGCAGCCGGCGCCGTCAGCTAGAACTCATGGGGGGTCATACTGGTCCGCGGCAGCATCTTCTTCCCAGCAGCACGTACCACACAGCAAGAGAAGGGGGCGGCCCATGTAAAAGAAGCCCAGGAAGCTTTGCAGCAGGTCCAGTGCGCGGAGGAAGGCCCACATGACGTAATTACATGTTGCTCCACGCACTGGGCTGTTCTGTTGCTGACTAGTAAAGTGAGCCCTCTTTGGTCGCTGCCTCACAAGTCCCTTCCAGTTCCTCTGCAAGCAGTGCCCGCTCTGCATTCTGCATTCTAAAGTATACAGTACAAAAAAATTACTATACACTGTGAATACTGGTAACTAATCCTGAACAGGTGCCAGCCCAGCCCCCACTGACAGGACCAGGTGCCAGCCCAGCCACCCACTGACAGGACCAGGGTCCAGCTCAGCCACCCACTGACCAGATCAGGTGCCAGCTCAGCCACCCACTGACAGAACCAGGTGCCAGCTCAGCCACCCACTGATGGGACCAGGTGCCAGCTCAGCTACCCACTGACGGGACCAGGTGCCAGCTCAGCCACCCACTGATGGGACCAGGTGCCAGCTCAGCCACCCACTGCAGGGACCAGGTGCCAGCTCAGCCACCCACTGCAGGGACCAGGTGCCAGCTCAGCCACCCACTGCAGGGACCAGGTGCCAGCTCAGCCACCCACTGCAGGGACCAGGTGCCAGCTCAGCCACCCACTGCAGGGACCAGGTGCCAGCTCAGCCACCCACTGCAGGGACCAGGTGCCAGCTCAGCCACCCACTGCAGGGACCAGGTGCCAGCTCAGCCACCCACTGCAGGGACCAGGGGCCAGCTCAGCCACCCACTGCAGGGACCAGGTGCCAGCTCAGCCACCCACTGACGGGACCAGGTACCAGCTCAGCCACCCACTGCAGGGACCAGGTGCTAAAGCAGAAAGGATGATGAAGCAGAAAAGACTAGCATATAAAACTCCTTTTAAACTGCAGGTAGTAAAATATGCTAAGAAACATGGAAACAGAGCAGCGGAGAGACATTTTGGGTCAACTCCAACTGAAAAAATGATAAAAAAGTGGAGGAAACAGGTGGATCAGCTGCAAAAAGCAAATAAAAGTAAGCACACTTTTCGTGGGCATGCTGCAAAGTGGCAACGGTTAGAAGTGGCCATGAAAGAAGGGATCACACATCACCGGAATAATGGCTTCTCAGCCTCTACAAAAATTATAATATATGAAGCTAAACACATTGCTGTAGAGAAAGGCATTCAGGATTTTACTGGATCACCATCGTGGTTCTACAGATTTATGAGGCGATGTGACCTTGTTACATGGTTTTACTTGTTACTTGGTTTTGAAATTGGCCAGATTGGGAATATGGATGAAGTTCCGCTAACGTTTGATGTGCCATCTAATAGGACTGTTGATCTGAAATGTGCCAAAACCATAATTGTGAAAACCTCAGGACATGACAAAACACATTACACGGTTGTGTTGTCCACCAAATTGCTGCCCATGCTAATTTTCAAGTTCCACAAGGAGTTGTTGTACATGTTCATGACAAAGGATGGATGAACGAAAATGGAATTTTCTGCCTTATTAATGCTTGACCAGTTTAGAGCACATATTAGCAAAACTACAAAAAAGTGCTTTAAAGAAGTGAAGACTCATCTAGCTGTAATTCCGGGGGGTCTTACCAGACAGTTGCAACCTCTCGACGTTTCCATCAACAAACCATTTAAAGTCTTTATGCGAGAAGAGTGGAACAAATGGATGGCTGCTGGTAATCATGATCTGACACCTACTGGACGAAAGAAGAGGCCCACTATCACTCAAGTTTGTGAATGGGTGAAAAAAATCATGGCACTAAGTGAAGGAGGAAATCGTTGTACAGTCATTCAAAAAATGTGGCATTAGCAATGCCTTAGATGGAACTGAAGATTGTATCGTATATGAAGATAGCGAAGAAAGTGATGTCAGTGATTGTGAGCAACTGAGCTTCATAAATTCTGACACTAACGATGATGAGTTCTTGGGGTTCCCAGAAGAATAGAAGAGTACTCAAACCTTAAAGTCTCTCCTCATTTGTTAATGACAGTGATGATGGTCCTTAATGCCATTGTTGACTGCTGTTCACTTTACATGGTTGAAATATTCTGTTATATTTTATTAAATATTTTAGTACACCATTTGGTTCAGAATATTTTTTTTTCTCGTTTTCCTCCTCTAAAACCTAGGTGCGTCTTATGATCCGAAAAATACGGTATTTCCCAAAGACAACCTCTGGATATGATGCTGAGCACGTGCACTCAACTTCTTTGGTCGACAATGGCAAGGCCTGTTCTGAGTGGAACCTGTCCTGTTAAACCGCTGTATGGTCTTGAACACCGTGCCGCAGTTCAGTTTCAGGGTCTTGGCATTCTTCTTATAGCCTAGGCCATCATTGTTATTGTTATTTTTAGATCCTCAGAGAGTTCTTTGCACGGAGGTGCCATGTTGAACCTCCAGTGACCAGTATGAGAGAGTGTGAGCGATAACACCAAATTTAACACACCTGCTCCCCATTCACACCTGAGACCTTGTAACACTAAATAGTCACATGACACCAGGGAGGGAAAATGGCTAATTGGGCCCAATTTGGACATTTTCACTTAAGGGTGTAATCACTTTTGTTGCCAGCGGTTTAGACATTAATGGCTGTGTGTTGAGTTATTTTGAGGGGACAGCAAATTTACACTGTTATACAAGCTGTACACTCACTACTTTACATTGTAGACAAGTGTCATTTCTTCAGTGTTGTCACATGAAAAGATAGAAGAAAATATTTACAAAAATGTGAGGGTGTACTCACTTTTGTGAGATACTGTGTATGTATATGTATATATATATATATATATATATATATATATATATATATATATATATATATATGTATATATGTATATATATATATGTATATATATATATGTATATATATATATATATGTATATGTATGTATATATATGTATATATATGTATATATATATATATATATATATATATATATATATATATATATATATATATATATATATATGTATATATATATATATATATATATATATATATATATATATATATATATATATTAATACACTGACTGCACTGTATACATACTATAGTCTCCACTACACTGACTACACGGTATATACTGTATATATATATATATATATATATATATATATATATATATATATATATATACTAAACAGCCTGTAGGCCACTAACCTGACTCTAGCTAACTTCTCTCATTCAGAAACACTATACACAGCCACCATGTAAGCAGCCTTATATAGTGTGGGGCGTGGACATAGCCCCCTGAGCCATGATTGGCTAAAAGCACCCTGCCTTTGGCCAATCATGGCTCTCACAGCAGAGAGCGCTGTGATTAGCCAAACCATTCAGGTCAAGTGCATGCTTTGGCTAATCATCAGACATCAATACACTGCGATCTCACAGTGCATTATGGGGCATTCTGCGGCGCTCGAATTTGCCGCGAATGCCCCATAATGTTCGGATTCGCCGAACGGGCAAACACCCCATGGTCGAGTCGAACTTACATTCCCTACTTATTAGGGCTACAACACACAAGAACATTTATCATAATAATACTAGTTTGATTCTCATTGGAGCCATGATACATAATACAATTATACAATGGTGTAAAAAAATAAAAAATAAAAAAAAAGAATTCTCAAAAAAAAAAAAAAAAGGGTCAGCATTAGAGCTGGAGTTAGTAGGATAAGGATTAGGATTTTAGTTAGAGCTAGAGTTAGTAATGCTAGGGTTAAGATTAGGGTTAGAGCTAAGGGTTAGTAGGGTTAGAATTAGGGTTAGGGCTAGGGTTAGTATTGGTAGGATTAGGGTTAGAAGGGTTAGGATTAGGGTTAGGGTTAGTTGGGTTAGGATCAGGGTTAGAACTAGGGTTAGTATGGTTAGGATTAGGGTTAAAGCTGAAGTTAGTAGGGGTAGGATTAGGGTTAGAGTTAGGGTTAGTATGGTTAGGATTAGAGCTAGAGTTAGTATGGGTGGGATTAGGGTTAAAAGGGTTAGGGTTAGATTTAGGGTTAGTTGGGTTAGGATTAGGGTTAGAGTTAGTAGGGGTAGGGTTAGGGCTAGGATTGGTAGGGTTAGTTGGATTAGAATTAGAGTTAGGGCTAGGGTTAGTAAGGTTGGGATTAGGGTTAAAGCTAGGGTTAGTGTGGTTAGGAATAAGGCTAGAGTTAGTTGGGTTAGAGCTAGTGTTAGTAGGGTTAGGATCGGAGTTTAAGTTAGTTGGGTTAGAATTAGGGTTAGGGCTCGGGTTAGTAGCGTTAGGATTAGGGTTATAGATATAGTGAGTAGACTTAAGATTAGGGTTAGTAGGGTAAGGACTAAGATTAGGGCTATGGTTAGTAGAGTTAGGATTAGGGTTAGAGCTAGGGTAAGTAAGGTTAGGATTAGGGTTACAGCTAGGGCTAGTAGGATTAGAGCTAGGGTTAGTAGGGTTAGAAGAAGGGTTAGAGCTAAGGTAAGTAGGGTCAGGATTAGTGTTACAGCTAGGGTTAGCAGCTTTAGGCCTGCTGGTAAACGGACGTTCAGAGGCAGTTGGATGCTTTTTTCAGCTGCCCCTGAACTCATCCAATGTTATCTTATGTGTACATGTACACAGGTTAATTTAATGTCATTTTTAGGCAGTTGCGTTTATAGGCTTTTCTTTGAAGGCAAAAAAATGAGTTCAGACGCCGAAGTTTCCGAATGTTTCAGACGCCAAATGCGACTAAACGCGGCTACTCACATTTAGCTGCGTTTCGTTTACAGGCGTTTTTCATTTTTGGCTATTTTGAAAAAAAAAATTTTTTTTTCAAACGCGGCGCTTTAAACATGGGTTACTATCTGTCAAGTAAAATCGTTCAGGAGAGGTTGTAAAAACATTGTAAAAACGTCCCGTGTACATTAAGTTAGGCATCCTGACATCAGACTTTCAGTTTATGTGGGGGTGTGGGGCTACATTTTGTGCATTAATGGCTCGAGGATAGCTTAAATGCCATTCTATGACCATCAGGAACCACCTGAATATCATTGAAAAAATCTTAAATTTGTATTTCTTGTTGCATTTGGCCAAAATGGCGAAGGACAAACCTTCAATTTTCCACATCCTTATTCTCTACTCCAGGGATCCTCAAACTACGGCCCTCCAGCTGTTGCAGAACTACACGTCCCATGAGGCATTGTAAAGCTCTGACATTCACAGACATGACTAGACATGATGGGAATTGTAGTTCCTGAAAAACTGGAGGGCCGTAGTTTGAAGACCCCTGCTCTACTCTATAAACATCTAAAAGACTGGTTAGAAATTGGCTATACGCATCTATTTTTCAGAGGGGTGACACATCTTAGGGCACCCCTCTAGAAGCCTCCCTTGGGGAGGGATATATGTATGATTAATACATGAATAATAAACTGTGGATTGGACGGAAACATCAGCTGGTGTAATCTTTGACAGGTTGGAGTTACAAAATTGCTGCAATGCGCGAAGCATGTTACTGGTCACCAAGCAAAATGCTCCCCTTGGAACTATACTGAATTATGAGACGAACCCCAACAAAAATATTACAGTGACAGAAGAAATCTACCGAATGCTGCCAAAGGTATCACTTACTTGGGAATAACTGTAAAAGTTGTTAATATAATAAAACATACTGGAGGAGGCATATTTTAAACCCAGATATGTATGTGCACTCTCTAAGGGCTCTCTGTATGTAGATAACCATTCTTGCTAAGTGACCTCAGCAAAGAGGCTGCCATGACACATATAACCAGTGGCTTTTTCCAAGAACCTCTGCAGCAACCATGTGTAAAGAAACCCTTTTGTTAGACCACTCATTTCAACAACAATCTTCCCATAAGAATATATGCGCATTTAATATACACTATATTGTCAAAAGTATTGGGACACCTGCCTTTTTACACACACATGAACTTTAATGGCATCTCAGTAGTTTGTAGGGTTCAATATTGTGTTGGCCCACCCTTTCCAGCTATAACAGCTTCAACTCTTCAGGTCTGTGTCTATGGATATGTTTGAACATTCTTCCAGAAGAGCATTTGTGAGGTCAGGCACTGATGTGGACAAGAAGGCCTGGCTCGCAGTCTCGGTTCTCTGTGCAAGCCAGTCAAGTTCCTCCACCCCAAACTCGCTCGTCCATGCAGGGCTGTTTGAAGGAATTTGGGGGACCCAAGCAAAATGGACATGGAAGCCCCCTCCCCCCCGCATGCATGCACGCAAAGCCTACAGGAATCACAGCATAGGGATACAGTTTAAGTTCACAAAATTTACAAAGCAGAGAAAAGACTCTACAGTACAGTGTACTGTAGAGTCTTTTCTCTGCTTTGTAAATTTTTGCAAAAAGCTTTAATAAATATTACCTGATTCAAAAAAGAAGCAATAAGATGGAAATGGGATGGTAAAGAAAAAAGAAAATGGAAAGAAAGCTATGGTAATTGTTTTTATTATGGTCGGCAAGCTACCATATTTTTATTACTAAATGGGTCTTGATGACTGTCTCCCCCCCTCACTACTCCCTCCCCCGTGTTCTTTTTAACCCCCCTCCCTACCCCGTACCACGCGGCAGGAGATTCAGTTTTCTGTTCCCGGATGGCCGGAGTGAAAGGAAGTGAGCACTCAGTGTGTGCACTTCCTGTCAGTCCGGCCGGGAACAGGAAACTGAATATCCTGAGTCCTGTACCGTGCGGACTGCAGGAGGAAGGAAGAGGAGCTCAGCCACGCTACAGGCTGCAGCTAATAGGAAGCGGCGGCACGGCTGGGTCCCCAGGCCAGCTCGAGGCCCCAAGCAATTGCTTGTTTTTCCTGTCCTGTCGCGAAGGGCCTGCGTCCATGTCTTCTTGGACCTTGTTTTGTGCACTGGTGCGCAGTCATGTTGGAGCAGGAAGGGGCCATCCCCAAAATGTTCCCACAAAATTGGGAGCATGAAATTGTCCACAATGTCTTGGTATGCTGACACCTTAAGTGTTCCCTGGGACTAAGGAGCCAAGCCCAACCCTTGAAAGACAACCCCACACCATAATCCCCCCTCCACCAAATGATTTTGGTCAGTGCACAATAAAGAAAAGACATGGATGAGCGAGTTTGGGGTGGAGGAACTTTACTGCCCAGCACAGAGTCCTGACCTCAACCTGATACAACAACTTTGGGATGAATTGGAGCGGAGACTGCGAGCCAGGCCTTCTCGTCCAATATCAATGCTTGACCTCACAAATGCACTTCTGGAAGAATGGTCAAACATTCCCATAGACACACTCCTAAACTTTATGGACAGCCTTCCCAGAGGAGCTGAAGCTGTTATAGCTGCAAAGGGTGGCCCAACTCAATATTGAACCCCACGGACTAAGACTGGGATGCCATTAAAGTTCATGTGTGTGTAAAGGCAGGTGTCCCAATACTTTTGAAGATATAGTGTATATATATATATATATATATATATATATATATATATATACAGTATATACACACACACATACACACACACACAGTATCTCACAAAAGTGAGTACACCCCTTCATATTTTTGAAAACATTTTTTTATGCTATCTTTTCATGTGACAACACTGAAGAAATGACAATTTGCCGCAATGTAAAGTAGTGAGTGTGCAGTTTGTATAACAGTGTACATTTGCTGTCCCCTCAAAATAACTCAACACACAGCCATTAATGTCTAAATCGCTGGCAACAAAAGTGAGTACACCCCTAAGTGAAAATGTCCAAATTGGGCCCAAAATGTAAATATTTTGTGTGGCCACCATTATTTTCCAGCACTGCCTTAACCCTCTTGGGCATGGAGTTCACCAAAGCTTCACAGGTTGCCACTGGAGTCCTCTTCCACTCCTCCATGATGACATCACGGAGCTGGTGGATGTTAGAGACCTTGCGCTCCTCCACCTTTCGTTTGAGGATGCCCCACAGATGCTCAAAGGGGTTTAGGTCAGGAGACATGCTTGGCCAGTCCATCACTTTCACTCTCAGCTTTTTAGCAAGGCAGTGGTCGTCTTGGAGGCGTGTTTGGGGTCATTATCATGTTGGAATACTGCCCTGTGGCTCAGTCTCCGAAGGGAGGGGATCATGCTGTGCTTCAGTATATCACAGTACATGTTGGCATTCATGGTTCCCTCAATGAACTGTAGCTCAGCAGTGCCGACAGCACTCATGCAGCCCCTGACCATGACACTCCCACCACCATGCTTGACTGTAGGCAAGACACACTTGTCTTTGTACTGCTCACCTGGTTGCTGCCACCCATGCTTGACACCATCTGAAACAAAAACGCTTATCTTGGTCTCATCAGACGACAGGACATGGTTCCAGTAATCCATGTCCTTAGTCTGCTTGTCTTCAGCAAACTGTTTTCTTGTGCTTCATCTTTAGAAGAGGCTTCCTTCTGGGACGACAGCCATACAGACCAATTTGATGCAGTGTGCGGCGTATGGTCTGAGTACTGACAGGCTGACCCCCCCACCCCTTCAACCTCTGCAGCAATGCTGACAGCACTCATACGTCTATTTCCCAAAGACAACCTCTGGATATGACGCTGAGCATGTGAGCACTCAACTTCTTTGGTGGACCATGGCGAGGCCTGTTCTGAGTGGAACCTGTCCTGTTAAACCGCTGTATGGTCTTGGCCACCGTGCTGCATTTCAGTTTCAGGGTCTTGGCAATCTTTTTATAGCCTAGGCCATCTTTATGTAGGACAACAATTCTTTTTTTCAGATCCGCAGAGAGTTCTTTGCCATGAGGTGCCATGTTGAACTTTCAATGACCAGTATGAGAGAGTGAGAGCGATAACACCAAATTTAACACACCTGCTCCCCATTCACACCTGAGACCTTGTAACACTAACGAGTCACATGACACTGGGGAGAGAAAATAGCTAATGCGGACCAATTTGGACCTTTTCACTTAGGGGTGTACTCACTTTTGTTGCCAGCGATTTAGACATTAATGGCTGTGTGTTGAGTTATTTTGAGGGGACAACAAATTTACACTGTTATACAAGCTGTACACTCACTACTTTACATTGTAGACAAGTGTCATTTCTTCAGTGTTGTCACATGAAAAGATATAATAAAATATATACAAAAATGTGAGGGGTGTACTCACTTTTGTGAGATACTGTAGGTTTGTCTGGAAATTAGATGTGTAGTTTTTGCCCCTGGAAGGCCTGAAGTTGCTTCTCGGATTCCGGGCCCTTCTATGTGGCTAGGCTGTGAAAAAGTCTCACACATGTGGTGTTCCCATATTTGGGAGGAGTAGCAGAATATGTTTTGAGGTGTAATTATAGCATAAGTATGCCCATATTGTGTGTGAGAAATAACTTGTTAAAATGACAACTTTGTGAAGAAAAAAAGTATTTTCATTATCCAAAATATTGTGACAAAAAAACTCACTATGCCTCATACTAAATACCTTGGACTTTCTACTTTCCAAAAATGGGGTCATTTGGGGGGTATTTGTACTGTCCTGGCATTTTTGGGCCTTAGGAAATTAGATAATCCATCAGAACATCAGGATTAATCAAATTTCAAATATATACCATAGTCTGTGGACTCTATAACTTTCATACAGACTAAATAATATACACTTATTTGGGTTATAAATATAGCAGAAAAAAGTTTGGCTTAAAATTATGAAAAAAAGGTTATTTGCAAAATTTTATAACAAAAAGGAAGAAAAACTTTTTTTTTTCAAAATGTTCAGTCTTTTTTTAATTTTATATAGTAAAAAAAAAAAATTCCATGGTGATTGAACACCACAAAAAAAAAGCTCTATCTGTCTCATAAAATGATAAACAATTTCATATGGGTACGGTGTTGCATGCCTGAGTAATTGTCATTCCAAGTGTGGCAGCGCTGAAAGCTGAATATCAGCCTGGACTAGAAGGGGATGAAAGTGTCCGGACTTGAGGAGGTTAAAGTCTTAATTTTCCTTGTGCTTTTACCTACAATTTTTTAAGTTGGTCACAGAGTCTTTTTAATAGTTGTCTGTTCAGGTGCCAAGTATTCTAGTGCAAACAGTCTTGAAAGATAAGATTATCTGCAAGTAGACTCTCCATTAGCGCACGGAGGTAAAGTCCAAAGATAAAGTCTGCTGACCTGGTAATGTAGCGGTACCCCTGTACAGGCTACAGAATGTAGTAATTCCACCTGTCACCCTGCCCAGCCCGGCATTCACTTCCAGTCACTCCAAGACAATGAATAAGTCCATCAGCTTTGTTTTTTGTATTTTATTGAGGGATTAGAACTTGGATAGGGTTAAGGAATTCATGGGATGCCCAGGAAATTATTCTTGGATGGTTTGGGACAATTCAGATACTCTCCTTCTGCACAACACTTGCTGCAGACCATCTCTCCTTCTCCCTCCAGCACTGTTCTTTAGGCTCAGTTAGCACATGGTTAGGCCTAACTCTCCAGGCCAGGCCTTAGCAAAGTTCCTTATTACAGGCAGGGACCGCAGAGTGCAGCAACAAAAATAGGAAAAGTCTTTAGTGCTAGCTGACCTTTTTGGTGGCCTACTGATCCCAGTTAGCTCTTTGCAGACCCTGACAGCTCTCCCAGCTACAGCAGCCCGACTTTGCCAGTAACATCACAGTCTTGACTAAGGGATGTGCATATTTACTGAGGCTCTCGTTATCCACCACTAACCACCCCTTCAAAATTATTACTTACTCATTGACCAGACGACACAACCTGTTTCTTTTTGGAGTCGACTGGCCATAGCAGCCTTTTATTATAACAAAACAAAATACAAAAAATTTTTCGCAAAAAACGTACAACGTAAATGCATATAATACCTTTTTACATAACCTTAAACCGAACACAAATCAGTTTTAAAAATCTGCCTGATCTAGAGGTCTTTGAAGGGCAAAATATTTCTCAACCAACATAGTTGTATCGGTACACTCCATAAAAAGGCCCCCTGCCGTGTATTACGCAAGCTCAAGGGACAAACCAGTTACTTCCTTCACGATACAACCAAAAACGACACCATTGTTACCATAATATTGTTCTTAATGGAAGGGACACCCATCCCTCCGGATGGGCCCAATCCCCCCTAAACCTCCCTTATTTTTAAGCACCACCTTCAAAGACCCCATAGACCTACCGCTGCTATGACAAGCACACAACAGTATAATAACAAAAATTCCTAACCAATAAGCTCAAGGAATAAAAAACAAAATTAAAAACAAAATTAAAAAAGGGGGAGGGAGGGTGGGAAAAAACTTCCTTCTTCTTCCTGACCCGTGCTCCAACTGACCACTGCCAAATTGCCACCCCCCACAGCTTTTCTTGATACCACCCCCCAACTCCAGGCCCACCAATCCTAAGCAGATGCCACTTTTAATTTTCTACACACATTCTACACTCCGCCTCACTGCCCACCCCAGTCATGCTGGCCCTCCTCCCAGTTTCACTTCTGCTCCGGGCCATTACTTGACTAAGGGATGTGCATATTTACTGAGGCTCTCGTTATCCACCACTAACCACCCCTTCAAAATTATTACTTACTCATTGACCAGACGACACAACCTGTTTCTTTTTGGAGTCGACTGGCCATAGCAGCCTTTTATTATAACAAAACAAAATACAAAAAATTTTTCGCAAAAAACGTACAACGTAAATGCATATAATACCTTTTTACATAACCTTAAACCGAACACAAATCAGTTTTAAAAATCTGCCTGATCTAGAGGTCTTTGAAGGGCAAAATATTTCTCAACCAACATAGTTGTATCGGTACACTCCATAAAAAGGCCCCCTGCCGTGTATTACGCAAGCTCAAGGGACAAACCAGTTACTTCCTTCACGATACAACCAAAAACGACACCATTGTTACCATAATATTGTTCTTAATGGAAGGGACACCCATCCCTCCGGATGGGCCCAATCCCCCCTAAACCTCCCTTATTTTTAAGCACCACCTTCAAAGACCCCATAGACCTACCGCCAAAGCACACGAACGTGACACCTTACGTACGTGTCGCCCTCCAAAGTCGGACCGCCCGCTGAACGCCATCCTGCAAACCCAGCTGCCACAGGTCAATACCTATGGCATTTAGGTGAACACCATCCGCGCGCAAAAAACGCCACGTTTCATCTTCCAGATCCCGATGACGTACAGCCAAACCGCCATTGCGCACGAAAAACTTGGCTACCGCTTTGTTTACCTTGACCCTTGCTCTGTTAATACCAGCGACAGAACGAGCCATACGCCAAGCAGTTCTAGCCACAATATCCGACCAGACAAAAATGGTGTCTGGGAAAAAAGACTGTAATCGCAACAAATCAAACTTAATATCCCGAATAAGTTCCCGTGCGCAACGCAAACCAAGATCATTACCCCCTACATGTAGTAAAACCACATCAGGGGGGCGATCCAAACGAGCATACTTATGCATTTCGGGCACCACTCTGGACCAAAGCATGCCCGGAATACCAAGCCAACGCACAATGCCTTCATCCACAGACAAACCCAGGAACCTGCCCCCTTTTCGGACATCCGCCCTCCTGGCACCCCAATATACATAGGAGTGTCCCAGGATCCAAATCAAGCAGGCTTCTGAATCTGAAATGAAAAAAGGAGGGAAAAAAGACACATAACCCCCGAACTAAAACAATGGCCTACAAGACACGAACAACATGAATATTAGAGGAAATCAGAGAGAGAGAGGAGTCACAGGAAAAAGAGACCCCCCCCCCCCCTGTCCGAAGACTTACAATAAATGAGGGCGGATATACCTTCGGAATCTAGCAGACTCCCAGCGTCCAATACTTTTTACCGCCCTCTCATCTAATCCCCAGCGAACTGCCTCCGTCGCCGCCCCAATGCGGAAAGAGTGAGAAGAATAATTCTCCGCCCCTAGCCCTGCTGTGACCAAACATTTTTTAAACACGGCCTGAAATTGAAAGCGGGACAAAGCCGTCCCATCTTCATGCTTAAAGAAAACCCCAGGACCTGAAGGCCTAAGTTTACAAAACTCCCCTACAGCCCCAACTGGACAAAGCGGAGAGCGAGGAACCGCCCTCAACTCAACCCGGGCACCCTTACCCAACTGATCCGTCTTGGATCGCCTCAGGAAAACACCCAAAGTATCACCCCGTACCCACACATCCTGAACTTCAAGACCCCCTTGACCTTTTTTGTTCTGACTAACCAGTTCGCCCACCCGGAAAGCCCCAAAGAAGGCCAATACAAAAACAGCCCGAAACAACACCCTCTCGTACTCGGACACACAAACCTTACCCAACTGATCTAACACGACGCCCAAGACCGCAAAAGAAACAGGACGTCTCTTATCAGCAGCCGCCCGCCCAACGCGGTATCCCCGCATAGCACGCCGAACCATAAATACCTTGGTCACGTCCTGCTGCCCTGTCAACTGAAACATAAAAGCCAGTCCGGCTAACTTCCGCGACATATACGAGGCCGAGACCCCGGCCTCAAAGTTCCTACCAATAAAATACAGCAACAAATTCACACCAAGCCCTGCAGGAGAGCCGTCCCCCACTTCCCTTATCAAGTCTGTCCATTCCTGCCAAACCTTAGTATACGATGTCCAAGTAGCCTAGAAACCGACTTGCGCATCAACAAATGGGCAGTGGCAATACGATGCTCCATAACCTCTCGGGGCAAGGAATCCCGCGTAGCTCCGCTTCCGGTGCCAATTGACGAAATCTGTCCCACTGGAAACGAGACAACGCATCAGCCACTGAATTATCAATCCCAGGAACATGTACAGCAGACACAAAACAATTAATACGCAAACAGGTAAGAACCAGATGTCGCAGTAAGCGTACAACTGGAGGAGAAGAAGCACTGTTATTATTAATGGCCTGAACCACCCCAAGATTATCACAGTGAAAACGTACACGGCGATTCCTAAAATCTTCCCCCCATAGCTCAACCGCAAGCACGATGGGAAACAATTCCAACACCGCTAGATTGCGTACCAAACCAGTCTCCTGCCATTCCGCTGGCCACTCACCCGCGCTCCAACGCCCCTGGAAGAAAGCCCCAAAACCACCGGAACCCGCTGCATCGGTGAAAAGCTCCAAATCGAAATTCGAAACCACCCGATCCTGCCACAAAGTTCGGCCATTATAGGAAGCTAAAAAGGAATCCCACACTTTCAAATCTTCCCTATGATCCTGCACCAGTCTGATGTAGTGATGCGGTGCCCTAACACCAGCCGTGGCAGCCGCCAATCGCCTGCAAAAAACGCGCCCCATAGGCATAATGCGACAGGCAAAATTTAACTTGCCCAAGAGAGATTGCAAGGCCCGAAGTTGAATCTTCCTCACCCGTAAGGCCCCCGCCACCTCCTCCTTCAAATCCTCAAGTTTTTCCAGAGGTAAGCGGCACTCCATAGCTATGGTATCTATGACGATACCTAAAAAACGAAGTTCCGTGGCTGGCCCTTCAGTTTTGTCGGCGGCCAACGGGACCCCAAACACCTCGAAAACTTGCTGAAGTGTAGCCAACAGGGATGCACAAATCCAACTCTCCGCCGGCCCTATACACAAAAAATCATCTAGGTAGTGAATGACGGATGACAAGCCTGAAACATCCCGCACCACCCATTCAAGAAAAGAGCTAAACTGCTCAAACAAGGAACAGGAAATAGCACACCCCATGGGTAAGCATCTATCAACAAAAAACCTATCCTGCCATCTACAGCCCAAAAGATGGCAGCTATCCGGATGGACCGGCAAGAGGCGAAAAGCAGCCTCGATGTCCGTCTTAGCCAACAGTGCTCCCCTACCATACCGCTGGACCCAAGCTACCGCCGTATCAAATGACGTGTACGACACTGTACAGAGATCCGGATCAATGGAATCGTTAACTGATCCCCCTCGCGGATGAGACAAATGATGGATGAGCCGAAACTTGTTCAGCTCCTTTTTTGGGGACAACACCCAATGGGGATACCACCAGATTGGGTACCGGCGGCAACTCAAACGGGCCAGCCATACGACCCAACGAAATTTCTTTGAATAATTTTTCAGTAACGACCTCCGGATGCTCCCTGGCCGACCTCAAATTGTCAGCCATCGGCGGGGCCGCCAATAAATGACAGTGTAAACTGAAACCCTCAGTAAAACCCAACTCTAACAACTCGGCTGCTTCCCGATTAGGATAGCGCCTTAGAAACGGGGCCATCCTTTTTACCCTCACCGGCGTCATCCCTTTTTCCAGAATCGCCCCCTTTTCCGCGTCCTTGTTTAAAACACCGAGACTGGGGATGAAAACCCCCACAGGTGGAACACTCATGTCGGAAACGACATTTTGTCCCGAATTTGCACGCACCGGCATTGAACTGCCAGCAGAAACCCGCACGATTTCCGGCCGGTTGCCCGGCAGAGGCCGAACCCCCGGCCCCGCCCTGAAAGGGGGGCAACGAACTCCTGGGAGAGGACATCAGCTTCATCCAGAGGCTAATGTCCTTATGGTCCCACCGCAAAGAAGGGCGGACCGCCTTCCGTTGACAGAACTGCTCATCGTAACGCAACCACGCAGTGCCCCCATACACTCGTTGTGCCTCCCCAATGGAGTCAAGGTAGCAAAAAAGAGCTGAGCAGTTCTCCGGTGCCTTCTCCCCAATAACGCCCGCCAAAATCGCAAACGCCTGCAACCAATTTGCAAACGTGCGAGGAATCAATCGATAGCGCCGCTTTTCCTCCTCTTCTTTCTTGCTCTCGTCCGGCTTAACTTTGTCCAAGTTAAACTTCTCCAAGGGCAACAAAGAGAAGATTTCAACATATTCCCCCTTCCAGATGCGCTCTTTTACCTCCGGCTTCAAATGAGCACCCAAAGGACCCTCAAAACATACATATACTTCACATTTGGCGGCATCCGCCAAACGCACCCCATCTATCCCCACCGTACTTTTTCAGCCACAACGGTATCCACTACTGCCGCCGATGTACTGGCTGTCACTGCCGCCACCGGCGGCGGAACTACTGGATTGCTCACACCTGACCCACCGTTTTCCGGGCCTGCGACCATACCAGCCTCCCCCACTGTTGTGACCCGGCCCAGAACCCCCAACTCAGTACCCTGAGCTGCGGAAGTACGGGCTGCCGCCCATACCCCCACCGGGGAAGCGTCCGCCACCGGCCGTGCACCAGCTTCGCAGTGCGCCAACACCTCCCTCAAGCCAGCCAACAAGGTGTGCATCACTCCCATGTCTTGTGCCTCTGTTAAACCCAGGGGAGGGGAACCTGTACCAGTAACCGCATTACCTGTGCCATCCTTCTGAACCCCAGTACCCCCCGCACCTCTTCCAGCAATCCCTGAGCCCCCATAGCTAAAGACAGGAGAAGACACAGACAAGACAGAAGACATGTTCCTACCTGGCTGTCGCTGCCCCACAGGACATCCAGCCGCAAAATCCGCTCCATGCGCTGCATCCTGGATCTCTCCTTCCTCCGATTCGGCGATCTCCCCTTCTGACATGCTGCCATCCGAACTCCCAGCCTCCCTTCCGACCGCATGAGTAGGCCGCACATCCGAACTCCCGGGACCCGTCGGGCGCCCTGCAGTGACGTCATCCCTGCGCGCCGTGCCAGGATACTCATCCCGCTCCACGCGGCCTCTGCGCTGAGCTCTGGGCCGGGCTGGGGAAGCCCGCCTAGCCGCCGACCTGGACCGCTCCACCACAGTGTCCCCAGCATGCCGCCGTGTCACCGCCGACGATCCACTCCGCCCCCGTCTCTCCGGAACAGGGGCCCCGGCCGATCCAGGCATCAGGCCGGCACCCGCCGATTCTTCTCTCCCCCGCCGAGCCTCCCTCGGAACGGGCATGGGACCCGTGGAGGGGGCCGCCCTGGAACCACGGTCAGTAGATCGGGGGGTGAGAGCGGGCCTAACGGAAGCGCTCCCACCCCGGGTCCGCCGTGGGCGGGGATTCCTACCGGCCACCACACTGGGCGAAGCAGGCGTCCGCTTGGCCTGTGGCGCCGAAGGGTCCTGTAAAGGGGCTCCCAAAACGGTCACGGACGCTTCTCGTCGCCTCCGGACTAAAACGCTCAGGAGGCCTGGACCTCCTAGCACGTGGGCGAGTCTGAGGAGGGGGGCCTGCGGATGAGCCAGAGGATTTAAACTGGATACTGTAGCCTGTAGCCATTCAGTACCTCTGGCCGCCGCCTCCTCCCGTAGCTGGGACAATAAGGCCTCGAGATCCCCCATGTCAACGTTTTTTCTCTTAGGAGCAAAGAAAAAACTTCCTTCTTCTTCCTGACCCGTGCTCCAACTGACCACTGCCAAATTGCCACCCCCCACAGCTTTTCTTGATACCACCCCCCAACTCCAGGCCCACCAATCCTAAGCAGATGCCACTTTTAATTTTCTACACACATTCTACACTCCGCCTCACTGCCCACCCCAGTCATGCTGGCCCTCCTCCCAGTTTCACTTCTGCTCCGGGCCATTACTTTCCCGCTGGCTCTACACTCATCTCTGACTGCACACCCCCAGTCCTCTCTTGCATGCCTCTCCCAGCTCTCCCAACTGTGCCTGCCACTCATCAACACCTGATGGATCCCTCCTGGAGACTTGTCCGGCAGTGTCCCCCACTGTCCTCTCCTGTTCTGGACACCTCTTGGGTTGTGTGGGGTTCCTTCACAGCTCTGAGCCCCTGGCCCAAGGTCAACCTCCCCCAGGGGGCTCCCACCAAGGCCCAGACAGGCTCATTATGAACTTCTGGGTTTGCGGGCTCCGGCACTATGATTGGCCAGAGCCGCGATGACGTCTCACGGCACGGGCCCTGAAAAAACAGCTCAAGCGGGCAGTTTCTTCAAGTTGGCATGCACCGATGATGTCAGCGGCAGCGTACATCGTAAATATCTCTTAAACAGTGCAAGTTTAGGAGATATTTACAGTACCTATAGGCAGGAGCATTGCTGGGTGGCAAAGAGACCAGGGGCTTCAGCCTGAAGTTCGAGCCCGGCACCGGGGGGTGGGGGTAGGGTTCTTACCTACCTGACGCGCACTGACCTACCTGAAATACACTGACCTACCTGACATACACTGACCATTACATTCACCTACCTGACATACATGGACCTACTTGACATACACAACATACACTGACCTACCTGACACACACTGACCTACCTGACACACACTGACCTATCTGACACACACTGACCTACCTGACATACACTGACACACACTGACCTACCTGACATACACTGACCCACACTGACCTACCTGACATACACTGACCTACCTGACATACACTGACCATTACATTCACCTACCTGACATACATGGACCCACTTGACATACACAACATACACTGACCTACCTGACACACACTGACCTACCTGACACACACTGACCTATCTGACACACACTGACCTACCTGACATACACTGACACACACTGACCTACCTGACATACACTGACCCACACTGACCTACCTGACATACACTGACCTACCTGACACACACTGACCTACCTGACACACACTGACCTATCTGACACACACTGACCTACCTGACATACACTGACACACACTGACCTACCTGACATACACTGACCCACACTGACCTACCTGACATACACTGACCTACCTGACACACACTGACCTACCTGACATACACTGACCTACCTGACACACACTGACCTACCTGACATACACTGACACACACTGACCTACCTGACACACACTGACCTACCTGACATGCACTGACTTAATGGGGCTAATAACAGAACTGTGCATGCCCGAGACCCGGGGGTTTTTTGGGGACCCACTCTAAGGTCCCCCCCCCAAGCCTCCCCCCCTTACGCCACTGCCTATAGGTAAGCCTTATTATAGGCTAAAGCCTCGTACACACAATGTGATTGTTGGCAGGGGATTGTCTGTTGACAGACTGTCCTAAAATCTGACTGTTAGTACGCTCCTTTTGACAATTGTTGTCCAACTTTTGGCCAACAAATGTTGGATGGCAGGCTAGTAAATTTTTCGCCGACAATGGTCTGCTGTCAGATTTTTAGATGGTCAGTACACAAATCTGTCACACAAAAGTCGAAAGTACAAACACGCATGCTCGGGATCAATGCTCACCAAACACAAAATTAGCAGAAGGGGCCCAAAGGGTGGCACTCAAGAGCTGAACTTCCTCGTAGTACGTCACTACGTTCGTGTTTGCTGCACGACAATTGTGTACCATTTCTATGCGAGACAAGATCCTGGCACATGCCCTTAAGACAAAAATCAGATGCTCGTTTTGGCCAACAATTGTACCGTGTGTACGAGGCTTAAGACCCCAAACACACTATTAGATTTTCTGTGGATTTTTGTCTTCAGATTTACCAAAACCATATAATATGAGGTCAAACCTTAAGAGTTTCAATTTGTATGCATTCAGGCAGGCTCTTGCACTACGTGGTTTTGGTAAACCTGCAGACAAAAATCTGCAGAAAATCTAATAGTGTGTATAAAGTCCCACCTTTTTTGATACACTTTGCTGCCCCGGCCGCTTTAGTGTATATTCCGCTAGTGTATGGGGTCCTACCTGTAGGTAGAATTAAAGAGGAAGACTTTACTTCCTCTTTAACCACTTAAGGACCGGAATGATTTGCCCCCTTAATGACCAGGCCATTTTTTGCGATATGGCACTGCATCGCTTTAACTGACAATTGCGCAGTCGTGCGACGTTGTACCCAAACAAAATTGGTGTCCTTTTTTTCCCCACAAATAGAGCTTTCTTTTGGTGGTATTTGATTACCTCTGCAGTTTTTATTTTTTGTGCTATATACAAAAAGACTGACAATTTTGAAAAAATATATATATTTTTTACTTTTTACTATAATAAATATACCAAATTAAAAAAAAGAAAAAAATTCTTCATCAGTTTAGGTCGATATGTATTCTTCTACATATGTTTGGTAAAAAATTGCAATAAGCGTATATTGATTGGTTTGCGTAAAAGTAATTGCGTCTACAAAATAGGGGATTTATTACATTTTTATTTATTTTATTTTGTTACTAGTAATGGCGGTGATCTGTGTGTCCTAGGGAGTGATTCTAACTGAGGGGGGATAGGACTGCCTGGAGGAGGAGACATATCACAGTTCATAATCAGTATGAACAACAGATCTGTCTCCTCTCCCCTGTCAGAATGGAAATCTGTCTGTTTACATTGACAGATCTCCATTCTCTCTTTCTCAGGAGCGATCGCGGGTGCCCATCGGACATCTTGGCTGCCCGGGCACGCGCATCGGTTCCTAAAGCGGCCAACGTACAATGACGGCGATCCACACAGGGGAGTCGACCTGCCACAGTACAACTGCGGCAGCTGGTCCTTAAGTGGTTGTAAAGGCTGAGGCGCAATTCACACCAGAGCGTTTTCAGCTCGTAAAAAACGCCTGAAAAAACGCCCAACAAGCAAAAACCCAATTATTTAAATGGCCCCTGTTCACATCTGAGCGTTTTGTAGCCTGAAGAAAAAGCCTGAAGCTCAAAAAAGTACAAGAGCTTCTTTTTGGGCAGATTACAGGCGTTTTTCTGCTTTTTGCATTGGTGACCTTTTGACCTGTGATAAATCGCAGCAAAATGCAGCCGCAAGTCAAAAGTCAAAGTCGGACCAAAATAGCGCAAGGACTTCTTTGAAGTCGGTGAAACTTGAAATTGCACAGATCTGAATGCTACGAATTGGAAATCATCACCACTCATGCGGGCGCGCTCCCCAGTCCTGCTGCTGCTGCTGCATCCATTGACACAGACAGCAGGACTTGGCCCCGCCCACTGGCTCCCGTGTCACTGGATTTGATTGACAGCAGCATGAGCCAACGTCTCCTGCTCCTATCAATCTATCTAATGAGGACCCGAGACAGCGGCTGGCGCTGTGCTGGTCCCAGTCGCTGGAACGGTCAGGTAAGTAAAAGGGGGGGGGGGGGTCTGGGGGGCAGCTGCAGCACAGAAGGTTTTTCACCTTAATGCATAGAATGCATTAAAGTGAAAAACCACCAGGGTTTATAACCCCTTTAATGCATTATCTGCATTGAGATAGAAAATCTTCTGTGTGCAGCACAGATTAATACAATTTGAGCCTTTACAATCACTTGAGCATTAAATCCTTGCAATGAATGGGGGGATGGGAGGCGCTGCAAGGGTAGTGTCCGTGTCATTTTCAGAGTTTGACTTTAAGAAATTCAGCAAGTAGGTTATTCCAAATATGTAGAAGAACGCATCATTATTTATTTTTTTGTGGTGGGGGTTAAACAGTATTAGTTGCTTTTGTCTCTTTATGTAATGATGATGAGATAGGGGATCTCTTGGGGGCCAAACCATCACTTCCAGGACTCTTCCTTTGGCTGAAGATAGATACCCTGTTTCCCCGAAAATAAGACCTAGCGTGATTGTCGGTGATGGCTGCAATATAAGCCCCACCCCCCAAATAAGCCCTAGTTAAAATCCTTGTAGGTCTTATTTTTAGGGTCGGGCTTATTTTCGGGGAAACAGGGTAGGGCTTATTTGGGGGGTAGGGCTTATATTGCAGCCATCACCGACAATCACGCTAGGTCTTATTTTCGGGGAAACAGGGTAGTTCTTTATAACTTTGGCTGTATACAGTGCACCCGGAAACGTTTTATAGCGCTTCACTTTTTCCGCATTTTGTTATGTTGCAGCCTTATTCCAAAATGGATTCAATTTATTATTTTCCTGAAAATTCTAGAAACAATACCCCATAATGACAACATGAGAGAAGGTTGTTTGAAATCTTTGCAACTTTAATAAAAGTAAAAAACCTAACAAAAAAATCCCATGTATATAAGTATTTACAGCCTTTGCTCAATACTTTGTTGAAACACATTTGGCACCAATTACAGCCTCAAGTCTTTTTGAGTATGATGCTACAAGCTTGGCACACCTATTTTTGGGCAGTTTCTCATAGTTTCTTTGCATGACCTCTTAAGCTCCATCAGGTTGGATGGGCACAGCCATTTTCAGATCTCTCCAGAGATGTTGGTTCGGGTTCAAGTCTGGGCTCTGGCTGGGCCACTCAAAGACATTCACAGAGTTGTCCCATAGCCACTCCTTTGTTATCTTGGCTGTGTGCTTAGGGTCGTTGTCCTGTTGGAAGATGAACCTTTGCCCCACAAGCTGTGGTGCCAATCACTCAAAATTGATCACACCTGATAAACTGACGGCCTATATAATTTATTGAGGGCCTGCAATGTCAGGAAAGAACAAATACCCCCCAAATGACCCCTTTTTGGAAAGTAGACATTCCAAGGTATTTAGTATGAGGCGTGATGAGTTTTTTGAAGCTGTAATTTTTTCCCACAATTCTTTGAATAATTTCTTTACTATCTCTTACTATCTCTTACTATCTTACTATCTCTTACACTTTTGAAAGCCCTGGAGCACTAGGAAAATGGAAACGCCCAAAAAATGACCCCATTTTAGAAAGTAAACATCCCAACATATAATCTATGAGGCATAATGGTCCAGAGAACCCGGCGAGCACTGACACTCCCGTGTGTACGCCCCAAGGGGCGTGCGGGGAGCGCGATTCTGGGAGGACGTCATTGTACGCTCTCCCAAGTCCAATTTTTACCCACTTTTTACTTCTATTTAACCACTTCAGCCCCAGAAGATTTGGCTGCTCAATGACCAGACCATTTTTTTTGCGATTCGGCACTGCGCCACTTTAACTGACAATAGCGTGGTCGTGCGACGTTGTACCCAAACAAAATTGACGTCCTTTTTTTCCCATAAATAGAGCTTTCTTTTGGTGAAATTTGATCACCTCTGCAGTTTTTATTTTTTGTGCTATAAACAAAAAAAGAGTGACAATTTTGAAAAAAACGCAATATTTTTTATTTTATGCTGATATGTATTCTTCTCCATATTTTTGGTTAAAAAAAATCGCTATGGAGATAGTTTTATGGCATTTTTATTATGAATTTTTTTTAGGAGTAATGGCGGCGATCTATTTTGACACTATTTTAGGACCATTGTCATTTATACAGCGATCGGTGCTGTAAAAATGCACTGATTACTGTGTAAATGACACTGGCAGGGAAGGGGTTGAACACAAGGGGGCGATGAAGGGGTGAAGTGTGTCCTAGGGAGTGAGTCTAACTGTGGGGGGGGATTGGCTTCAACTCACATGACAGCGATCACTGCTCTCGATGACAGGGAGCAGTAGATCTCTGTCATGACACAAGGCAGAATGGGGAAATGCCTTGTTTACATAGGCACTTCCCCGTTCTGAGGCTCTGTGACACGATCGCCGGGAGACCGGCGGACATCGAGTCCGCCGGTCCCATGGGCACGGTCACGCTGTATGCGCCTGCTATGCCCGCCTCTTAAAGGGGACATACAAGTACGCCCATTTGCCCACCGCTGTCATTGTGCCGACATATATCGGCGTGCGTCGGTCGGCAAGTGGTTAAAGGAGTTCTATGATCTCAGCATACACTTTTATTTTATAACATCAGCATTGTAATAGCAATACAAACAATAGTTATTTTGACAATCCAATATAAGCTTACAGTATTTGAAGCATCTCCTTTTATGTGTTGAGTGCTGCCTGTTTGCTGTCCATTTATTTCTACAGCTTCATGGATTCCCAGCAAGCTTTGCAGCTTCTCTCTTGCTCATTCCTTTGGTTTAATTCTGCTACTTTGATTTCTAAGGACTAAATATCCCATGGTAACTTTCTCCCTGTAATCAGTGATTCCTATATTGGCTCCACCTCTTGAAACACCTCCTCTCAGTACCTCTGTAGTTCTGAAAAACAGGCTCTGAGAAATGTGCGACACAGCAGTGCCTACCCACAGGGTATAGTGGATACGTGTTATGGAACTGAAGGATGTAAATGTGTGGAATTCCTAAAAAAGTAACTTTACAAACTTCAAGATCGTTCAGACCTTGACCACACATGAACATGAACTTATGGTTCTTGCTTAAAATATTTTGCTTAAAATCATACAAAGTGTTAATTGCCATCATTTATTCACATACATTATATACAGTATCTCACAAAAGTGAGTACACCCCTCACATTTAGCAAAGCAGTGGTCGTTTTAGAGGTGTGTTTGGGGTTGTTATCATGTTGGAATACTGCCCTGCGGCCCAGTCTCTGAAGGGAAGGGATCATGCTCTGCTTCAGTATGTCACAATACATGTTGGCATTCATGGTTCCCTCAATGATCTGTAGCTCCCCAGTGCTGGCAGCACTCATGCAGCCCCAGACCATGATACTCCCACTACCATGCTTGACTGTAGGCAAGACACACTTGTCTTTGTACTCCTCACCTGGTTGCCCCCACACACGCTTGACACCATCTGAACCAAATCAGTTTATCTTGGTCTCATCAGACCACAGGACACGGTTCCAGTAATCCATGTCCTTAGTCTGCTTTTCTTCTGGAAACTATTAGCGGGCTTTCTTGTGCATCATCTTAAGAAGAGGCTTCCTTCTGTGACGACAGCCATGCAGACCAATTTGATGCAGTGTGCGGCATATGGTCTGAACACTGACAGGCTGACCCCCCCACCCCTTCAACATCTGCAGCAATGCTGGCAGCACTCATATGTCTATTTCCCAAAGACAACCTCTGTATATGACGCTGAGCACGTGCACTCAACTTATTTGGTGGACCATGGCGAGGCCTGTTCTGAGTGGAACCTGTCCTGTTAAACCGCTGTATGGTCTTGGCCACCGTGCTGCAGCTCAGTTTCAGGGTCTTCGCAATCTTCTTATAGCCTAGGCCAAGGGTCTTCAAATTATGGCCCTCCAGTTGTTCAAGAACTACAATTCTCATCATGCCTAGCCATGTCTGCGAATGTCAGAGTTTTACAATGCCTCATGGGATGTGTAGTTCCGCAACAGCTGGAGGGCCGTAGTTTGAGGATCCCTGGCCTAGGCCATCTTTATGTAGAGCAACAATTCTTTTTTTCAGATCCTCAGAGAGTTTTTTGCCATAAGGTGCCATGTTGAACTTCCAGTGACCAGTATGAGAGAGTGAGAGTGATAACACCAAATTTAACACACCTGCTCCCCATTCACACCTGAGACCTTGTAACACTAACGAGTCACATGACACCGGGGAGGGAAAATGGCTAATTGGGCCCAATTTGGACATTTTCACTTAGGGGTCTACTCACTTTTGTTGCCAGCGGTTTAGACATTAATGGCTGTGTGTTGAGTTATTTTGAGGGGACAGCAAATTTACACTGTTATACAAGCTGTACACTCGCTACTTTACATTGTAGCAAAGTGTCATTTCTTCAGTGTTGTTACATGAAAAGAATAAAATATTTATAAAAATGTGAGGGGTGTACTCACTTTTGTGAGATACTGTATATACATGCTAGTTGATGTGCTAATCTTTTTTATGTTTTTAGGACCCTCCATTCCTCAAGAAACCTTTTGAAACCTGCGCTGTGGTTGGGAATGGTGGCATTTTACTGAATAGTTTTTGTGGGGCGCAAATTGACAAAATGGATTATATCTTCAGGTGAGGAAAAGACAGTCCTGGGTACAGATAAGATTGTAGATATGCACCTACTACAGTGATTTCCAGCTTCCAGAGACCTGGTGCCCAGCCTGTGGCCCCTTGGTATATGATGTGTGGTCCTCAGCAGTCTGTAGTGGGAACGTTGATTAGGGTAATAGCATTGATCTCTACTAGACACATGTAACATGTTCTCAGTTTCATATTGTCTTTTGCAGCATATGTCCAGCCAACAATGTAGCCTGTCCATACTCTCTGATATCATTTCCACTAATAGGTCTGTAGTTTCTGACAGTCCTTTCAAGCATCAGATATATTGAACATTATGTGCGGCCCTTTGGTGATGACAGGGGCCTCAAATAAGGCCCCATTTAGCTCATAAGTTGAAAACCACTATTCTAGAGCAGTGGTCTTCAAACTGCTGCCAAGGGGCCAAAATCCAGCCCTTGGATTCTAACAATGAGGCACCCTTCCTTCCACTGACGCCAATGATGGGGCACTATTCCTTCCCTTGATATCAACCATTGGCACTCTTCCTCCTCCTAATACACGGGATTATTCCTCAAACTGACACCAACAATGGAGCACCATTCCTTCCACAGACACCAATGATGGGGCACTATTCCTTCCCCTGATATCAACAATTGGCACTATTCCTCCTCCTAATACATGGGACTATTTCCCAGACTGTCACCAACAATGAAGCACCATTCCTTCCACTGACACCAATGATGGGGCACGATTCCTTCCCTTAATATCAACAATTGGCACTTTTCCTCCCACTAATACCAATGATGAAGCATTGTATACTCCCATTGATGCCAAAGCATTTTGTACTCTCAATGCCAAGACCCCCAGACAGTAAACTGGCCATTTGTTTAGAAAGTTTGGACACCCCTGTTCTTGAGGGAACCCACAGGTATGGTATATATATGTATGCTCTAGTGTGCTACTAGTGTGAGAGCAGGCAAAATATAGTTTGGCTCATGGTTAAGATATGAGTTATTAAATGTGTGTCACGGTTTGAGTTTAGACTGGAAGACTCATGCAGGCAGGTCTCTGGTGCCTCCCCGCTGGTTCTGGGAGTTTGGTGAAATTTCCAGAAGCTGGAGGGCGGAGGCCAGCAGGGTCGTTCTGCATACTCAGGGGAGCTTGGCCAAATCCCCAGGAGGTGGGTTTGGCAGGGTGGCTGAGCCAGTCTTTAAGTATGGCTGAGTCATGCTGGCAGGAGAGTCGGGTGGAAGATGGAGATGGAATGCTGAGGAGTCTGGCAGTGGCCCTGAGGGGCCCTCTAGGTCTAGGGAGAGTTCTACAGGTGGGAGGATCAAACTGGCTCAAGAAGCATCCCTTCAGCAGTGCGTTTTGTTTGGGACCACCACCTGGGAGCAGTGGGAACAAGAAAAGATGGCTTGAGTAAATCAGTACACTCAGGGACTCTACAGAGGAAAAGACTGCCATATGTAGCCAGCTTTCTGTAGGGAGGGGAATGTGCTTTATCTCTTCGTTCTTACCCTGAGAGGTCTTCCGAGCAGCCAGGAGGGCTTTACCTCAAGTTTGTACTATTTTCCAAAAGGGCCCAGGGCCCTCAGTCTATAATGGACTTTTTGCTCTTAATCTACAAAGGCCTGTGAGTTTGTATGGAAGAAAGCAGTTCAGGAGAGAGAGGAAGATGGTCCCTAATGCCGCGTACACATGAGCGGACTTTTCGACCGGACTGGTCCGACGGACTGAATCCGGCAGACAATCCGACCGTGTGTGGGCTCCATCGGACCTGCAGCTGACTTTTTTGGTCGTAAATCTGACAGACTTTAGATTTAGAACATGTTTCAAATCTTTCCAACGGACTCGAGTCCGGTCGAAAAGTCCGCTCGTTTGTATGCTAGTCCGACGGACTAAAACCCACGCTAGGGCAGCTATTGGCTACTCGCTATCAACTTCCTTATTTTCGTCCGGTCGTAAGTCATCACGTGCGAATCCGTCGGACTTTGGTGTGATCGTGTGTGTGCAAGTCCGTTTGTTCAAAAGTACGTCGGAAGTCTGGCAAAAGTCAGTCGGAAAGTCCGTCGGACCAGTCCGGTTGTAAAGTCTGCCCGTGTGTACGCAGCATTAGTTTTGCTGTTTTGGACATCTGCTGGGCATACCATAAATCCCTTCACCCTATCCAAGTTGTTACCCCATAAAAAAAATAGAGGAATGTGTGTTGCTATGCGGGAATAGGATAATCGGTTATCAGCGGCCCCTGCAGGGGTAGTGCTACATATACATAGGTGTTGATTTTCCAAAACTGGAGAGTGCAACATCTGGTGCAGCTGTGCATGGTAGCCAATCAGCTTCTAACAGCTTGTTCAAGCTTTGACAATAAAACCTGGAAGCTGATTGGTTTCTATGCAGAGCTGCACCAGACTTTGCTCTTGCCAATCTCAGTAAATCAACCCAGTAGTTACATTGGTCCAAGGTGGTTTAATGCAACTATGTAAAAATATACATACCTGGAATTTTTCTTTACATGATCAACTGAAAGGAAGCAAATATGTTTTGGGAATTTAGACACTCCCCATCATTGGGGCTAGAACATTTAAAAAAGAAAAGATTATTCCTAAACACTTTTTACCTCAATGCAAGTAATGCACTAGGGTATAAAATGTTTAGGCTTTAGAACTACTTTAAATTGGTTTGTGGTTTCTCACTGTCGCCAGTAGATGTATCACAGGTATCACTGGTCGTAGTTTGAGATTTCACAAAGAAAACTAAGTTATGAATATTTATATTTTCTTCTGCCAATCCAGTAGGAGGTGCATGTCACTGGTGCATGCTGAGGGAAGATATAAATATTTGGGACAGGACATGTTCTCTTCATCTTTCCTTGGGCTGAGGGCTAGGAAAGTGCTGCAGGATGGAGCTCTGCTGTTAGGCCCAATAGCTGTTTTGGGGCCTAACGTGTGCTGAAGTGGTCCTGAAGCTGTCATGCCTGGTCTGGAGGAAGCTGTGCCAAGGAAGAGACCCAGGAGAGGCCCCTTGCTGGAGAGAGTCAGGAAGAAGGCTGGTCTCTCAGAAGGTTCTGTTAAATCACTTGGAGGACGCACTGAAATTTGGGAACGTGCTTACAGTGTTGCCAGGTCAGCATAAAGGTTCTGACATTGTGAAGATGGACATTGATCTGGATCTGGAGAGTCTGTAAGTGATCTGCTATGGTGTTCAGGCCCCCTAAACATCACCTAATTAAAGCATTTATAAACTGCAGATGTTAAAAAAAAAAAAAAAAGACATGTAAGACAATGGCATACTGTGCTAATGCATTGCATACTAGCACATTATGAAATTCTCACATTGGAACTAAGCCCTCCAGCGCTGTACTGTCAGTGCTGTGACGGCTGACATGTTTACGGGAGCCCCCGGTTCTGGCACAAAAGCGCTGAAAGTTCTGGCAAGGTATGTCGGACCTTCAGAGCGCATTTGCTGTTGATGTCACTGGATGCATGCAGGGTCAATATCTCCTAAATGGTGCACGTTTAGGAGATATTTATTTTACTTACAGGTAAGCCTTATTATAGGCTTACCTGTAGGTAAAAATGACCAAACTGGGTTTACTATCACTTTAACCATTCTGCAATAAAGCTTTAAAAAACAATAATAACTGGTATCCAATATCCTTTCTTGGTCCCCAATTTTAGCCATGGACCATAGAAATGTTAGCCTCTGGAGGTGCTATCTTGCCTTTGGGGTGTCAGAGGGGTGCTACATATGGACAGTATCTCACAAAAGTGAGTACACCCCTCACATTTTTGTAAATATTTCATCATATCTTTTCATGTGACAACTTTGAAATGACACTTTGCTACAATGTAAAGTAGTGAGTGTACAGCTTGTATAACAATGTACATTAGCTGTCCGCTCAAAATAACTCAATATTTTGTGTGGCCACCATTATTTTCCAGCACTGCCTTAACCCTCTTGGGCATGGAGTTCACCAGAGTTTCACAGGTTGCCACTGGAGTCCTCTTCCACTCCTCCATGACGATATCACAGAGCTGGTGGATGTTAGAGACCTTGCGCTCCTCCACCTTCCATTTGAGGATGCCCCACAGATGCTCAATAGGGTTTAGGTCTGGAGACATGCTTGGCCAGTCCATCACCTTTACCCTCAGCTTCTTTAGCAAGGCAGTGGTTGTCTTGGAGGTATGTTTGGGGGTGTTATGTTGGAATACTGCCCTGTGGCCCAGTCTCTGAAGGGAGGGGACCATGCTCGGCTTCAGTATGTCACAGTACATGTTGGCATTCATGGTTCCCTCAATGAACTGTAGCTTCCCAGTGCCGGCAGCACTCATGCGGACCCAGACCATGACACTCCCACCATGACACTCTTTGTGAGATACTGTATATTTGAAATTCGATTTTGCCACAGGGAGTTTTTGCAGCGTGGAGCTCTACTAAAGGTGTAAGCAAAATTATTCAAAAACAAAAAAAGGACCAGGTAGAGTGAGAACTAAACCGGAGGGGAGGAGGAAAGAATCGGAAAGAGAGGGAAGGAGAGGGAAGTGACAGATGGGCGGAGCAAAGGGTATCAATCTCCATCTACTGGCCATAATGGGGTATTTTCTATATCATAGTCACTAGAAAATGTGGAGGATCATAGGATATAAACATATTAGACACATTACGAGGATTATTTGCGAAGACTGTGGCAATGCTGTTACATTCATACAACAAGTTATTTTTAGAAATAAACCCCAAATTAATGGGAAATTTTACAGTTGTCACCAGAACGGGAATGGAATTCTTCAATGAGGACAGTTCTTCAGGTGACAACTGTCTAAGAGGTCAATTCCTCTCACTTTGCAGGCTTTGTAGGGTTAACCCATTATTTCCTGTTATGTCTTCAGGATAGGAGATGAAGGGAAATGTCCCCCAATATAATACAGAGCAATGAATATAATGACAGGGGAGTTTTACCTCTTCCCACTCCGCAAAAAATTAAAAAGTGTCGGCCATAAATGCACTTTAAGAGGAAACTACTGTATATTGCTTTTGTGTTAAATTTTTATTTCATTTTTATTTCCTTCTTTTGTCTTGCATAAGTCCTTTGTGAATGGGTCTTTTTTAAGGTGTGATTTCAGCTACAGCTCCTAATCTTTGCAGGGCATGGCTTTTGTTGAACAAGAAGATTAAAATAAACCACAAAGCTATCTATACTGTTTACTTATTATAAACCTGTGTTTGCAAAGGCTGTATGCTTGTTAATTAGGTTTACTATTTATTGCTGCACTTTTGCATCATAATTTGCTATCAGTTCCAGAGGTCAATTGCCGGGGGATACCATAAAATGCCAATTTCAACCTTTATCTAAACCTTTTTTTCCCTGTAATCTGTTGCAGGCTTAATCTACCACCTCTCACAATGGCAGAACACATTGGTATGAAGTCCCATTTCATCACCTGCAACCCAAGCATTCTAAGACAAAAGTGAGATTCTCTTCTTTAACATAGGGGTTTTGAAGGAAAATGTCTTATTTTAAGAGACGATGTGACAGTGACTCTGCAAAGGGTCCCGTCCCTTTCCACCCTAGGCCCAATGATTGGCTGACAGACCTGAGCACTGTCTCAGGGTGGTAGGTCACATGGTCCTTCTTATCCAGAAGTGCCAGAAGTGTTGTGTATGGACCTGAGGGAGCATTGGTAAGGTTGGTATAGATTGCTCACGGGGGGGGGGTTTTCGTGCACACTTTGCCCTACATGGGAAAGGTGATAGGGGGTTATTTACAAAAGGAAAATTCACTGTGCACTACAAGTGCACTTGGAAGTGCAGTCGCTTTAAATCTAAGGGGTAGATCTGAAATGAGGGGAAGCTCTGCTGATTTTAACATCCAACCATGTGCAATTGAAAATGCTGGTTTTTATTTTCCTGCATGTCCCCCTCAGATCTACAGTGACTGCACTTCCAAGTGCACTTGTAGTGCAAAGTGGATTTGCCTTTAGTAAATAACTAAAGTGTCTTTTTTTAGTGAAATTGCAGGATATACATACAGTATCTCACAAAAGTACACCCCTCCCATTTTTGTAAACATTTTATTATGTCTTTTAATGTGAGAACACTGAAGAAATTACACCTTACTACAATGTAAAGTAGCGAGTGTACAGCTTGTATAACATTGTAAATTTGCTGTCCCCTCAAAATAACTCAACACACAGCCATTAATGTCTAAACCGCTGGCAACAAAAGTGAGTACACCCCTAAGTGAAAATGTCTAAATTGGGCCCAAAGTGTCAATATTTTGTGTGGCCACCATTATTTTCCAGCAGTGCCTTAACCCTCTTGGGCATGGAGTTCACCAGAGCTTCACAGGTTGCCACTGGAGTCTTCTTCCACTCCTCTATAATGACATCATGGAGCTGGTAGATGTTAGAGACCTTGCACTCCTCCACCATCCATTTGAGGATGCCCCACATATGCTCAATAGGGTTTGGGTCT
The DNA here is from genome assembly GCF_042186555.1 of Aquarana catesbeiana. NCBI lineage: Eukaryota > Metazoa > Chordata > Amphibia > Anura > Ranidae > Aquarana > Aquarana catesbeiana. Next base: position 698,406,864 of record NC_133326.1, read on the forward strand.
GGAGACATGCTTGGCCAGTCCATCACCTATACCCTTAGCTTCTTTAGCAAGGCAGTGGTCATCTTGGAGTTGTGTTTGGGGTCGTTATCATGCTGGAATACTGCCCTGCGGCCCAGTCTCCGAAGGGAGGAGATCATGCTCTGCTTCAGTTTGTCACAATACATGTTGGCATTCATGGTTCCCTCAATGAACTGTAGCTCCCCAGTACCGGCAGCACTCATGCAGCCCCAGACCATGACACTCCCACCACCATGCTTGACCGTAGGCAAGACACTTGTCTTTGTACTCCTCACCTGGCTGCCGCCACACACGTTTGACACCATCTGAACCAAATAAGTTTATCTTGGTCTCATCTGACCACAGGACATGGTTCCAGTAATCCATGTCCTTAGTCTGCTTGTCTTCAGCAAACTGTTTGCAGGCTTTCTTGTGCATCATCTTTAGAAGAGGCTTCCTTCTGGGACGACAGCCATCCAGACCAATTTGATGCAGTGTGCGGTATATGATCTGAGCACTGACAGGCTGACCCCTTCAACCTCTCAGACTTCAACCTCTGCAGCAATGCTGGGAGGACTCATACGTCTATTTCCCAAAGACAACACAACTTGATATGGTGCTGAGCACGTGCACTCAACTTCTTTGGTCGACCATGGCGAGGCCTGTTCTGAGTGGAACCTGTCCTGTTAAACTGCTTTATGGTCTTGGCCACCATGCTGCAGCTCAGTTTCAGGGTCTGGGCAATCTTCTTATAGCCTAGGCAATCTTTATGTAGAGCAACAATTCTTTTTTTCAGATCCTCAGAGTTCTTTGCCATGAGGTGCCATGAAGAACTTCCAGTGACCAGTATAAGAGAGTGAGAGTGATAACATCAAAATTAACACACCTGCTCCCCATTCACACCTGAGACCTTGTGACACTAACCAGTCACATGACACCAGGGAGGAAAAATGGCTAATTGGGCCTAATTTGGACATTTTCACGTAGGGGTGTACTCACTTTTGTTGCAAGTGGTTTAGACATTAATGGCTGTGTGTTGAGCTTTTGAGGGGACAGCAAATTTACACTGTTATACAAGCTGTACACTCACTACTTTACATCGTAGCAAAGTGTCATTTCTTCAGTGTTGTCACATGCAAAGATATAATAAAATATTTACAAAAATGTGAGGGGTGTACTCACTTTTGTGAGATACTGTATATGAGCACTTATTACCAAGTAAAGTTGAGCTGAATAACTTTTGACCATTGTGAGTTTTTCATATTCATTTGTAATACTGTCCCATCATTCAGAAGGATATGGGTGGGCTAGAAGAGAAGGCAGAGCTGGAGCAGATTATGGACCACTAGGAGAGGAGCAAGCTACCTTACAACCTGCTCTATTGTCAGTCACCTAGGCATCCTTGCAGTTGTTGTTGGCAACTGAAGGATTCACACTCTTGCCATGGTAAGCACTTGATACACCCAATTGCCAAAGTCATGAAAGGATCCACATTCTGCCATGGTGACAAAGTGTTTGACCCTATTGCCATCATTAATAGCGAAACTGGTTTTAGTGACTTTGAATGAAGGCATGACCTGGTAAGGCCAGTTCTTCCATCCCTTGGGACTTTAAATGAAATTGTGGCCCGGTAAAGTCACACATTTCCATCCCTGTAATGTTCAGGAGGGGAGGGAGCAAGGGGGCGGGACTTTGAGTGAGGCATGTGGTAGCAAAGGAATCATTTGGTGAACATGATTGGAATTTATTGGTTGCCATAAAATACAAACAAGGTACATTGATAAATACACATTGAGGTAATGCATGGGTAATACAATACATCTCAGTCATAACTTGAATATCACAAGAAACAGCAAGCAACAACTTTCCAGAGTGCACCAAAAATATGATAAGAATAAAATTGTAGAATATAGTAATGCCTGCAAAGACCCTGGCCTCTTGGATCCTTAGGTAGGGTATGAGGTTAGCTAACAAAGCTATATGAATTTTGATGAGTAGCAAAGCGTATGGCAGCTCTACGCGTTTCCTGGCTGGAAGGCCACTCATCAGGAGCCAGCACTTGATGTTTCTAAGAGTAGAGATACTGGCATTAACTTATATAGCAAAGTGAGTGCAAAAGAAGGCGGGGGTGAATCTAGAAAACCCCCATACCCCATGCATTCAAACATACTAGAGTTCAAAAGATGGCGGTGTGATGTCGGGCAACACAAGCCATCCAGATGTAATCCCCACCGGGAGTCGCAGCGGGCAGTCCAGCAGGGGCGCCCCACAGGTGCCAACCAGGGCGGGCACGGGACCAAGGCAACCTAGGTATAGAGTGAGATGTAGGGTGAACCAGGGTGTTCACATGGGGAGAGTGGGAAACGTGAGGGAGTGAAGGAAAGTATGAGTGGTGGAAAGGGGGGAAGAGTGATGGTGAGAGCTGTCACCGCAAAAGTGGTGGAGTAGAGAGAATGGATAGAGAAGAAGAAAAAGAGAAAAAAGAAAAAGGATGCCACCAGTGAAGAGGAAAGGTGAAAAATAGGGTAGAAAACGGATGTGCAAATTGGATACCTGGGATGAAATGTATCAATGTACCTTGTTTGTATCTTATGGCAGCCAATAAATTCCAATCATGTTGACCAAACGATTCTTTTGCTACCATGTGCCTCACTCAAAGTCCCGCCCCCTTGCTCCCTCCCCTCTTGAACATTGCCATCATGACCAAAGGCTCTGCCCCATTGTGGTGATGAGTATACTATCTGCCCTCTTGCCATAGAAATTGAAGAATTGGGCCAATTGATGATATCAAAGTACCTTGTCAGCTATGCAATAAGGTCTGTTGCCATAGTGAGCAAGGAACCAGGCCCATTATCATGGCGACAGAAAGATAGGGTCTCTTTTTGTGGCAATGTAGGGCTAAAACCTATTGCTATGACAGCAGAGTATTGGGCTGATTACCATGGTGACAGAGTGGCCCATATCAATGAATAGAGGGATTGGTACTGTTGTTCTTGGCTGACTTAGCAATCAACCCAGTCCATTTTATTGGGGGGGCATTTCCATCTCTTTTTGTATTTTCAAAGTAAATAAACTTCTGTTCTCTTATTAACCGGCCTCTTAATTCTTCAAGGTATGAAAGGCTCTATTCAAGGCGAAAGCCTTTCATCAACCATATAAAAGGTTACGGTCCTGCAATGATCGTGTTGCCAGCTTTCGCCTATGTCAGCAGCACAGAGGTTTCCTTCCGGGTCTTTTACTCCGTGGAAGAATTCCAGATGAAAAACAAAGTTGTCTTCTACCATCCGGATTATCTCGGCAACATTTCCAGGTACTGGAGAGGGATGGGTGTTGAGGCCAGGCGTCTATCTTCAGGAGTCATGATAGTCACTGCTGCTCTTGAACTCTGCAACAAAGTGACCCTCTATGGATTTTGGCCATTTTCTAGAGACCCAGAAGGGAATGTTATCCTTCACCACTATTATGATAACAACATCCCCAAACCCGGGTTCCACGCCATGCCTCATGAGTTCTTTATCTACACGAAGATGCATTCAAAGGGAGCACTCTATCTGCAAGTTGGGAAGTGTTGAACGTATGACTTTTGAAGCTCAAAGGTTCATAGAAATACTTGATAACACTTTGAACTGCTGCTGTTGTCATGAGCCATGGAAGATCTGTTTACATTATTTAGCCAACTGTTTCATTGTTTTTCACTAATTCAAGCCAAAAAAATTCACAGGTGGAACCATTGTCAAGGCCTTTTTTTCATATACACTAATCCAAACATTTTACCGATACACTATATGACCAAAGGTTTATGACCGTTACATCTGCCTGTATGAATAAAATGGAAACCCCTTCAAATGATTGAGTTCCATTGTTTTTAGTGAAGGGTGTTGTTATTTCTATAGCATACAAATACATTTTTTTTGAAAATGGGTACTTTATTGATGACATAGATATATAATTGTATACAGTCATAAAATAGATGAAAAACATACATAAAACCCAAAAGAAAACATTTTCTAGGTAAGTATGACAAATCAATACAAATCCAGTGATGGAGGATCTACAGATTGCATAGAGATTCAAGCTCAAAGAAAATAATAAAGAGCACACTTCTGAAAAGCAATATAATGGGTCCAGTTAATTATAAGAACAATCCAACATCTGAATAAATAATCAGTAAATAGAGTGCAATCTGTGAACATAACCTAAGGGACACAAAGCCACATACTGTATCACTCACAGGTGGTGGGAGTCTGAATCCTGCAGTCCCATATCTTGTTATATTTGGAGGGGCAGCATTCCCTATTTATATACTGTAGATAAACTTTTATATGGGAGAGTACTATTGACTGCACTGCTCCAGGCAGCAAATGTGGAAGGTGTTGCATGGATCCAGTTAACAGGGAAGAGTTTGCTCGTTGCAGGGGCTCCTGCAGGAAAGTTTTTGTGATCTTTACAAGATCTGAGTTGGGATAAAGCCCAAGCAGGCAAGGTTTAAAGTGAAGAGTTAGCGGAAAACTCAAAGTATCATGGAGAAATCTCACCACTTGTGTCCAACACCCCTGGATAATGGGACAAGACCATAATAGATTAGAAGTACTGTGACTGGCCTGACACAGGGGCAAGGTAAGCCATCAGAAATCTTGGGTCCCCTTACACAGCTTAAGACTGGGGTCCCCCTGGGCCTGACCACCAACATTCCACAGGGCCCGCCCAATGGCTGTCCCACCAAATCTGCCCACTGGCCATCCCACAAAGGCCCATCCCATGTCCTCCTCCTTCTCCATCCCATGTTCACCATGCCATTTCCTTCTTGTCCAGTCTCATCTCCCCCATCCCACGTCCTCCTCCTCCTCCATCCCATGTCCTCTTTCTCCTGCAGTCCCATCTCCTCCATCCCATATACTCCTACTTCAGTAAACTCTCCTCCATCCCACGTCCTCCTCTGGTCCCATCTCCTTCATCCCATGTCCTCCTCCAGTCCAAACTCCTCCATTCCACGTCCTCCAGTTCCATCTCCTCCATCCCATGTCCTCCTCCTCCAGTATCTCCTCCATCCCATGTCCTCATCCTCCTCCTCTTCCAGTCAAATCTCCTCCATCCCATGTCCTCCTCCTCCAGTCTATCTCCTCCATCCAATTCCACCTCTAGTCCCATCTCCTTCCCCCATAGGAGGGGGCAGTATGATAGGTGGGGGGAAGCAGGACAGGAGAGGGGCAGCGGGACAGGAAATTGCTCTTTAGGCTAAATGGGAACAAATTCCCACAGACACACTCTAAAATCTTGTGCAAAGCCTTCCCAAAAGAGTGGAGGCTGATATAGCTATAAATGGGGTGCCTTGATTTTGAGTACAGTTGGGAAGGATTCAAACTTTTATTAGTAAATGTTATGCATTCCCCTGCTGAGCACCTGTTTTTATTTTCATGCTGTCCTCATTTTTCTCCACTTCCTAATTTTTTGGATACTTATCAGATGAAGTTGGGAGATTATTCCTTCTGTTCCGTCTGGCACCTACCAAAATGAGAAAAAGGGAGGGGGAAGCTCTTAAATGTGATCAAACCATCCCACTTAATCCAAATTCATCTCATAGCTCAAGGCGGTAGATTGTCGGTGAAAGTTCTCCTTTATCCGGGACCTGGTATTTTTGTATTCATTTTGCACTATTCTCATAAGTCCCTGCCCCGAAAGAGATAACCGCTTCAGGCAGCCATAGACGGCTTGAATCTTGGCTGGTTTAGCAGGAACCCACCAAGATTCAAACCTTATATGGGCAGGCTAAATGTACCCAAGTTGATTGATCGATCAATTTGGGTACAACCAGCATTTCTCAGTTTACATGTGATTATTGCTAGTGGCTGTTATAGCTGCTAGCAATAATTACTGTGGTTTCCTGGATGGTTTCCTCCACCCCGCACCTGGACTTGTTCTGTAATGCTGAAGACATTTCATTACTTATCCAGGCCACTTTTCCAGTTCCGTAGAAGTGGCTTGTATATAGTGATGAGACGTCTTCAACATTACAGTACAATCCCAGTTGAATGTCACTAATTACTACAGGATACGTTGGTAGGTGTTGTATGACTTAAGCAGGGCTGCTGTTATAAACCGCAGGGCCCCATACAGACAACCTGACACGGGGCCCCATTCAGCCAATGCTTCAGTTATGAATGAACACAGTGAGTGATCAGTTATGAATGAACACAGTGAATGAACATATGAATGACCGACAGGTACTCAAGTACTCAGATGGGCTGTGACAGCTACTCAGGTACTCACATGAACTGTGACAGGTACTCAAATGAACTGTGACAGGTACTCAGGTACTCGGGTACTCAGATGGACTGTGACAGGTACTCGGGTACTCAGATGAACTGTGACAGGTACTCAAATGAACTGTGACAGGTACTCAGGTACTCGGGTACTCAGATGGACTGTGACAAGTACTCGGGTACTCAGATGAACTGTGACAGGTACTCAAATGAACTGTGACAGGTACTCAGGTACTCGGGTTCTCAGATGGACTGTGACAGGTACTCAAGCACTCAGATAGGCTGTGACAGGTACTCGGGTACTCAAATGCACTATGACAGGTACTCAGGTAGTCAGGTACTCGGGTACTCAGATGGACTGTGACAGGTACTCAAGTACTCAGATGGGCTGTGACAGCTACTCACATGAACTGTGACAGGTACTCAGATGAACTGAGTACCTGTCACAGAACTCGGGTACTCAGATGGACTGTGACAAGTACTCAGGTACTCAGATGGGATGTGACAGGTACTCAGGTACTCAGATGAACTGTGACAGGTACTCAGATGGGCTGTGACAGGTACTTAGGTACTTGGGTACTCAGATGGGCTGTGACAGGTTCTCAGGTGGGCTGTGACAGGTACTCAGGTGGGCTGTGACAGGTACTCAGACGGACTGTGACAAGTACTATAATGGGCTGTGACAGGTACTCAGGTACTCGGGTACTCAGATTAGCTGTGACAGGTTCTCAGGTGGGCTGTGACAGGTACTCGGGTACTCAGATGAACTGTGACAGGTAGTCAGGTACTCGGGTTCTCAGATGGACTGTGACAGGTACTCAGGTACTCGGGTATTCAAATGAACTGTGACAGGTACTTAGGTAGTCAGGTACTCGGGTACTCAGATGGACTGTGACAGGTACTCAAGTACTCAGATGGGCTGTGACAGCTACTCAGGTACTCACATGAACTGTGACAGGTACTCAAATGAACTGTGACAGGTACTCAAATGAACTGTGACAGGTACTCAGGTACTCGGGTTTTCAGATGGACTGTGACAGGTACTCGGGTACTCAGATGAACTGTGACAGGTACTCAAATGAACTGTGACAGGTACTCAGGTACTCGGGTTCTCAGATGGACTGTGACAGGTACTCAAGTACTCAGATAGGCTGTGAGAGGTACTCGGGTACTTAAATGCACTATGACAGGTACTCAGGTAGTCAGGTACTCGGGTTCTCAGATGGACTGTGACAGGTACTCAAGTACTGAGATAGGCTGTGACAGGTACTCGGGTACTCAGATGGACTGTGACAGCTACTCAGGTACTCACATGAACTGTGACAGGTAATCAGATGAGCTGTGACAGGTACTCAGGTATTCAGATGGGCTGTGACAGGTACTCAGGTACTCAGATGGACTGTGACAGCTACTCAGGTACTCACATGAACTGTGACAGGTACTCAGATGAGCTGTGACAGGTACTCAGGTACTCAGGTATTCAGATGGACTGTGACAGGTACTCGGGTACTCAGATGGACTGTGACAGGTACTCAGATGGGCTGTTACAGGTACTCAGGTACTCGGGTACTCATATGGACTGTAACAGGTACTCATGTATTTAAATGGGCTGTGACTCTCTTTATTGGGGGGGCAATCAGTGTGATTGGTGTACACTGTAAGCGGTAACGAGCTGTTATCGCAATCTCCTTCTAACACACGATCGCTGTGTGAGGAGGAGAACCTGGTAACATCTTGTTACCACGGGTTGTTGACATTCTGTGTTTGGCTGTGATTGGACACAGCCGGTCACATGGTAAAGAGCCAATTTCATTGGCTCTTTGCCACGATCGGGGTTGGGCTGTGTCAGGGTGACAAGCCTCGCCCTCGATCGCTGCTCTGCGCGCACCCTGGGGTTGCGCACGAGCACTTTGCACGTGGACCGTGCATATGACCGGCTGTGATTGGACACAGCCGGTCACGTGGTAATGAGACATTTTTATTGGCTCTTTACACGGATCTGAGATGGGTTGTGTCTGCAGGAGCGGCAAGAAGGAGAGGACGTCATATGACGCCCTCCCAGGATGGGAGATCCCATCTGCGGACGTCATTTGACTATGGTCCGGGAATGAAGTGGTTAAGATTTCACCACAAGGTCTCTTTATTAAAAGAATAGCTATGCGGAGGCCGAGTACATTGTGACTAATACCTGTAATATGCTTGCTTTCCTATGATCTTCAGCTCCATCTAGTGGCCATAATGTGGAATTTTCCTGATTGCAATATTTCACAAAAATGCTGCAAAATGGCCACTAGATGGAGCTGACATAGAAAATACACATGTTAGACATATAACGGGAAATATTAATGATGGGTTTGCAAATGCTGCTGCATTTGCACAGCATTTTTTATATATATATATATATATATATATATATATATATATATATATATATATATATATATATAAATAGATCCCTAAGTTGCTATTAAAAAAAAAAAAAAAAAAAAAAAAAGTTTAACTGATGGGCAGAAACTCTTTCCCTTCCTGCAGAAAATGGTTTCAGAATCCCTTATTACTTGCCATATAATTACATAGTTATATAGTTAGTCTAGTAAGTCTAGTTGAAAAATACACTAGTCCATCAAATTCAACCAATTAAAAAAGAAAACCTCCATATATACAGTCATGGCCAAAAATATTGGCACCCCTGCATTTCTGTCAGATAATACACCACTTCGCCCAGAAAATTGTTGCCATTACAAATGTTTAGGCATTCTGATGTTTATTTCTTTTCTTTTATTGGTATGACACCACAAAAAAAAAGTGGAGAAACGAAAAAGCCAAATCTGGCACATTCCACACAAAACTCCAAAAATGGATTGGACAAAATTATGGGCACCCTCAATTTAAAATTTGGTAGCACATCCCTTGGAAAAAATAACTAAAATCACGTGTAACCATCAATGAGTTTCTAACACCTTTCTATTGGGTTTTTGGACCACCACAACTGCTCCAGGTCTCTCAGATCGGAAGGATTCCTTTTCCCAACTGCTGTTCTGAGATCTCTCCACAGGTGCTCTATGGGATTTAGGCCTCATACACACGAACGTTTTTACAGCAGCATTTTTGAGCTTTTTTTGCAGCTTAAAAACGCCACACCATGTTGTTCAATGGCCTCATACACACCATGGCGTTTTTGAGCTGTAACAGGAATTGGCGTTTTTAAGCTCAAAAAAAAAAAACCCTGGACCAGTGCGTTGTGAGGCTCCAGCGCTAGAGCTGTAAAAATGCCAGACGCCAGTAAAAGGTGTTAAACGCGGTTTAACAAGGCTTAATGCTATATACTCAGCATTAAGCCTCATCTGGCATTTTTTTGCCTCTATTTAAAATCAATGGTTCCCTAGGGGAGCCCATTGATTTGAATAGAAGTCGCACCAGAAGTCGACTCAGGATGATCCGACTTGCGGTCCGACTTGTGTGCTGAGAATCTTGAAGGGGAACCCGCCAAAATGTAAAGAAAAAATTTGCGTGAGGCCCCCCCCCCTCCAAGACGATAACGATACCTGACCCTTTGGTCTGGTATGGATTTGAAGGGGAATCCCCATGCCCAAAAAAATGGCGTGGGGGTCCCCCCCAGGATCCATATCAGACCCTTATCTGAGCATGCAGCCATGCAGGTCAGGTAAGGGGGGGGGGCGAGCAAGCACCCCCCCTCCTGGACCAAACCAGGCCACGTGCCCTCAACATGTGGGGTGGGTGCTTTGGGGCAGGGGGGCTCTGTGCCCCCCACCCCAAAGCACCTTGTCCCCATGTTGATTAGGACAAGGGCCTCTTCCGTACAACCCTTGCCATTGGTTGTGGGGGTATGCGGGCAGGGGCTTATTGGAATCTGGAAGCCCCCTTTAACAAGGGGGCCCCCAGATCCCGGCCCCCCACCCTAGGTGAATGAGTATGGGAAACGTTGTACCCCTACCCATTCACCTAAAAAAAAGTGTCAAAAATAAACTACACTACACAGGTTTTTAAAGTATTTTATTAAGCTCCAGCTCTTCTCCCTCTTCTGGCGATGTCTTCTCCCTCTGCCGGTCCTTCTCCCCTCTCCGGTTCTTCTCCTCTCTGCGCTGTCTTCTCTCTCGCGGTCTTCTCGCTCTTCAGCCATTTTTTTTTAGGTAAATGGGTAGAGGTACGATGTACCCCATACCCATTCACCTAGGATGGGGGGCCGGGAACTGGGGGCCCCCTTGTTAAAGGGGGCTTCCAGATTCTAATAAGCGCACACCCGCAGACCCTGACAACCAACAGCAAGGGTTGTCGGGAAGAGGCCCTTGCCCTCATCAACATGGGGACAAGGTGCTTTGGGGTGCCCCGAAGCACCCAACCCCCCATGTTAAGGGTATGTGGCCTGGTATGGTCCGGGGGGGTGCTCGCTCCCCCCCCCCTTTCCTGACCTGCTGAGCTGCTTGCTCAGATAAGGGTCTGGTATGGATCTTGGGGGGGACCCCCACGCCATTTTTTTTGGCATGGGGGTTCCCCTTAAGATCCATACCAGACCGAAGGGTCTGGTATCATCTTGGGGGGGAACCTTACGCTAATTTTTTTAAAATATTGTTGGGGTTCCCCTTCAAGATTCTCAGCACATATCTTGATTCAACTTCTGGTGCGACTTCTATTCAAATCAATGAGCTCCCATAGGGAACCATTGATTTTGAATAGAAGCAGAGAAATGCTGCTGAAAGCTAGGGCGGCTAAACCTGTATTGACGCCAATGTAAAAACGTGGATAAAATCACGTTTTTAATGCCGCTTTTTTCCTGATGTCGGTACTAGCTTTACAGCTCGTTTTTTAAAACATCTGTGTGTATGAGTCCTTAGATCTGGACTCATTGCTGGCCAGTTTAATACTCTCCAGTGCTTTGTCTTAAACCATGTCTGGGTGCTTTGTGTTGTGTGCTTTGGGTCATTGTCCTGCTTTAAGACCCACGACCTCTGACGGAGACCTGATTTTCTGCCACTGGGCTCTAGATTTCATAATGCCATGCACACTGTCAAGACATCCAGTGCCTGAAGCAGGAAAGCAACCTGAAAATATCAGTGAACCTCCATCATGTGTGACTGTAGGGACTGTATTCTTTCCTTTAAAGGCCTCATTTCTTTTTCTGAAAACAGTAGAATAATGTGACAATAATGTGACAGCTACTCAGGTACTCAGATGGGCTGTGACAGCTACTCAGGTACTCACATGAACTGTGACAGGTACTCAGATTAACTGAGTACCTGTCACAGAACTCGGGTACTCAGATGGACTGTGACAAGTACTCAGGTACTCAGATGGACTGTGACAGGTACTCAGGTACTCAGATGAACTGTGACAGGTACTCAGGTACTCAGATGGGCTGTGACAGGTACTCAGGTGGGCTGTGACAGGTACCCAGGTACTCAGACGGACTGTGACAAGTACTAAAATGGGCTGTGACAGGTACTCAGGTACTCGGGTACTCAGATTAGCTGTGACAGGTTCTCAGGTGGGCTGTGATAGGTACTCGGGTACTCAGATGAACTGTGACAGGTAGTCAGGTACTCGGGTACTCAAATGGGCTATGACAGGTACTCAGGTAGTCAGGTACTCGGGTACTCAGATGGACTGTGACAGCTACTCAGGTACTCAGATGAGCTGTGACAGGTACTCAGGTACTCAGATGGGCTGTGACAAGTACTCAGGTACTCAGATGGACTGTGACAAGTACTCAGGTACTCAGATGGGCTGTGACAGGTACTCAGGTACTCAGATGAACTGTGACAGGTACTCAGGTACTCAGATGAACTGTGACAGGTACTCAGGTGGGCTGTGACAGGTACTCAGGTACTCAGATGGGCTGTGACAAGTACTCAGGTACTCAGATGGACTGTGACAAGTACTCAGGTACTCAGATGGGCTGTGACAGGTACTCAGGTACTCAGATGAACTGTGACAGGTACTCAGGTACTCAGATGAACTGTGACAGGTACTCAGGTGGGCTGTGACAGGTACTCAGGTACTCAGACGGACTGTGACAAGTACTAAAATGGGCTGTGACAGGTACTCAGGTACTCGGGTACTCAGATTAGCTGTGACAGGTTCTCAGGTGGGCTGTGATAGGTACTCGGGTACTCAGATGAACTGTGACAGGTAGTCAGGTACTCGGGTACTCAAATGGGCTATGACAGGTACTCAGGTAGTCAGGTACTCGAGTACTCAGATGGACTGTGACAGCTACTCAGGTACTCAGATGGACTGTGACAGCTACTCAGGTACTCACATGAACTGTGACAGGTACTTAGATGAACTGTGACAGGTACTCGGGTACTCAGATGAGCTGTGACAGGTACTCAGGTACTCAGGTACTCAGATGGACTGTGACAGGTACTCGGGTACTCAGATGGACTGTGACAGGTACTCAGATGGGCTGTTACAGGTACTCAGGTATTTAAATGGGCTGTGACTCTCTTTATTGGGGGGGCAATCAGTGTGATTGGTGTACACTGTAAGCGGTAACGAGCTTTTACGGCAATCTCCTTCTCACACACGATCGCTGTGTGAGGAGGAGAACCCAGTAACATCTCGTTACCGCGGGGTTGTTGACATTCTGTGACTGGCTGTGATTGGACACAGCCGGTCACATGGTAAAGAGCCAATTTCATTGGCTCTTTGCCACGATCGGGGTTGGGCTGTGTCAGGGTGACAAGCCTCGCCCTCGATCGCTGCTCTGCGCGCACCCTGGGGTTGCGCACGAGCGCTTTGCACGTGGACCGTGCATATGACTGGCTGTGATTGGACACAGCCGGTCACGTGGTAATGAGACATTTTTATTGGCTCTTTACACGGATCTGAGATGGGTTGTGTCTGCAGGAGCGGCAAGAAGGAGAGGACGTCATATGACGCCCCCTCCCAGGATGGGAGATCCCATCTGCGGACGTCATTTGACTATGGTCCGGGAATGAAGTGGTTAAGATTTCACCACAAGGTCTCTTTATTAAAAGAATAGCTATGCGGAGGCCGAGTACATTGTGACTAATACCTGTAATATGCTTGCTTTCCTATGATCTTCAGCTCCATCTAGTGGCCATAATGTGGAATTTTCCTGATTGCAATATTTCACAAAAATGCTGCAAAATGGCCACTAGATGGAGCTGACATAGAAAATACACATGTTAGACATATAACGGGAAATATTAATGATGGGTTTGCAAATGCTGCTGCATTTGCACAGCATTTTATATATATATATATATATATATAAATAGATCCCTAAGTTGCTATTAAAAAAAAAAAAAAAAAAGTTTAACTGATGGGCAGAAACTGTTTCCCTTCCTGCAGAAAATGGTTTTAGAATCCCTTATTACTTGCCATATAATTACATAGTTATATAGTTATCTAGTAAGTCTAGTTAAAAAATACACTAGTCCATCAAATTCAACCAATTAAAAAAGAAAACCTCCATATATACAGTCATGGCCAAAAATATTGGCACCCCTGCATTTCTGTCAGATAATACACCACTTCGCCCAGAAAATTGTTGCCATTACAAATGTTTAGGCATTCTGATGTTTATTTCTTTTCTTTTATTGGTATGACACCACAAAAAAAAAGTGGAGAAACGAAAAAGCCAAATCTGGCACATTCCACACAAAACTCCAAAAATGGATTGGACAAAATTATGGGCACCCTCAATTTAAAATTTGGTAGCACATCCCTTGGAAAAAATAACTAAAATCACGTGTAACCATCAATGAGTTTCTAACACCTTTCTATTGGGTTTTTGGACCACCACAACTGCTCCAGGTCTCTCAGATCGGAAGGATTCCTTTTCCCAACTGCTGTTCTGAGATCTCTCCACAGGTGCTCTATGGGATTTAGGCCTCATACACACGGACGTTTTTACAGCAGCATTTTTGAGCTTTTTTTGCAGCTTAAAAACGCCACACCATGTTGTTCAATGGCCTCATACACACCATGGCGTTTTTGAGCTGTAACAGGAATTGGCGTTTTTAAGCTCCAAAAAAAAAACCCTGGACCAGTGCGTTGTGAGGCTCCAGCGCTAGAGCTGTAAAAATGCCAGACGCCAGTAAAAGGTGTTAAACGCGGTTTAACGAGGCTTAATGCTATATACTCAGCATTAAGCCTCATCTGGCATTTTTTTGCCTCTATTCAAAATCAATGGTTCCCTAGGGGAGCCCATTGATTTGAATAGAAATCGCACCAGAAGTCGACTCAGGATGATCCGACTTGCGGTCCGACTTGTGTGCTGAGAATCTTGAAGGGGAACCCGCCAAAATGTAAAGAAAAAATTTGAGTGAGGTCCCCCCCCCCAGGACGATACCTGACCCTTTGGTCTGGTATGGATTTGAAGGGAAACCCCCATGCCCAAAAAAATGGCGTGGGGGTCCCCCCCCAGGATCCATATCAGACCCTTATCTGAGCATGCAGCCATGCAGGTCAGGAAAGGGGGAGGGCGAGCAAGCACCCCCCCTCCTGGACCAAACCAGGCCACGTGCCCTCAACATGTGGGGTGGGTGCTTTGGGGCAGGGGGGCTCTGTGCCCCCCACCCCAAAGCACCTTGTCCCCATGTTGATTAGGACAAGGGCCTCTTCCGTACAACCCTTGCCATTGGTTGTGGGGGTATGCGGGCGGGGGCTTATTGGAATCTGGAAGCCCCCTTTAACAAGGGGGCCCCCAGATCCCGGCCCCCCATCCTAGGTGAATGAGTATGGGAAACGTTGTACCCCTACCCATTCACCTAAAAAAAAAGTGTCAAAAATAAACTACACTACACAGGTTTTTAAAGTATTTTATTAAGCTCCAGCTCTTCTCCCTCTTCTGGCGATGTCTTCTCCCTCTGCCGGTCCTTCTCCTCTCTCCGGTTCTTCTCCTCTCTGCGCTGTCTTCTCTCTCCGCTGTCTTCTTGCTCTTTAGCCATTTTTTTTTAGGTAAATGGGTAGAGGTACGATGTACCCCTACCCATTCACCTAGGATGGGGGGCCGGGAACTGGGGGCCCCCTTGTTAAAGGGGGCTTCCAGATTCTAATAAGCGCACACCCGCAGACCCTGACAACCAACAGCAAGGGTTGTCGGGAAGAGGCCCTTGCCCTCATCAACATGAGGACAAGGTACTTTGGGGTGCCCCGAAGCACCCAACCCCCCATGTTAAGGGTATGTGGCCTGGTATGGTCCGGGGGGGTGCTCGCTCCTCCCCCCCTTTCCTGACCTGCTGAGCTGCTTGCTCGGATAAGGGTCTGGTATGGATCTTGGGGGGGACCCCCACGCCATTTTTTTTGGCATGGGGGTTCCCATTAAGATCCATACCAGACCGAAGGGTCTGGTATCATCTTGGGGGGGAACCTCACGCTAATTTTTAAAAAATATTGTTGGGGTTCCCCTTCAAGATTCTCAGCACACATCTTGATTCAACTTCTGGTGCGACTTCTATTCAAATCAATGAGCTCCCATAGGGAACCACTGATTTTGAATAGAAGCAGAGAAACGCGGCTGAAAGCTAGGGCGGCTAAACCTGTATTGACGCCAATGTAAAAACATGGATAAAATCACGTTTTTAATACCGCTTTTTTCCTGACGTCTACGTACTAGCTTTACAGCTCGTTTTTTAAAACATCTGTGTGTATGAGTCCTTAGATCTGGACTCATTGCTGGCCAGTTTAGTACTCTCCAGTGCTTTGTCTTAAACCATGTCTGGGTGCTTTGTGTTGTGTGCTTTGGGTCATTGTCCTGCTTTAAGACCCACGACCTCTGACGGAGACCTGATTTTCTGCCACTGGGCTCTAGATTTCATAATGCCATGCACACTGTCAAGACATCCAGTGCCTGAAGCAGGAAAGCAACCTGAAAATATCAGTGAACCTCCATCACGTGTGACTGTAGGGACTGTATTCTTTCCTTTAAAGGCCTCATTTCTTTTTCTGAAAACAGTAGAATAATGGGCAGTGGCGGCTGGTGCTCAAAATTTTTTGGGGGGCGCAAACAAACTGAAAAATTCTGGAAAAAAAAACATCAATTGCAGCCTCACTGTACAATCAATCGCAGCCACTGTGCCATCAATCGCAGCCACTGTGCCATCAATCGCAGCCACTGTGCCATCAAACACAGCCACTGTGCCATCAAATTCAGTCACTGTGCCCATCTATTGCCACCACTGTGCCATCAAACGCAGCCACTGTGCCCATCAATTTCTACCACTGTGCTATCAAACACAGCTACTGTGCCCATTAATTTCCACCACTGTGCTATAATACGCAGCCACTGTGCCCATCAATTGCTCCCACTGTGCAATCATACACAGCCACTGTGCCCATCAATTGCCGCCACTGTGCCATCAAACGCAGCCACTGTGCCCATCAATTGCCACTACTGTACCATCAAACCCAGCCACTGTGCCATCAAATGCAGCCACTGTGCCCATCTATTACAGCCACTGTGCCATCAAGCGCAGCCACTGTGCCCATTAATTGCCGCTACTTTACCATCAAACGCAGCCACTGTGCCCATCAATTGCTGCTATTGTACCATCAAACACAGCCACTGTGCCATCAAACACAGCCACTGTGCCCATCAATTACCGCCACTGTGCCATCAAACGCAGCCACTGTACCCCATCAAATGCTCCCACTGTGCCATATCAAATGCTGCCAGTGTGACATATCAAATGCTGCCAGTGTGCCCACTGCCCGCCGTCTGCACTTACCCTGTCTTGGTGGGACAGCTCCTCGATGCTCCTCGATGTCTTCTCCTGTCCTCTCTTCCCGTCCTCTGCTATGATTGGACGCTTGGTAGGCGTCCAATCACAGCGACTGTGGTTTCAGCTAATCAGGTGATGGGGTAACAGATCTGAGCACCTGATTGGCGGAGAGGCGGTTTAGTGTTAGGAAAGAGCATATTCATTCGCTTTTCTAACACAGCTGAGTAACCTGCGAGTGCCCAGGTTGACTCCTATTAGAGCCTATGGCTGTAATCAGGTGCTTCAAAAACACCCCCCCTGTTGCTGTAATTCAGGCGCCGAAAAGGGGCCAGGCGCCTGAATAGGGGGTGGCAGTGGTGGCCATAGATAGATTCATGCAATGCATGAATCTATCTATTGGTACTAGAGGGGGGTGACAGGAGAGAGGGGGCGGTGCCAGTGCGCCCTTATGGACGCATCGCCACTGATAATGGGCTTTACCAAAAAGCTGTAATTTTGTTTCGTCTGTCCACAGCACATTCTCCCAAAAGGATTTTGGCTTCTTCGGGAACGTTTTGGCAAACTCCAATCTGGCTTTTTTAGGTTTCTGTATCAGCAGTGGGGTCCTCCTAGGTCTCCTACCATACCCTGTTTCCCCGAAAATAAGACCCAGCGTGATTGTCGGTGATGGCTGCAATATAAGCCCTACCCCCCAAATAAGCCCTATCCTGTTTCCCCGAAAATAAGCCCTACCCTGAAAATAAGACCTACAAGGACTTTAACTAGGGCTTATTTGGGGGGTAGAACTTATATTGCAGCCATCACCGACAATCACGCTAGGTCTTATTTTCGGGGAAACAGGGTAGCGTCCCTCTTCATCCAGATGGTGACGTATAATACGAGCTGGCACTGAAGGTCAGCTTGAATTTGTCTGGAAGTTCTTTATCCTCCATTTGAACAATCCTTCATTGCAATCTTTAGTCCTTTTTTCTCTTTTGTCTACGTCCAGGGAGATTAGCTACAGTGCCAAGGGCTGTAAACTTCTTGACAATGTTGCACACAGTGGACACGGGAACATTAGGATCTCTGGAGATGGACTTGTAACCTTGAGATTGTCCATGATTTTCCACAATTTTTGATCTCAAATTCTCAGACAATTCTTTGCTGCTCTTTCTCTGGCACACAGAGAGACACAACAGAAAGTTTGAGTCAATTTTTCACCGCTAGTTGCAACTGCGATTTCTTTATTGTCCACACGCGTTCATTGATACAGGTGAGTTTAATTACAAATTACAGGAGCTTCACAAACTTGGAATGCAATTATTTCTTACAATTTTGAGAAGATGCCAATAATTCTGCCCAGTCCATTCTTGGAGTTTTGGCGTGGAATGTGTCAGATTTGGCTTTTTGTTTCTCCACTTTTTTTGTGTCACACCAATACAAAGAAAAGATCAAATATGAGAATTCCTAAAAATTTGTAATTGGAATAATTTTATGGGTGAAGTGGTGCATTATCTGACAGAAATGCAGGGGCGCCAATAATTTTGGCCAGGACTGTACAACCCTTTACCCGCAGTTGATCGAAAGGAAGGTTTTGTGTTGTGTTGGTTTTCTTTTTTCTTCTTGGCTAAACTGGGTGGACTTTTTTCAACCAGAGTAACTTTGTAACTACACTAAATTACCAAAAGTATTGGGACGCCTGCCTTTACACACACATGAACTTTAACCACTTCCCGCCCGCCCTATAGCGGATTGACGTCCGGGAAGTGGTTCCGTTATCCTGACTGGGCGTCATATGACGTCCAGCAGGATAACATGCCACCGCGCGCCCCCGGGGGCGCGCATCGCGGCGATCAGTGGACACACCGCTACACCGATCTTGGTAAAGAGCCTCCGGCGGAGGCTCTTTACCACGTGATCAGCCGTGTCCAATCACGGCTGATCACGCTGTCAATGGGAAGAGCCGTTAATCAGCTTTTCCTCACTCGCGTCTGACAGAGGCGAGTAGAGGAGAGCCGATCGGCGGTTCTCCTGACAGGGGGGTCTGCGCTGATTGTTTATCAGCGCAGCCCCCCTCAGATCACCACACTGGACCACCAGGGATCGCCACTAGGACCACCAGGAAAGGGGCAACATGTGGATGGCCAGGTATGTACCCCATGGCCATCCACGTGTGCCCAATGTGCCCAATCTGTGCTGATTGGCACCATTATGTTCCAGATCTGCCCTGCAATGCCCCCAATATGTTTTATCAGTGCCACCTGTCATTGCCCATCGGTGCCACCTGTCAGTGCCCATCTGTGCCCATCAGTGCCCATCAGTGCCCACCTATCAGTGCCCATCAGTGCCACACATCAGTGCCACCCATAAGTACCCAGCAGTGCCACCCATGTGTACCAATCAATGCCACCTACAAGTGCCCATCAGTGCCGCCTATGAGTGCCCATCGGTGCCACCTCTGAGTGCCCATCAGTGCCGCATAGCAGTGCCACCTATCCGTGCCCATCAGTGCCACCTATCAGTGCCCATCAGTGCTGCCTATCAGTGCCCATCATCAGTGCCCGTCTGTGCCACCTCATCAGTGCCACTTCATTGGTGCCACCTCATCGGTGCCCGTCAGTGCAGCCATATCAGTGCCCATCATTGAAGGAGAAAACGTACTTATTTACAAAAAATTTTAACAGAAACAAAGAAAAACTTGTTTTTTTTCGAAATTTTCAGTGTTTTTTTATTTGTTGCGCAAAAAATAAAAACCGCAGAGGTGATCAAATACCACCAAAAGAAAGCTCTATTTGTGGGAACAAAATGATAAAAAATGTGTTTGGGTACAGTGTAGCATGACTGGGCAATTGTCATTCAAATTGTGACAGCGCTGAAAGCTGAAAATGGGCCTGGGCGGGAATGTGTCTAAGTGCCTGGTATTGAAGTGGTTAATGGCATCCCAGTCTTATGCCCCGTACACACGGTCGGATTTTCCGATGGAAAATGTCCGATCGGAGCGTGTTGTCGGAAATTCCGACCGTGTGTAGGCTCCATCGGACATTTTCCATCGGATTTTCCGACACACAAAGTTGGAGAGCAGGAGATAAAATTTTCCGACAACAAAATCCGTTGTCGGAAATTCCGATCGTGTGTACACAAATCCGACGGACAAAGTGCCACGCATGCTCAGAATAAATAAAGAGATGAAAGCCATTGGCTACTGCCCAGTTTATAGTCCTGACGTACGTGTTTTACGTCACCGCGTATAGAACGATCGGATTTTCCGACAACTTTGTGTGACCGTGTGTATGCAAGACAAGTTTGAGCCAACATCCGTCGGAAAAAATCCTAGGATTTTGTTGTTGGAATGTCCGAACAAAGTCCGACCGTGTGTACAGGGCATTAGTCCGTAGGGTTCAATATTGAGTTGGCCCACCCTTTGCAGCTATAACAGCTTCAACTCTTCTGGGAAGGCCGCCCACAAGGTTTAGGAGTGTGTCTATGGGAATGTTTGACCATTCTTCCAGAAGTGCATTTGTGAGGTCAGGCACTGATGTTGGACGAGAAGGTCTGGCTCGCAGTCTGTGCTCTAATTCATCCCAAAGGCGTTCTATCGGGTTGAGTTCAGGACTCTGTTCAGACCATTCAAGTTCCTCCACCCCAAACTCGGTCATCCATGTCTTTATGGACCTTGCCTTGTGCACTGGTCATCAAGCGCTAGGAAGTTAAAGTGATTATAAAGGCAGAAGGTTTTTTTTACCTTAATGCATTCTATGCATTAGGTCTTATGCACGTTTTTGGACGTTTTTGCAGCTGCTGTTTTTGGCTTCAGACGTTTCTTTTCTACAGTCAATAACCTCTCCAGCATGTTATCCTATGTGTCCATGCACACATAGGCTGTTATCAATTGATTTTGGCTGGGGGGGGGGGGTTTGTCTGGAAAATCTTCAAAACTGATGGATTCTGAGAAGCGTTTTTCATCTGTAAAATTCACTGCAACAGAGCAGGTAAGTATACCATGTTTGTTATTTTTATAGGGAAAAAAAAAGCGAGACTCTACAATCACTTTAAACCCGCGCGAGGTTTCAAAAACATCCAAGGATTAAAAATTTCCACCATGCATTCAGAGGGCGAGGCTGAGATAACGCCTTATTCAATTCCAAATGTCTTAGCACATTTCAAAATTTCCTAAGACTCTGACACAGAATAGATAATGGATACCTACTGTACATGGGAGCAGCAGAGATAAGAGTATTTGTATGATCAAATTATATGGTAGGAGTAACGATAAGAAGGCAGTAAATTGTATTGGGAATGGTGCGTTTATGGCAGCAAATCATTGCTGGGCCTTGCTGTGTTACCTATCAATAGTCATTTGATGATCAATAATTAAAGCTGGACTTTGGGCAGATATTTTAACCACTTAAGGACCGAGCCTCTTTTTTAGATTTGTTGTTTACAAGTTAAAAACAGGTTTTTTTTTTTTTTGGCTAGAAAATTACTTAGAACCCCCAAACGTTATACATTTTTTTCCTAACACCCTAGAGAATAAAATGGCGGTCATTGCAATACTTTCTGTCACACCGTATTTGCGCAGCGGTCTTACAAGCGCACTTTTTTTTGGAAAAAATACACTTTTTTGAATTAAAAAATAAGACAACAGTAAAGTTAGCCCAATTTTTTTTATATTGTGAAAGATAATGTTACGCCGAGTAACCCAACATGTCACGCTTCAAAATTGCGCCCGCTCATGGAATGGCGACAAACTTTTACCCTTAAAAATCTCCATAGGCGACGTTTAAAAAATCCTCCAGGTTGCATGTTTTAAGTTACAGAGGAGGTCTAGGGCTAGAATTATTGCTCTCGCTCTACCGATCGCGGTGATACCTCACATGTGTGGTTTGAACACACCGTTTTCATATGCGGGCGCTACTCACGTATGCGTTCGCTTCTGCACACGAGCTCGTCGGGGCGGGGCGCGTTTAAATTTTTATTTCTTATTTGTTTTACCTTTTATTTTTTATTTTGTTTAAAAAAAAATTGTGTCACTTTTATTCCTATTACAAGGAATGTAAACATCCCCTAACAGAAAAAAAAGCATGACAGGACCTCTTAAATATGAAATCTGGGGTCAAAAAGTCCTCAGATCTCATATTTACACTAAAATGCAATAAAAAAAAAAAAAAGAAAAAAATGTTGTCATTTAAAAAAAAAAAAAAAGGCCCTTTAAGAGCTATGAGCAAAAGTGACGTTTTGATGTCTCTTCCGCCCTGCAATGTCATGGAGACGAATGGGGCCCATCTTCCCCTCACTCGTCTCCATGCCCAGCTAGTGACAGCATCCAATCGCCTCCGCCGCTGCCGACGGCCCCGGTAAGCGGCGGAGGGCACCAGAGCGCGGCGGGAGGGGGGGGCCCCTCTCTGCCGCCGATAAAAGTGTTCTCGCGGCGAATCCGCCGCAGAGACCACTTTTATCTTGAAGTGGACCAAACAAGAGGATACCGGGGTATGGCAGCTTGCTGCTGCCATAACAACGATATCCCCCTTCAAAGTAAGGACGTATATCTGCACGCGGCAGTCCGAAAGTGTATATATCTATTTCATAAAAGGAAAAGTGATCATTTATACTTGTTGCAGCCCATGCCACCCCTATGAAAAGTGATCTGCAGGGGTCAGTTGACAGACAGTTGTCCTCACTGCCTGTTTTAACCCTAAAAATCCACACCATTGTATGCAATGTATGTGGTTGCAGGGCAGTTTCGGGGTGGCCCCATTCAGTAAGTCATGGTCGGCTACAGTACTGCCCACTGAACGTGACCAGGGGGGGTATCATTTTTGCCATGGCTTTGGCATGTGTATGACTCAAATCAGTGAAGGTGGCTGGAGGGGTGGTAAAATTGAGGCTCAACTGCCTTTTTTTTAACCGCCCCACGACCACATTTATGAACAAGCCCTGGGTAGCCAGGTGCTGCACTAGAGAAACATGGAGATGGAGATATTTCCCTATTTACAATCAGTTTATTTTCACTTTCCGAATGTTGTGTTGCATTACCCCCTCCAGTCAGCAGAGGGGGAACTATAGCCAGGAAAGCCTATGGACTTCTGTGCGGAATGCTGAGGATTATGGGAATTGTGGTCTGAAACATCAATCACAGAATGGGACTTATGGACCTTTACAATACAGTTCCCAATGGTACATTGAGGAGAAAGGGGAATAGAGGAGCAACTTTTACCTGACTGCTGGAAACCTCTTCCTTTTTGCAGCACGGGAGCCGAGGTGCGCACATCCGTCCCATATCTCTCGACTTTCTCAACACCTATTAGCAAAAAGTATGTAGGCATAGAACACATCCCCTGCCACACCCCCTTAGAGGAGAATTATACAAAAAAAAAGATTAAACCCCCAAGTGTTTTTTTTACCACTAATATTCCTTTATATTGGCGTTTGGCATTGACAAATGCAGCAATTTAGAAATTGGATGAAAAGTTTAGCACTGGGAAACACATTTTGATAGATAAGTAGCAAGTTTTAGATACAATTTTATAGGTCAGACCAAAATGAGGGACAAATGAGGAGGAAAGAGGAACAGAGGAACTTTGTTCCAAATCAGGGACAGTCCCTCGAAATCAGGGACAGTTGGGAGCTATGCAGTCCTGGTGCACATGGATTTTTCATGGGGCAAGTGACCACAGCCAGAGACTGAGACCTGGAGTGGAGACACCTGGGACAGCACAACATGGACCACAGCAATCGCATATGCACCATTGCCACAAGGAGAACGGAGCTTCCTCTCACCCTCTACTTCCCACCGCTGATAACCGGAGGCATTCTGTTGAGAGACTGAGGAGCCCCCCTTCTAGAGAGAGAGGTCACTACAGCATCCCAGGGACTGGTGAGAAAACTATGCACCAATTGCTGATACTGCTAGCATTGGCACTGAGAGCAGGACACCAAGTGCACCCAATGAGAGCAGATCACCAATTGCACTCAAAGAGAGCAGAACACCAAGTGCACCCAATGAGAGCAGGACACCAAGTGCACCCAATGAGAGCAGGACACCAAGTGCACCCAAAGAGAGCAGGACACCAAGTGCACCCAATGAGAGCAAGACACCAAGTGCACCCAAAGAGAGCAGGACACCAAGTGCACACAATGAGAGCAGGACACCAAGTGCACCCAATGAGAGCAGGACACCAAGTGCACCCAATGAGAGCAGGACACCAAGTGCACCCAATGAGAGCAGGACACCAAGTGCACCCAAAGAGATCAGGACACCAAGTGCACACAATGAGAGCAGGACACCAAGTGCACCCAAAGAGAGCAGGACACCGAGTGCACACAATGAGAGCAGGACACCAAGTGCACCCAATGAGAGCAGGACACCAAGTGCACCCATAGAAGGCAGGACACCAAGTGCACCCAAAGAGAGCAGGACACCCAGTGCACCCAAAGAGAGCAGGACACCAAGTGCACCTAAAGAAAGCAGGACACCAAGTGCACCCAGTGAGAGCAGGACACCACATGCACCCAATGCATACAGCACCCATACTGCGCTCTATACCCATACTGCACCAACTGCTGATACTGCTAGCATTGGCACTGAGAGCAGGACACCAAGTGCACCCAATGAGAGCAGGACACCAAGTGCACCCAAAGAAAGCAGGACACCAAGTGCACCCAGTAAGAGCAGAACACCACATGCACCCATAGTTACATAGTTACATAGTAGGTGAGGTTGAAAAAAGACACAAGTCCATCAAGTCCAACCTATGTGTGTGATTCATCGATCGACTTCCGTTCAATCAGCCTCTTGAGGTTTTTTTTTCGCCCAGTCACTGCTGGTGGCTATAGCTGCCAGCAATGATCATTGTATTCTGTATTCCCCCTAAGTTGCAAAGACACCCATATGTATGAAATTCTGTAAACATGACCCTCTCTGTGGCGTTTGGCAAAGAGTTCTGACCGCTGAACGCGACCCATTCAAGTGCACGGGGTGGTGCCACAACTGCCCTGCCACCATTGATAATACATGTGATTGTGGTGTGGTGGTACTTTTATGGGTTGAAACACACAACCATCCTGCGACCATTGACAATACTTGTGGAGTGATTAGGAGGTTGGGGGCGCTAATAGAGCTAACCAAAATATTATCAGATAATGTACATTAGTAACAAATCAAAATATATTAAAGTGCATCGTGCTAATAACATATCAATAATAGAAAAAAAATCATAATATTGGTGATAAATTCATATATCAAACAATCAATTAATTAAGGTTCGATGAAATACCTTCAAAGTGGGACATGATTGGCGAAGCACAGCTCCACATCACCACCCCTCTCGTCCCTCTATGGATAAAGGCATACTCTCCGTGTCTGTGACTACAACTCCACCCAATGGGTGGAAGTCACTAATACATGACCTAATATTATACATGACTCAAATTAGTGTTGAGATAAATAATATGTACTTTCATGGATCAATTAGTGCTAAGAGTGAAAAATGCAAAATGAAAACTTAAAGTTTGGTATAAAAATGTCCAAATGAATATAGGAACTGGCCTACAAGTTTGCCCAGCCTTCCCATATTCATATGGACACAAGATACCTCATGGGACATCCCGTAATTCATGTGGGACAACAAAATCATAAAGAAATTTGACTATAAATCTAATCATTAGTCAGGAAACAATTTAGGTCTAGATCTATATTCATGCCTGTAGGCTGTAAAGTGTCAAGTTTATACAGCCATTTAGTTTCATTCTGTGACACAGCTCTCTTTAGATGGGTACCTCTCCAATGTTTTTTCATTTTATCTATACCGTAAAAAATAAGTTGAGTTGGATCTCTATTGTGAAACTGTCTAAAGTGTTTTGACACACTATGTTTGGTGAACCCATTTTTTATATTTGCTATGATATGTTCATTTATTCTGATACGCAATTTGGGTGTGGTTCTACCCACGCACTGTTTTGGGCATGGACATTGTAATACATAAGTGACATGGTCAGGGTCACAGGTTATTAGCGGTTTTATCATAAACTTTTGTTTTGTGACCACTGACTAGAAGCTGTCAATTTTCCTTTTAGGTCTGATAGGGGTTTTACACGCTTTGCACCTAGTGCAATAGTGGAAACCTTTCCTGTCTAAAAAGGTAGCAATTCTTTTGGGAGGGTCCGGAATATTGGATGCAATTCTATTTATAAGCCCTGGGGCCCTTTTTTAAATAAATTGGGGCTTAATTGGTAGTACTTTTTTTAGATCTTTATCCTTCATGAGAATGGGCCAGTGCTTTTTAAATATTTTTTTCTACATCTCTATATTGCCGGTTGAAACCTGCGATGAACGCTATATCTCCTCTGAATGATGTTTTTTTATTGTTAGTTAGGAGGTCCTCTCTATTCATATTAAGGATTTTTTTTCTGCCATATTTCTAATGCTGTAGGGCAGCGGTCTCCAAACAATGGGGCACTATTCTTCCCACTGACACCATCAAAAGAGCAT
Source organism: Aquarana catesbeiana (assembly GCF_042186555.1). Classification (NCBI taxonomy): domain Eukaryota; kingdom Metazoa; phylum Chordata; class Amphibia; order Anura; family Ranidae; genus Aquarana; species Aquarana catesbeiana. Next base: position 698,433,296 of record NC_133326.1, read on the forward strand.
AATTCCTTCCACTGATACCAACGATGGGGCAAAATTCCTTCCATTGACAACATTGATGGGGCATAATTCCTTTCATTGACACCATTGATGGGGCATAATTCCTTGCATTGGTACCTTTTCCTCCCACTGACATAAACAACAAGGCAAAATTCCTCCCACTGATACCAAGAACAAAGCAAAATTCCCCTCCCTGACATCAACAATGGGACAGAATTCCCTCCATTGACACCAACGATGGTGCTCTATCCCTCCAACTGACTCCAACAATAGGGTACTATTCCTCCAACTGATTCCAACAATGGGGAACTATTCCTTCCACTGATACCAACAATGGGGCAAAATTCCTTCCATTGACACCAACGATGGTGCACTATCCCTCCAACTGACTCCAAAAATGGGGTACTATTCCTCCAACTGATTCCAACAATGGGGAACTATTCCTTCCACTGATACCAACAATGGGGCAAAATTCCTGCCATTGACACCAACGATGGTGCACTATCCCTCCAACTGACTCCAAAAATGGGGTACTATTCCTCCAACTGATTCCAACAATGGGGAACTATTCCTTCCACTGACATGAACGATGGGGCACTAGTCCTCCTACTGCCAAAGATAGGGCATTGTTTACTCCCACTGGATGCCAGGACATTTTCTACTCCCAGTGGCCCTGGTCCGGCCCCCGTAAAGTCTGAAGGACAGTAAACTGGCCCTTTGTTTAGAAAGTTTGGAGACCCCTGCTCTAGGGGAATAATCTTTCTACAAAAACATTTCCATGAGGATGGCTGATTGGATGTTATAAACTCTTATGTTGTTACAATTCCTCCTGATTCTCATGTATTGGCCTTTGGGAAAAGCTGTAAACCATTTGGGATGATGGCAACTTCCAGTGGGCACATAGCCATTTCTCTCAGTCTCCTTAAAGAATGTATTAGTACTGATGTGGTTGGATGTGTTTGTAATGCCGCGTACACACGGTCGGACTTTTCGTCTACAAAAGTCTGACGGACGCCGACGGACTAAAGCTGGCTGACAATCCGATCGTGTGTGGGCTTCCCCGGACTTTCAGCGGACTTTCAGCGGACTTTCAGCGGACTTTCAGCGGACTTCAGTGGACTTCCAGCTGCAAATCTGACGGACTTTAGATTTGAAACATGCTTCAAATCTTTACGTCGTAACTACGCCGGACCCAGAAATCCACCCGTCTGTATGCTAGTCTGACGGACAAAAACCCACGCTAGGGCAGCTATTGGCTACTGGCTATCAACTTCCTTATTTTAGTCCGGTGTACGTCATCACGTACGAATCCGTCGGACTTTTGTGTGATCGTATGTAGGCAAGTCCGTTCGTAAGAAAGTCTGCCGCAAGTCTGCCAAAAGTCCGCCAAAAGTCCGTCGAAAGTCTGTCGGACAGGCTGTCGGACTTTTGTAGCCGAAAAGTCCGACCGTGTGTACGCGGCATTAGTACTAAATCTAAATAGCTGATGGTTTCCTTGTTCTATCGTTTGTAAAGTTTGAGACCTCGCCACTTTTGTCCATATATTCTCTCTTGTTCCCATTTATTGAGTACCAAGTTGGCTACACTAGGGGCATAGTGAGCCCCAAGGCAACTCCTTTAATCTGATTGTAATATTCTCCTTTAAACCAAAAATAATTATTGCCCATGGCCATCTTAAGTCCTTCCAATATGTCAAAGAGCAAGAAAAAATCCTGGACGGCCGCACACCGATACAACACCTTTATTGTGAGATGGATCCTTCCAATATGTGGTTGATTTGTGCATTTTTCAACGGAGATTGTTTTTTTAGAGCCCATTTTACTGCTAGAAGCCCATCCTTTTGTTTTTTTATTTGTATACAGGGATTCCACGTCCACTGTAACCAAAAAAGTGTTTTCATTAGTTTCTACTTTAGAGAGAGATTTGATAAGTTCCCGGCTGTCTTTTAAATAGATCCTGCCTTGTAAAACCAAAGGTTGGAGAAATATATCAAGATACTCCCCCAACCTAGAGTACGGGGACCCGATCCCACTAACAACGGGAACCCCCGGTGGGTTGTATTTAGATTTAAGAACTTTTGGAACTATGTATAAGACTGGGAGTATAGGTATGAGGGATAAGGTATTTAGCCTCTTTTTTATCCAATATGTTGTTCTTGGTCCCCTTTTTTACCCAATTGATAAGTTCCACCTTTAGTTTGGCTGTGGGGACACTGTAAGCCCCCCCCCCCCTTTGTCTGCTGGTCTAATTACCACCTGTTTATTTTTCTCAAATTTCTTGATTCCCTCACATATTTTTGTATTACTTTTATGCCTCTTTATTTTTTGATTTTTTACTTCCTCCTGGATCATGTTTTTAAACACTTTGATGAAGTGGTGGGTCCCCTTTTTTGGGTTAAATACTGAATTGTTTTTTAATCCACTATGTATATATTCTTCTGTGCCTACTTGTAGAGAGGTGCTAAACGGCTGTCCACAAAAATGTTTTTTGATATTCAATTTTCTTGCATATTTTTCAATGTCTATAAATGTTTCAAACTTGTCCAGATATTTATCTGGTGCAAATTTGAGTCCTTGGATTAGGACCTCCATTTCCTCCTCTGAAAACTGAACCCCTGCTAAATTAAATAATCCTACGTTTGGTTGTCCCTTTTTCTTTCCCCTTCCTCTTCTCTTACCTCTCCTTCTGAGCGATCTTTTTAATGGCATTGTGGCGGTGGGGGTGGAATCCTGTAAGGCTCCTTCCAGCCCCTCCATTCCCCCTTGTTGGTATTGATTTTGATAGGGTGCTTGTGGATACTTGTGGAGTGGTGGTACTTTTATGGGTTAAAACACACAACCATCCATTGACCATTGACAATGCATGTGATCGTGCTGTGGTGGTACTTTTATGGGTTGAAACAGGTGGTGAGAAGGTGACACAATACCTCCTCACCACCTGTCAAATGCCCTCTGAAATGCAATCCACCATAGATTGCCCTTCAGGGTGTGACTCCAGTAGAAAAGGCTGAGAAAGGCTAATCTAGAACCAAACCCTATAATGAGTTAGCCCGATTCCATAGCAAGAAGAGTTTGACCCTGCTGCCATGCCTTCTGAAATCGGCCTCGGAACCATGGTAGCGGAGGCTACAGCCTCCGGAGGCTAGTTGCCATCTAGGGGTCGCACAATAACTAGCAGCGTATCGTATCAAGCACTGTGGAAATGAACCTTCAAATCATGAGGTTTCAAGAAGCCTCCAAGGGTTAAAACAGCACATGGGGTATTTAGAGGACAAGGCTGATGTAACATGTTAGTCAATTCCTAAAATTTCAGAATACTCGGACACAGAATATATAATAGTTGACAAGAAGGCAATAAAGTGTATTGTAAATGGTTCATTAATGCTGACCAAACATTCCTGGGCCCTGTGTTATCTACAAATATTTATTTGATGTTTAACAGTTTGGACTTTGTGCAGATATTAAAAATTAATTAATTAATTATTAATTAATAAAACAGCAATAAATGCAATTTAGTAATTATTTATGTAGCCAAGTCCCGGGGCCCCTGAGGCCTAATGGTGACCTCCAGGGTTAGGGACAGCTGACATCCTTCTATGCAGAGTGGGTTACCAGGTATGGTGGGTGCAATGCTATGTAGATTAATGGGCGCCAGACACTTCTTGAATGCAAAGGGATTTATTGTCTCTTAAACAGAACTGTGGGAGAGAGGGTTAGTGCCAGGACACCCTTTAGTAGTTCTAATGTTAATTGGCAGACTCCGATGACTTCTACAGGTAGACAGCCATGCAGGGAAAGGCATCCAGCAAGACGCCACATCTGCACGAGTAGGATCGCTGTATCCTATGGCAACAGTCTTGTAACAGTTTCTAACACAAGTTGTAACAAACTCCGTTACCTCCTCTACAATCTCCATTTGTAGATCTTCACTCAACTGAGCTCCCAGTCTCTCTCACTTGATTTGCTGATCCACTGCCACTGGATCCCCTGAGCTCTTCCAATCTTCTCACACAGTATCTTCCTCAAGCGTCGCCCCCGCGTCCCTGCTGGGTCCCTAGCTTAGCACTCACAGATACTCCTCAAGCATCAACCCTCTGGCCTGCTTGGTCCCTGGCTTGACACACAATACTACTCTGCAAGCGTCACCACCACTGGCTGGGTCCCTGGCTTGGCACCTGCTGAAGTTTCCCAATTCTTCACCGTCCCCAGTTGGTGAGAATACTGCTCTGGTACTTGCTTCAGCTACTCACAGTGCTCCACGGTAAAAAGGTGGATGGGCCCTTAGTGGTGGCAGCTTCCACTCTACCTCCGACCTCAACAGGTTCTCCAGCCGACAGAACCGTCACTTCTGGTTGGACTGCAAGCCACAGTCCCAACCCTACACTGCTCTCTTGCTTCTGGATAGGCCCTCAGACAGCCTAGCAGCCAGAAACCCCCGGGATAGGCCTCAGGCTCCAGCCTAGCAGCCCGGGGCAGTACAACACACGTCCACCCAGACAGCCATCAGGTGGCACAGAACCCCGATCACCTGACTCCACCCAAATAAATAGGTTCTCCCAGCAGGCCAAGGGACCCAGGAAATCCCTGCACATTGGTTGAGAGTGAGACACCCCATTATTCCTAATCTGTCCTTGCAATGTCCCTGTCTTATCTAATGTCACCAGATACCAGGCACCTAGCGACAGAAGATAGAAGTGCAGCAATTCCAGAGTTAGGGCAAAATCAATTGACCTCCTAACAATTGGCCAAGACAGCTATCACTTTAACAGCAACCCTGCCTAAACATCAGGGTGTTACATTTAACAAATTAAAAAAAAAACTTGTAGGACTCTTCACACATGTGGCAACTCCTGGTACCCCTCTGAAAAGTGTTCTGCGGTAAATTGCTTTTCAGCGGGCAGTCGGCAGGTGGCTGGGGGGAAATATGTCACTTGAACAGTCTTATGGTGTCACTTGAACAGTCTTATGGTGAGTTTCTGCCGGCAATGTTGGGGCCCTTTAAACGTTGGTACACGTGCAGATCAAAGGGTTGGCAATTAACAGAGGCCTAGTGTAACTTCTGGCCTGGTAGGTAAGAAAGCTCCTTAGTGCAGCCAGACAGACAAACAAATACTCTTGCGCACAATTGTGTTGATCAGGTGATCTAGAGTTCGATATGGATAATGTCTCAGGCCTTCCTGCCTTCCAGGATAGGGATATCCTAGCAGTTAAACAAGAAAAAAGAAAGAGAGGGAGCACCAGCCTTGTGCATTATCCTTTGATAAGTTTAACCGCTTCAGCCCCAGAAGATTTTACCCCCTTCCTGACCAAGGCAGTTTTTACAATTTAGCACTGCGTCGCTTTAACTGACAATTGCTCAGTCATTCGACGCTGTACCCAAACTAAATGTGCGTCCTTTTTTTCCCACAAATAGAGCTTTCTTTTGGTGGTATTTTATCACCTCTGCGGTTTTTATTTTTTGCACTATAAACCAAAAAATGTGACAATTTTGAAAAAAAACAATATTTTTTACTTTTTGCTATAATAAATATCCCCCAAATTAAAAAAACAAAAACAAATTTCTTCATTAGTTTAGGCCAATATATAGTCTTCTACATATTTTTGGTAAAAAAAATCTCAGTAAGCGCATATTGATTGGTTTGTGCAAATGTTATAGCGTCTGCAAACTATGGGAAAGATTTATGGCATTTTTATTAATATTTTTTTTTTACTAGTAATGGCGGTGATCTGCGATTTTTAGCGGTACTGCGACATTGTGATGGACAGATCGGAGACTTTTGACACTTTTTCAAGACCATTGGCTATCATACAGCGATCAGTGCTATAAAAATGCACTGATTACTGTATAAATGTCACTGGCAAGGAAGAGGTTAACACTAGGGGCGATTAAGGGGTTAATTGTGTGTTCCCTCAGTGTGTTCTAACTGTATGGGATAGGATTGACTAGGAGAAGAGCCATATAGGTTTCCCACTTAGTAGGAACAAACGATATGGCTCCTCTCCTCTGACAGCACAGGGATTTGTGCGTTTACACACACAAATCCCTGTGTTGGTGCTCTTGCACGTAATTGCGCGTGGCTGGCGGCGATTGTGCCCACTGGCCACGCGCATCGGGTCCCCCGCCGTGCAGTGCACGCGTGTGCCTCTGGCGGCGTGCACGCCCTCTGGTGGCCGATAAAAAGGGTAGGACGTAACCGTTTGGGAATTTGCCCAGGAGAGCCGCAGTATATCTGTGTAACATGGTCGGCAAGTGGTTAATAAAAGAATAAATTAAAAACAACTCACAAACATGAGAAGAAAAACCGCAATGTAAAAGCCTTAATCGGTCTGGTATCTACAGGCTCCAGGTGATAAAGGAGAGGACATGAGAACCACTGCTGGCTGACGCGTTTCGAAGGAATACCTTCTTCCTCAGAGCTCTTGTGGGGTAAGTGGAGAACTGTTTGAGTTGCAAATAGTTGGATACAATTACAGTTAGTAACTTTTATAAGACTGTTGCCATAGGAGACAGCGTCCTACCTATACAGAAGTGGTGCCTTCACCTGTATAACTGTCTGTCTATAGAAGTCTCGGAGTCTGCCAATTAACATTACATCTACCTTATCTTAAGAGACAATAAATCTCTTTTTGAATTCTAAAAGTGTCTGACGCCCACCCTTTCATCTTGCATTACACCCACCATGCCTTGCAACCCACTCTACACAGAAGGATGTCAGCTTTCCCTAATTCTGGAGGTCATTGGGCTTCAGGAGACCCGGGACTTTGCTACAGAAGCACCAGCCGCCACTGGGTCCTACAATCACTAGCAGCCGTATCAAGCACTGTGGAAATGAACCTTCAGATCATGAGGTTTTAAGTGGCATCCAAGGGTTAAAACAGCACACTGGATATTCAGAGGACAAGGCTGATATAAGGTGTTAGTCAATTCCCATCAAAGAAGAAAACATTACAACATGGAATAGATCAAAAGATAAACTGGATGAAAGCCCATGAGAAAAGTACCTGGAGAAGTGAGGACAAGAAGGCAATAAATGGTTAATTCATGCATTGCTGACAAAGCATTGCTGGGCTTCATGTTATCTACAAATAGCTATTGGATGATTAATAAGTTGGACTTTGGGCAGATAATAAATATAAAACAGAAACAAATGCAGTTAAGTATTTATTTAATTTAAAAAAAATGAACTTTTAGGGCTCTTTACACGTGAAGTTGATAGGTGGCAGACAGGTAGGTGGGGGTAATATGTCAACTTCTCACTGCTCGTTATAACCCTGAAAAGCCCACACTACAAGCAAGTGCATTACATATGGTTGCACCATCCTAAATAAGTCATGCTTGCCTATTTTATGGTGTAATTTTTGCTACAGCATACATGCAACCCCTCTAGCAGCTATCCACTTGCCAATCGGTGAGGCACCGGTAAGTCGCTGGATTGGAAGCGTGATATCTCAGACATCGCTACAGCTGTAGCAATGATCCAGATCACTTTTTTTTTTTTTCAGCCAATTTTTCCTTTCAAAAATAAAAGTAATCCTAGAGGCTAAGAAGAAAAGATACAAGAGGCCACTCATGGGCTGCCCAATATTTAAAATACAGTGGGTATAGAAAAGAATCACCCCCCCCCCATTAAAATAATCACATATTATTGCTTTGCAGCCTGAAATGAAGACGGACACAATTTTTGTTTTATCCAGCTGTATTTACTAGTGCAACTTATAACATGCAAGTGAAAGATATAACACCGACATGTCATAAAAATTCAAAAAAAAAATGAAAAACAGAATCATTGAAATGGAAAAAGGATCATCCCCCTTATTGTGTTTGACCACACTTTGCTTTTATTCCAGGCTTTACTCTGTTGGGATTTGTCTCTACTAACTTTGCACATCTAGACTTCAGAAGTTCAGTTAAATTTGATGGTGACCGTTTGTGGACTGTAGTCTTCAGGTCATTCCACCGATTTCCAATGGGGTTTAGGTCTGGGCTCTGACTAGGCCACGCAAGGACATTTACCTTTTTCTCCTTCAACCACCGTGTGCAATTTTAAATCTTGACCTGTTAGGTATAACATCCTCTTTTGTATTCCACCAAACAAGTCAGTATTATATTGTGTTTTTGTGCAATAAAATTTATACAACTGTCGCATGTGTGTATCCCCGTATGGCTGCATTTGCAGCTTGGGGGGGAGTAGTGAAAACGCATCTCAAGCACCTATTTTACTCTGGTCATGTGGTGGTGGTCCTCAGGATGTGGTGGAGGACCTCGGCTATACCCCTGGTCCTCAGGGGTATAGCCGAGGGAATAGGATAGCGACCCAAGGGACAACCCAAGGTATTCACCAAAAAGTAAAAGAGGAGAAGCAGGAGAGCCCTCTTAATGTAGTGAGCATGCAGAACTAAGTTACGATAATAATGATTTAGAAGTATCCAAAATTGTAACTTACATTTCGTGCGGTTGTGGTGACCCTGTCGGGTAAAACACGCAAACTTCCTAGTACGGGAATAAAGTAAAGCTCCTGTCTCCAAGCAGGATAAGGCTGTTCGCTTTCAATGCCTCAGGGGTCCTTCAAAGGGCCATTGGGAAGATATTCATCTTGTTGTTTGAGAAGTAACAAAAATGACAGAGGTGCTCATAGGAATGTACGGTGTAGTGTGTCTAGAAATGGATTGGGGTCATTGTGTTAAATACATTTACATATTCTTTATTTCAGGGGTCTCTAGACTTTCAAAACAAAGAGTCAGTTTACTCTTCTTCAGAATTTAGAGGGGCTATACTGTGGCCAGTGGGAGTAGTAAATGTCCTGGTGTTGGTGGGAGTGAACAATGCCCCATCATTGATGTCAGAGTAATAGAGAACCATCATTTGTTTTAGTGGGAGGAATAATGCCCCATCGTTGTCTTCAGTAAAAGGAATAGTACCCCATTAGTGGTGTCAGTGGGAGGAATAGTGCTCCATCGATGGTGTTATTGGGAGGAATAGTACCCCATTAGTGGTGTCAGTGGGAGGAATAGTGCCCCATCGATGGTGTGTTTGAGAAGAATAATACCCCATTAATGATGTCAGTAGGAGGAATAGTGCCCCAATGAAGGTGGTATTGGGAGAAATAGTACCCCATTAATGGTGTCAGTGGGAGGAATAGTGCCCCAATGGTGGTGTTATTGGGAGGAATAGTACCACATTAGTGGTGAAAGTGGGGGAATAGTGCCCCATCGATGGTGTTATTGGAAGGAATAGTACCCCATTAGTGGTGTCAGTGGGAGGAATAGTGCCCCATTGATGGTGTTATTGGGAGGAATAGTACCCTATTAGTGGTGTCAGTGGGAGGAATAGTGCCCCATCAATGGTGTTATTGGGAGGAATAGTACCCCATTAGTGGTGTCAGTGGAAGATATAGTGCCCCATCGATGGTGTTATTGGGAGGAATAGTACCCCATTAGTGGTGTCAGTGGGAGGAATAGTGCCCCATCGATGGTGTGTTTGAGAAGAATAATACCCCATTAATGATGTCAGTAGGAGGAATAGTGCCCCAATGAAGGTGGTATTGGGAGAAATAGTACCCCATTAATGGTGTCAGTGGGAGGAATAGTGCCCCAATGATGGTGTTATTGGGAGGAATAGTACCACATTAGTGGTGAAAGTGGCAGGAATAGTGCCCCATCGATGGTGTTATTGGAAGGAATAGTACCCCATTAGTGGTGTCAGTGGGAGGAATAGTGCCCCATTGATGGTGTTATTTGGAGGAATTGTACCCTATTAGTGGTGTCAGTGGGAGGAATAGTGCCCCTTCGATGGTGTTATTGGGAGGAATAGTACCCCATTAGTGGTGTCAGTGGGAGGAATAGTGCCCCATCTATGGTGTTATTGGGAGGAATAGTACCCCATTAGTGGTGTCAGTGGAAGGAATAGTGCCCCATCAATGGTGTTATTGGGAGGAATAGTACCCCATTAGTGGTGTCAGTGGAGGAATAGTGCCCCATTGTTGGTGTTAGTGAGAAGAATAGTACCCTATTAATGGTGTCAGTGGGAGGAATAGTTCCCCAACGATGGTGTTATTGGGAGGAATAGTACCCCATTAGTGGTGTAAGTAGGAGGAATAGTGCCCCATCGTTGGTGTTATTGGGAGGAATAGTGCTCCATCATTGGTTTCAGTGGGAAATAAGTGCTCTACTGTTGGTGTCAGTGGCAGTGATTATGCCCCCTTGTTAATGACAGAGGGAGAAATACTGCCCCAAGGGCCAGATTAAGGCAAGCAAAGGGCATCTGGTCGCCGGGCCACAGTCTGGAGACCACTGCTTTATTTCACCAAAGACGCGTTTCATGGCTTAAATTTGCTACTTTCTGAATTTAAAGTGGTTCTAAATGCTCAAGGTTTTTTTACCTTCATGCATTCTATGCATGAAAGTAAAAAAACTTTCTCTGTGCAGCAGCCCCCCTAATACTTACCTGAGCCCCATCGAGATACAGCGATGTGCATGAGAGCCTTGGCTCTCCGGAGACTCTCACCCATTGGCTGAGGCAGCAACGGGAGCCATTGGCCCCTGCTGCTATCAATCACAGCCAGTGAGCCAATAAGGAGAGAAACAAGAGACTCTGATCTGAAGCATACACAGTGAAGTGCCTCCATCCCTGAATATGCATGCAAATGTGGGATTGTGGTCATGGGACTTTGAATGAGCCAATCACTTGATATAATTAAGTAAAATTAAATTAATAATTTATTGTACATGGAATAAATTCATAATTGACACAAAAATCAACATCCAGATGTCATACAAGCATATATAAAGAGATAGACGTAAAAAAAATATACATACAATAATACAATTCATAATATATCATAATTCCATAAAAAGGTGCATAATTGATCTCTGAATAGTATATGTTGGCATCCATGGAGCCCTACGCGTTTCATGGACACCTTTCCAATCATCAGTGGCTTGACGCAACAGACTATCTGAAAATGTAGACCTTGTGTCAAACTACAAATGTCTCAACAAAAAAAAAAACAAACAAAAAAAAGGATAACTTTATTACTTACATACATATTAGCACCACGAATGCCCAAACATATGGGAAAAGGGTGGGAATATCAGAGCAACTGTCTCGCCCGGGGCTGAGGTGAGGATGAACTGCCCAGTCCAAAGGGAAATATCCAGCCAAAGGAGAAACCAGGACATTATCTGTAAATCCGTGGAGTGTGAAGCTATGTATAAACCAAACTAATCTAGAAAAAATATTGTACGTATTAAAAAAAAAAAAAGTGCATATCATTGAATGATTAATAGTGTTTGGTGAAAGTGACCCACAACTTCACAAGGAGAGCCAAGTGTGGAATAAAAATAGGTAAATGAACCACCACAGGATACTAGTGATCAAAAAATATACATAAAGGGAAAAACATATGAATGTGTGAACAACTAGAAAAAGAAAACAAAAAACAAGCCCTGAACCAAGTGCCAGAACCCCAGTGGTAGCTAGATACAGTAGATAGATAGATCGATAGATAGATAGATAGATAGATAGATAGATAGATAGATAGATAGATAGATAGATAGATAGATAGATAGATAGATAGATAGATAGATAGATAGATAGATAGATGTGTAAAGGTGGACATATCTCACATAATCCTACCTGTGGTGAAAAAAGTGAATGAAAACCACCCTGGTATGAACACCGATTAGAGAGGATTGTACAGAATGAGGTCCTGGCTGACCTCAGTTAAAAACCCCGATGACGTTAGACGGGTCCCCACCAGCACCATGCAGGTGCCAGTTTGGTGGAAGAGGGCAGCCCACATCCCGCATGTGCACCAGAACTGAGTGGATCTGACCCACCCTAGACTTCAGATGGAAAAAATGCATTAGGCATATCCTTCAGATGAGATTCTCTTGTTTCTTGCATTATTGGGTTATTGCAGTCCCACTATAAGTTGTTGATCGCCGTCATTACTAGTATAAAAAAAAGAAGAAGAAGAAAAACTGCAGTATACAGTATATCACATAGATTATAGACACCATAACGTTTGTGCAAACCAATCAATTTACGCTTATTGGCATTTTTTTTTTTACCAAAAATATGTAGCAGGATACATATTGGCCTAAATTTTTGAAGAAATGTGATTTCTTCATTTTTTTATTGGATGTGTTTTATAGCAGAAAGTAAAAAATATTGTTTTGTTTTTTTCAAAATTGGCAGTCTTCTTTTGTTTATATTGCAAAAAATTCAAATACCACCCAAAGAAAGCTCCATTTGTGGGATAGAAATTGTATTTCTGTACAGCGTTGCATGACCGTGCAATTGTCAGTTAAAGTAATGCAGTGCCATATCGCAAAAAATGGCCTGGTCATAAATGGGGGGGGGGTAAATCTTCCGAAGATCAAGTGGTTAATAAAGGATGCTTGTTTTTTTCTGCCGTGTACACACGATCGGACATTCCGACAACAAAATCCATCAGATTTTTTCCGACGGATGTTGGCTCAAACTTGCATACACGCGGTCACACAAAGTTGGTCAAGAATGCGGTGACGTACAAGCCGAGAAAAATGAAGTTCAATAGCCAGTGCGGCTCTTCTGCTTCATCCTGAGCATGCGTGGCACTTTGTGCGTCGGAATTGTCTACACACGATCGGAATTTACGCGAACGGATTTTGTTGTTGGAAAATTTTAGATCCAGCACTCAAACTTTGTGTGTCGGAAATTTCGATGGAAAAAGTCCGATGGAGCCTACACGCGGTCGGAATTTCCGACAACAAGCTCCGATCGCACATTTTCCGTCGGAAAGTCCGATCGTGTGTACAGGGCATTCCACTTAGATGGCGCTTCCCTTCTGTTTGTTTTGACCTTTTTCTCTATAGAGTCTGTTTCTAACTCTTGGGATAGCAGCCACAGGTGTGGTGAACATTACATGGACTTCCCTCAGATTTATTCATTTGGACTTTATTTGGACTTATTCATTTGGACTTTTTTCAGGACTTAGCGGTGTGGTGTCTTACCCCTTATGAGCCACACACACTCTTAATTGTTCTTTACTGGATCATGTCTGAGCTCCACACAGATGTGGTCCAGTGAAGAACAAAAGAACAATATCTAGGACCTGGACCCCAGAGGCCTTGAGCTAGGGTTGCCAGGGTTGCCAGGACTGAAACCCAGACACATTATTCAGACTGGGCTGAGGCTCCTCAAGTAACCAACATAGTCACACACAAATCTGTTGCTGGCAGCTGTCTGGGGGCAGGTTTGGCATCGCTGGGGGTGCAGGGTGATGATGTCAGCAGGAGCAATTTGGCCACACCCAATGTTCGCTGCGGCAGGCAATGCGCATCACATTACTACTCTCCTTGGGGCACCCAAAGGTGTCCCAGGCCGCTAAAGTGTTCAGGTTTGGCTTGAAGAAAAGGTGGCAACCCTACCTTGAGCCCTATCCTGAGTGGACAGGAATTTTCCTCAAACCTATTTTACCCCCCCCCCCCACCCTCATCTACATGTGTAAACTAGGTCTAAAAGTTAAGCATTGATCATAATAAAACCCTTGTACGTTTGAGTATAAAAAGTTTCACAATAGCGTGAGAAACCTTCTAAAGAGAATGTCAGTTCCAACTGTCACCCATCCAGCAATCAATTTATTTTCAGCATTATAAATGTTTAATCAAAAGGTTATTCAGGATGTCAAATTTGCTAATAAAGCTTACTTGTTCCACCATTAATAAGCCTCCTCATGATAACAAGGATAAAAAATACAAAATATCAACTCACGCTGGCCAAATTTAGCATGGGAACCCGAAACAAGGTCAATGTCTCAATGGTGTAGATCAATAAGTTGTCATTTTTCTTCCTTCTTCTGTAAAAATGGAAGATAACATTGATATCCAAGTATTCAGAATGGACAGAAATCATATCTCAAATGACTACTTCCTGTGGAGAGAGCAAATCAAACTCAATAAAGTGAGAATAACATAAAAATAATCCACTAGGACAAATATAAAATAAATCATTAATAGCTTCTCCGACATCCCTGAATAATACTTTTCCATCCACATCCTCTTAGAACCTAGATCACAATTATCCAATTTCAAGTATTGTCATGGTATGAATTCTACAACCATTGTGTTGTTCTAGAAAGGTTCATGGATTTTGATATTCCAACCAGAGAGCTATAAACACATTCACTAAAATCTCATACAAAGATCATCTCTAGGCAAAGTTGAAGTGGACCTTCACCCTCCCGAGGGAGATCACACCTCTCCACTAGGGATGGGCCAAATGGACCCCTGTTCGGTTCGCACCAGAAATTTCAAACACCGTGAAAGTTCGGACCCGAATAACAAGCCCCATTAAAGTCAATGGGACCCGAATATCAAAAATCAAAAGTGGCCATTTTGAAGGCTTAAATGCAAGTAATTGGGCATACAATGATTATAGAGGTCCGGGTCCTGCCCTGGGGGAAATGTGACAATAAAAAAAAGTTTGTGAAAAACGTCATTTTTAAATGAGCAGTGATTTTTTTGATTTTTAAAGTGAAAGCATAAAAATGAAAAAATCCTTGGGGGGTTCCCTTAGTCTAACTGTAAAGTGGCAGATCTGTACCATGTCTAGAATCTGCTGCAGCAATAACTGCATTTATAAAGCCCAAACAAATTACATTTTCCCTGCAAGCTGCCTTTATTTTGCTCAGCACCACTGGGGAGCCAGTGTGTATGATGAGGCCACAATGTAGTGCACTGGGAACAAGATTAGAGATTTTTTGGATACATTCTGGTGTCACTTTGACTTTGGATATAAGTAACGGGTGCATAAAAATTGGTGTTTGGGTGTCGGTGGCGCCTTCCCACCGTAACCTTATAGAGGTACTCTTGATGAAGGCAAGAATTGGCCTTGCTGTAAAAAATTGCAATGATATGCATCTGTCAAACAGGTGCAGAAAAATTGTTCTTTGGGTGTCGGTGGCGCCTTCCCACCGTAACCCTATAGAGGTACTCTTGATGTAAGCAAGTATTGGCCTGACTGTAAAAAAAATGCTATGATATGCATCTGTCAAACAGGTGCAGAGAAATTGGTCTTTGGGTGTTAATTGTGCTCATGAAACCTATACCAAAAACATTCTTCCAGATGAAATGATTGAACACCCTCAAAGCTAGGCAGCCTTGAAGTCCTACAGAGATTCCACATCTCAAAAAGACTTAATCAGTGACATCGGCATCAAGGGCTTCATAGCTGGTAATCCAGGACTGATTCATTTTTATAAAACTCAAAGGGTCCACGGAGTCTGTGGACAGATACGTTCTATTATCAGTAACAAAACCTCCTGCAGCACTGAATGCCCATTCTGAAAGCACGCTGGATGCAGGGCAGCCCAACAACTCAATAGCATACTGGGCAAGTTTTGGCCAGTGGTCTATCCTCATAACCCAGTAAGTCAGTGGATCATCATCTGGAAAGCTCTCCATCTCTATTTTGGCCCTGGGGTAATCGTCCACCATGTGATGCAGACGCTGCCGATGGGATGTGGAAGCTGACAGCCCTGGGCGGTGAGGACTAAAAAAATTCTGAAATGCCTCACTTAGGCGGACGCCTTCTCTAACGCTCCTCTCTTGACCAAAAGAAGACTCAAAACTATGTTTTCCACGACACTGTAACCTACTGGAGTCAGGAAAAATGTTCAATAAAATCCTCTTTAATGTGTCCTCAAGAGATTTTATCTTCTGCACTCTCTGTGGGGATGGGATGAGTTCTGAGACCTTCCCCTTATAACGGTGGTCAAGGAGGGTTGCCAATCAGTAATCATCCTTCTCCTTTATGCCATGTATTATTGGGTCCTTTCGCAGGCTTTGAAGCATGAGGTTGCCCATGCGCCTCAAATTTGCAGAGGCTTGAGAAGCAGACTCCTCGGGGTCACTAAGGATGACAGCATTTGGAACTTCCTCCTCCCAGCCACGTACTACTCCCAAGGGTCCTGGGGTTGGAAAGCCATCGCTTACAAATTGACGCATGTCTTCCTCTTCTTCAAAGCCTATGAAAGTGCCAGAATGCTACTCCTCATCCTCCTCCCCTCTCTCCTCCTGTGTGTTCTGTGACATAGGAATGATGGTGTCTGGATAAAGTGGACTTTGAGAGGAAAGGAAGTCCTCCTCTTTCTCCTGCTGCTCTGCCTCCAGTGCCCTGTCCATAATGCCACTTAGAATCTGCTCCAGCAGGAACACAACAGGGATTGTGTCACTGAAGCATGCACTGTCACAGCTCACCATCCTTGTGGCCCCCTCAAATGGTGACAATACAGTGCATGCATCCTTAATGATCAGCCATTGGTGCGGGGAAAAAAAAGCTGAGGTGGCCTGAGCCTGTCGTCGTGCCGTACTGGCACAGGTACTCGTTGATGGCCCTCTGCTGCATGTATAGCCACTAGGGATGAGCCCGATGTTCGAGTCGGCCGTATGTTCGACTCGAACATCGGGTGTTCGCCTGTTCGTCGAACAGCGAAAATATGCATTGTTCGCGGTAAATTCTAAAGCCACCGGGACACCGTTAAAGACTATGGGACAGCTTGGGAGTAAGTCCTTTATTAAAAAACATTGCCGAGACCCGACAATTAATTACAGCCGCGATCAGTTTTAAATGACAATTTTTCCTTTAGAAATGTCATTTTGCTGTGCTACTGTTCTAAACATGGGGAAAATGCGCCAATTTACAGGCACTAGACACTCCCCCGGCACGAAATTTAAAAGAATACTTAATTTTTATTGTTTCACTTTAAACATTGAAAAAATCACTGCTCCCGAAAAAACGGCCGTTTTTAAAAAAAAAATTTGCATTGATACATGTCCCCTGGGGCAGGACCCTGGTCCCCAAACACTTTTTATGACAATAACTTGCATATAAGCCTTTAAAATGAGCACTTTTGATTTTTCATGTTCGTGTCCCATAGACTTTTACGGTGTTCGTGTGTTTTTCCGAATTTTTTGCCTGTTCGCATGTTCTGATGCGAACCAAACCGGGAGTTGTTCGGCTCATCCCTAATAGCCACTGCAGCATTCCTAAAGTTGAGTTCCACCTGGTGGGCATGTCAAATCAGGTGGTTTACGGGCAGGTGGAATTCCCGCTGAATTTCAGCCAACCGAGCACTGGCTGTGTATGACCGCCTGAAATGGCTACAGACTCTTCTGGCCTGCTTTAGTATATCTTGCAACTCTGGGTACGTACTTAGGAAATGCTGCACCACCAAATTGAGGACATGCGCCAGGCTAAGGGCGGACAGGAGGTTTGAGCCATTGTCGGACACCACCATTCCTGGCTCCAGCTGGCATGGTGTGAACTACCTCTGGGCCTGTCCCTGCAGAGCTGCAAGAATCTCTGCTCCGGTGTGGTTCCTGCCCCCTAAACAAACCAGCTGAAGCACTGCATGGCACCTTTTAGCCTAACTCTATGAATAGCCCTTTGAACACTTAGGGGGTACCTGATGTTCATAGGACAATTCTTCAGAGGAGGGCATGGAGGTGGCGGAGAAGGGGGAGGGGGTAGAGCTCACGGGTCTGGCATCATCACCACCAGCTGTGTGGAGATGTGGGAGCACAACAAGATGCAGCTGCAATCCCTGTCCTGCATCCTTTCTAGTTGCAAGCAGCGTTACTCCGTGTGCTGTGAACGAAATATATCGTCCCTGCCCATGCTTTCTGGACCACGTGTCAGCAGTAAGGTGGATTTTATGGGTGACTGCCTTGCCCAACGATGCCAGAACATTCCCTTCCACGTGATGGAAGAGAGATGGAATGGCCTTACGTAAAAAGTAGTAGTGACTGGGAACCTGCCATTGTGGTACAGCACATTGTGCAAATTCACAGAATTGGGCAGAATCCACCAGGCTGAAAGGCAGAAGTTGGAGAGCCAACAGCTTTGACAAGCTTGCATTCAGACGATGGGTATGTGGGTCGCAGGGACTGTATTGTTTTTTCCACTGCAGCAGATGGGGCAGACAAATTTTCCGGCTACAGTCTACAGCTGGTGGTGTGCTGCTGGCATATGTGCTGCTAGGACCTGGGACACCCTGTGATATACCATCATCCCTGTCAGTGGAGGCTGCTGAGAGGTAATGACTCAGTATCACAGGGGCAGTCTGAAGTGGGTAAGGAGGAGGGACAGATTTTTGCCCCTTTTGTGTGGATTTTAGGTGCTCTTGCCAACGGGCTGAGTGGTTGGACGTTAAATGCCTTCTTAAGCATGTGGTACCCAAATGGTTGTTTTTTTTGCCACGTTTGATGTGCCTGAGACACAGTTTGTAGATAGCAACAGTGGGATCTTCTGCAGATGTGCTGAAAAAGGCCCAGACAGCTTTGGGGAGTGGGCCGGGAAATAACAGCTGCATAAGCTGCAGAATGTGATGGAAAAAGGTGGCTGCTCTCTACTCTTTCTTGATGTCGGCCTCCTTGGGGTTGTGCCGCCTCACCTTCAGTTTCTTCCTCTGCTCTATCTGGCACTCAAGTCGCATCAGTGACCTCATCATCATCATCACCATCTCCATCTCCTCCATCTTCATCATTACCACTGGAGACAACTTGGCAATACGCTGCGGCTTGGGGAACATGAATGCCAATTTGTCTACCAGTGTTCCTTCCTCCCTCTAGGCTCATGTTCCTGCCATCCTCAACCTCAGAACCAACATCTGAATCCAGTAATGGCTGGTCATCATAAAGGAGCAAGTGGCTGACGCTGTGGTCAAATAACTCAGCTGACTCCTCAATGGCTGATGTTGGGGCTATGGCAGGAATAGATGTGGACAAGGAGGCAGGTATATCCACTCTGGCAACTGCAGGGGACTGCACACTTGTCTCTGCTTTCCTGACAGAGAGGAGGAGGATGAAGATGGTTTAGTAAGCCAGTCCACCACCTCCTTTGCATGCTGTGGCTGGATAGCACGGGCAAACTCACTAAACCGAGGAAATGATGCCCTGCCTGAGGACTGACCACCACGTCCACCTTTGCCTGTGGACACATTTGTTGCTGGCCCCCTTACAGTGCCAAGGGAACGTCTGCCTCTCCTTGTTGTCCTCCCAGACATTATTGGGAGGGAGGGGACGGTCCTTATAAGCAAATGTAAAGAAGAAGTTGAAATATGTACGTAGATGCACTTTAATCAATGTAAAGAGGTGTTTGGTGCATTTTAATTTGAGTACTTACACTACACAGACACACTCCATGGATACACTATAATATACTGCATATATATATAATGCGCCAAACGTACAGTGACGCACAGAACTATATGGCGTTAAATTGGCAGTAACGAACACAGGACTATATGGCGTTAAACTGGCAGTAACGCACGCAAAACTATATGGCGCTAAACTGGCAGTAATGCACAGAGAAGTAAATGGCGTTAAACTGGCAGTAACGCACACAGAAGTAAATGACGTTAAACTGGCAGTAACGCACAAAACTATATGGCGTTAAACTGGCAGTAACGCACACAAAACTATATGGCGTTAAACTGGCAGTAATGCACGCAAAACTATATGGCATTAAACTGGCAGTAATGCACAGAGAAGTAAATGGCGTTAAACTAGCAGTAACACAATCAAATAGATGGTTCAACCATCACTACACTGAAGCTATCTGAACTGTCCCTATTCTAGCTATACACTAATGTAAAGATTACTGACACGGTCTCACTACACTACAGTGCTACTATCTGAGCTGTCCCTACTCTAGCTGCACACGATGCAAAGCTGAATGATGGTCCTCCTCACTACACTCACACTATCCCTAGACTGACACTAAACTAATATTCTACACTGACAACTGAAGCAAAATAGCACAGTATAGCACACTAACTAACTAATAGCACTGAACAGAGCCCTGTCCTATCTCTCTCCAGGCCAAAATCACACTGAAAATGGCTGCCATTGAAAGAATACTTTTATACTGTGGGGCGGGAATAAGCCATGATTGGATAAAGTCATGATGACAGTGTCCAATCATGACTCTGACATTGCTCTGTGCCCTGATTGGCTGAAGCTTTCACTGCTTCAGCCAATCAGGGCTTGCAATGCGTTGTTCAGCGCTGCAATGCATTGTGGTCGGTTCCTGGGGGGGGGCGAACAAACGGCTTTTTTGCCGAACGTCCGAACAGCGAAAGTGTGGCCCGAACTTATGCTCAGGCCGCACCATTCGTCCATCCCTACTCTCCACCCCTCCTCCATTACTCTTTTTTCTTTTGTTTACAAAAGGCTCCGGTTCTCCATGCATGTCACTTGCCTTAGGCGAATGACACGCATACTGCCCGCGGTGCATTCCCGGGATATGTACTTCACATATCCCAGGAGGCATAGGCTTTCATTGAAGAACAGAAGGAGGGGGCGGGCCTATCAGCGCGTCACCCGGGAGAACGGTCCGCTGAACCTGGAAGTGCAGCTGGGCCTCTTGTTGACGTCAGATAGAACATGGAGGCGTGGGACGGAGCTGTGGCTGGGCATTAGATGTTAGATCTTAGTGGGTCAACGCTGGATCCACTAAATGGGTGAGTATTTGAAATGTGCAGATACCACCATCAGGTAATTGGGGGGAAAAAAAGGGGAGATCGACCGGAGCCTCTCTTTAAACCCTCCATCCTACCCATTCAACATTTTTTAAAGCCCAAATCAAACCAGCTTAATGCGTAACTTCTCCAAAAGGGGAAGTTCCACTTTAAATCCTCCTTCCCCCCTCCTGTGACATATGTGGCATGTCAATCCTATTTTTTGGGGGGGGGAGCAGGTACCTAGTTTTGACAGGTACCCGCTCCCACTTCCGCTCGGATCGCCTAGGTAATCCAAGCGGAAGTTCTCCTCTCCCCACAGTGTTCTGGGACATGTCACAGGTCTCAGAAGACTGCAGGACTTTTCACAAAGCACAGCAGGCTTCTCGCACATGCACAGTTGGAAGCTGGCTGTGAAGCCGAAAGTAGCATAGCTGGCTGCCCACAGTTAGGATGCCGGTGCAGAGAACCTGAAGGCTAGTGAAGAACTAGCCAGCGTGAGGATGGCGCTGGATCCCTGGACAAGATTTGTAGCTCTTCACTTTTAGTTTCAAAAGGTACCTTACAGGGGACATTACACCAGACTTCTAAAATTCTGAAGAGTGTTAATGTAAAGGTCAATAAATCAAATCAAAATGATATACAAATAATAATAATAACTCATCAATTGTGAAAGCATGAAAGACTCAGACTTGATATCCATTAGAAACTAAAGCCAAACTCTGGGAAAAATGAAAAACTTAAAAATTCTCCCTTGCAGCCATATTGCAGCCACACTGAAAGGGCTACCTGCTTGTTAAAGTCTAGGGGACATAAAGAAGCTCTACCTATCTGATCTTCTACTCCTCAGCACTGCTAGACTGGCTCCCCACACTCCAGTGGTCTAAGGTCCTGACGTCATTAAGACCAATGCAGGGCTGTGATGACGCCGAGAGACAGTCCACCGATGGAGCATGGGGGGGTGCCATCTGCCACAGGAGCAGAGGATCAGGTAAATTAAAGTGAAGAACTCTGTCCAGGAATAAAAATGCAGATAACCCTTGCAGTTTTGGCATGGTCCCACTGCAAGGGAGAATTTAGTTGGATTTTCCGAAGTCCAAATTTCTTGGAAGATGATCAATGTCAAAATGACGGCTAATCTCAACAACAATTTGGCTCCCCTTGGATCCAGTCCTATCTCTCCCCGAACTTTGACCATCCACTTTTACATCTTGAACTCTATTGGGTGCCTGGGTGGGAGAGATTATCGAATCGGATTATATCCCCCCAGTTGTGCATCCCCCAAGCTCTATCTCCATGCCTTTTCCTATTCTCTTCCCCTAAACATTTATCATCCACCATAGGTATGTGCAGCTTATTGCATTAGGATATGCATAATGCACCCATAAGCTCAAGCACACATGCGTGTGTGTTTGTGTGTGTGTGTATATATATATATATATATATATATATATATATATATATATATATATATACACACACACTCTTATAAATAAATGTAAACAAACATTTTAAAATGTATTAAACTATGGATGATGTCAGTAAGGCAGTGGATAGTATCAATAGAACAGAAGACGGTGTCAGTAGAGCAATAGACGCATCAATAGGGCAGAGGTTGGTGTCAGTCAGTAGATCAGTGGATGGTGTCAGTAGAGCAGTGGACGGTGTCAGTAGGGCAGAGGTTGGTGTCAGTAGGACAGAGGACGGTGTCAGTCAGTAGAGCAGTGGATGGTGTCAGTAGGCCAGTGGATGGTGTCAGAAGGGCAGAGGTTGGTGTCAGTAGGACAATAGAGGGTGTCAGTCAGTAGACCAGTGGATGGTGTCAATCAGTAGAGTAGTGGATGGTGTCAGTAGGACAGTGGATGGTGTCAGTAGGGCAGAGGTTGGTGTCAGTAGGACAATAGAGGGTGTCAGTCAGTAGACCAGTGGATGGTGTCAGTAGGACAGTGGATGGTGTCAGTAGGGCAGAGGTTGGTGCCAGTAGGACAGTAGAGGGTGTCAATCGGTAGACCAGTGAATGGTGTCAGTAGGACAGTGGATGGTGTCAGTAGGGCAGAGGTTGGTGTCAGTAGGACAGTGGATGGTGTCACTAGGGCAGAGGTTGGTGTCAGTAGGACAGTAGAGGGTGTCAGTCAGTAGAGCGGTGGATGATGTCAGTAGGACAGTGGATGGTGTCAGTAGGGCAGAGGTTGGTGTCAGTAGGACAGTAGAGAGTGTCAGTCAGAGCGGTGGATGATGTCAGTAGGACAGTGGATGGTGTCAGTCAGTAGACCAGTGGATGGTGTCTGTAGGACAGTGGATTGTGTCAGTAGGGAAGAGGTTGGTGCCAGTAGGACAGTGAATGGTGTCAGTCAGTAGACCAGTGGATGGTGTCAGTAGGACAGTGGATGGTGTCAGTAGGGCAGAGGTTGGTGTCAGTAGGACAGTGGATGGTGTCAGTAGGGCAGAGGATGGTGTCAGGAGGACAGTGGATGGTATCAGTGAGGCAGAGGTTGGTGTCAGTAGGACAGTAGAGGGTGTCAGTCAGTAGAGCGGTGGATGGTGTCAGTAGGACAGTGGATGGTGTCAGTCAGTAGACCAGTGGATGGTGTCAGTAAGACAGTGGATGGTGTCAGTAGGGCAGAGGTTGGTGTCAGTAGGACAGTAGAGGGTGTCAGACAGTAGAGCGGTGGATGGTGCCAGTAGGACAGTGGATGGTGTCAGTCAGTAGACCAGTGGATGGTGTCAGTAGGACAGTGGATGGTGTCAGTAGGGCAGAGGTTGGTGTCAGTAGGACAGTAGAGGGTGTCAGTCAGTAGAGCAGTGGATGGTGTCAGTAGGACAGTGGATGGTGTCAGTCAGTAGACCAGTGGATGGTGTCAGTAGCACAGTGGATGGTGTCAGTAGGACAGTGGATGGTGTCAGTAGGGCAGAGGTTGGTGTCAGTAGGACAGTAGAGGGTGTCAGTCAGTAGAGCGGTGGATGGTGCCAGTAGGACAGTGGATGGTGTCAGTCAGTAGACCAGTGGATGGTGTCAGTAGGACAGTGGATGGTGTCAGTAGGGCAGAGGTTGGTGTCAGTAGGACAGTGGATGGTGTCAGTAGGGCAGAGGTTGGTGTCAGTAGGACAGTGGATGGTGTCAGTAGGGCAGAGGTTGGTGTCAGTAGGACAGTAGAGGGTGTCAGTCAGTAGAGCGGTGGATGGTGTCAGTCAGTTGACGAGTGGATAGTGTCAGTAGGGCAGAGGTTGGTGCCAGTAGGACAATGGATGGTGTCAGTCAGTAGAACAGTGGACAGTGTCAGTAGTTTTTTTTTTATTATTTTACTTTTCGATTATTTTTTACAATTTTATTTTATTGGGTTTTTTTTACAATATTATTTTTATATTTTTTTTTTACATTTTTTTAGAAGTCCCATTGGGGGGCCTTGGTGAGATATTAGGGGTCTAAAGTGACCCCTGATGTCTCACTTTTGAGACAGAGAAAGGGACAGAGAAAGGGCCTGAAGACAGAGATTCCCCACTCCCTTTCTCTGCAGCCTCAGCTGTACTGAACAGTGAATGAATGGGAAGTGCTCTGTGCTGAGTGTCTTCATGTTCGCTCACAAACTGAAGCATAATAGACACAGTTTACTACGCTTCAGTTCTGAATAAACACAGTAAGTGATCATTACCAATCACTCATTGTGTTCATTCAGAAAAGGAAGGGGCTGGTAAATGACATAATTACCTACATCCCCCGCAGCAGCTGGCGGGAGAGGAGAGGAGGTAAGCCTGAAGTGGGGGGGGGGGGGGGCAGGCATCAGTGGCATTCTGCGTTGCACTGGGTGATTAGGGTGTGCCCAGGCACACCTGGAACACCCTGTACACCCACCTTTACCATCCACTTTTATATTTTGAACGCTATTGGATGCCTGGATGGGAGAGATTATCAGGTGGGATTAGATCCCCCCCAAGTTCTATCTCCAAGTCTTTTCCTGTCCTCTCTTTTCCATGTGTTTCTGTTCTTTCAGATTTCTCTTCTTGCCCACTACAATGACCTACTCCACATTCCAGGTGTCACCATAGGGTGACTCAAAGGAATTAAGTGCCCTGTAGTATACTGTTTTATGAGTAATGTGCTTGTACCATTGCATCCCATTGTGTTAGGGCATAGCCTCTTCTATTCTGTCTACTACTGGCAAACCTTCAATAAACACTCTTTAACAAAAAGGGCATAACAATAACTCAAAGTATGTCCTCAGTGAAAATAGAACATACTCCCCCTATAATCTCCATCTTTTTATTTGCATTATTAATGCCATTATGATAGTGCAGCTGTGGACAAACATTGTGCTTTAATAAGGTCGTCTCTGGGGTGCCTCCAATTCTCACCACTCCTACTATTAATTAATCCCTAAGGCCCACAAGTTACACAGACAAGTTACAAACCCTGTTTAGGCGGATGTCAAACGCTATATAAATTGGCCCTTGGTAGAGGCTGTGTAATAGTTAATTGCATTCGGGTTCCACTTTACTGCAGGTAATCTATTTTATTAATATGGATATATGGGGTGGTTACAAACAAGGCCTCACCAAGAGATCAATTAAGCCAGGACTGTACCCCAATTGCAAGACTGGGTCGAGGGAGAGGAAGGAGGAGCACCTTGGACACCATGCTGCAGGGGGCGCTGTTGAGGCAGGCTACACCCCTGTCTCTGTCTCACCCAGTTGTCTCCTGTATTGTGCAGGACTGAACTGTTAAAATTACATCTCAGTCCTGCAGATTACACCAAATTTACATCGGGAGATCCTGTCGCTTCCTGTGCAAGCACAAGACAAATCAACATCAGGTTGGTGCCATTCTAAGCTGTCAATGCATATACATTATATTGTCAAAAGTATTGGGACGCCTGCCTTTACAAACACATGAACTTTAATAGCATCCCAGTCTTAGCCCGTAGGGTTCAATATTGAGTTGGCCCACCCTTTGCAGCTATAACAGCTTCAACTCTTCTGGGAAGGCTGTCCACAAGGTTTAGGAGTGTGTCTATGGGAATGTTTGACCATTCTTCCAGAAGCGCATTTGTGAGGTCAGGCACTGATGTTGGAGAAAAGGCCTGGCTTGCAGTCTCCACTCTAATTCATCCCAAAGGTGTTCTATCGGGTTGAGGTCAGGACTCTGTACAGGCCAGTCAAGTTCCTCCATCCCAAACTCGCTCATCCATGTCTCCTTGGACCTTTGTGCACTGGTCCAAATCATTTGGTGGAGGGGGATTATGGTGTGGGGTTGTTTTTCAGGGGTTGGGCTTGGCCCCTTAGTTCCAGTGAAGGGAACTATTAAGGCGTCAGCATACCAAGACATTTTGGACAATTTCATGCTCCCAACTTTGTGGGAACAGTTTGGGGATGGCCCCTTCCTGTTCCAACATGACTCCTCACCAGTGCACAAAGCAAGGTCCATAAAGACATGGATGAGCGAGTTTGGGGTGGAGGAACTAGATGGGCCAACTCAATATTGAACCCTATAGACTAAGACCGGAATGCCATTAAAGTTCATGTATGTGTAAATACAGGAATCCCAATACTTTTGGTAATATAGTGTATCTGTTTTCTCAACCCTTAAATTTTTAGTTAAGACCTATCATTTTTCTTAACTCCTTCATTCACTTTATTTTTTATTTTTTTTAATTGTTATAATTTTCTTTTAGCACCAAATTAAAGATTGTAAAAAAACTGGGGAAGGAGGACAAGTGCACTTTGGTCCCTGATATTTATCCAAAAAAGACCTTTGCTGCGAGAGAGGGAGAAAGGGAGAGCGCACTGTGGTTTGAATGAGAACGCTCACTCTGATGCTGGGGGCAAACATCCAATGTTTGGAGCATCATAGAAACAAGAAAAGATGGAGCAAAACTATCTATAGGATTTTTTTCCGACAGGCTACACAGGGGGAAGGAGGCTACACCATTGTTTCAGGTTTTACAAGAAGATCACAAACATGTGATGAGATATTATAAGATGAAACAATCAGCGCCACAAGTAAAAAATATTGTGATGTTTAATTAAGATAACCTAATAATAAACGTGCACAGCTGCTAAACATTCCAAGTGGTACACCACACTAATTTCAAAATGGATAGTAAATAATACATGTAGCGCTATGTATAAAATTATAAATATAAAGTGCAAATCTCTAAAATAAATAAATCCTACATATAAATAAATAGTCCATAAAATGAAAATTATTAATTATTTCTTCATTTTTTTCATTTTATGGACTATTTATTTATATGTAGGATTTATTTATTTTAGAGATTTGCACTTTATATTTATAATTTTACACATAGCGCTACATTTATTATTTACTATCCATGTGATGAGATATAAGATTGAAAAGTTCCACACCTAAAGACTTTTTTTTTTTAATGGCACAGTAATATATTATAATATTAACCCTAATATTATGTTAGATTAGGATTGCTTTTGTTGTGATTGTAGTTCTCTTCATGGTTGGTAACATGGGGGTCATTAGGCTGTAATGCATCCCCCAAATAAAAGACGGGCCCTCATCCCCTAAGTCAGGGGTCTCCAAACTGAACAAAGGGCCAGTTTACTGTCCTTCAGACTCTGAGGGGGGCCGGAACTGTGGTCAGTGGGAGTAGAAAATGCCCTGGCATCAATGGGAGTAAAGTATGCCCCATCATTGGTGTTAGTGGGAGGACTATTGCCCCATTGTTGATATCAGGGGAAGGAATAGTCCCCATCATTTGTATCAGTGGGAGGAATAGTGCCCCATTCCTGGTATGAGGTCGAAGGAATAGTGCCCCATAATTGGTGTCAGTGGAAAGAATAGGTCCCTGTAGTTGGTGTCAGTGGGAAGAATAGTGCCCCATTGTTGAGGTCAGTGATATGAATTATGCCTGGTTGTTGGTGTACAAGGAATAGTGCTTTGTATCAGTGGGAGGAATAGTGTCCCAAGGGCCTGATAAAGGTAAGCAAAGGGCCATATCTGGCCCCCCAGGCCATAGTTTAGAGACCACTGCCCTAAGTGAACCTTTTCCTTCTATTTCTTTAGTAACCCATTGTGTCCCCATGGTACCCATTGTGTCCTTATCTCCCTCATCCCAGTCAGTGTTTGATGCCAGCCACTGCCAGATTAAACTCTGTAATGGCCCCTAGACAGTCAAAAACCTATTCCTCCCCTGGCAGGTTTCTGGAGGTTTCTCTAGTGGGATAACGTTGAGCTCAGTAGCGTCCTTGGATGGAGATGACCATCACTCCTGTACATTACACATATGTTGATTGCACCATTTTTTTTTACAAACTGACAGATGAAAGAAGATGAGCTTTTGAGAAACAAATTGTAATGCGAACCTTAAGTCTATGTTTTATGTACAATCAGCTGGTATTACGTACATTTACATGAATGCAGTGTTTTCTCTATAGAGTCTTTCGATGGAAAGTTTTAATTTCTTTGAGGCAAAGGAAGGCAGGATTGTGGAAGGTATATACTGTATGTGTCACCTAAGTTTCTCAAACACACGTGGTGAGGTGAGGGGCTCCAGGAGTTATGGTGGATATGTTTTGTTTTCTCAGTGTTTGAAACTGTTTTAAAAAAGTTCTATCCTGGGTCCTGGAGCTCAGAGGCTTTGTAGCTTTGAGAGGGATAAGGCCTCCATTCCTAGGTACACATCTTACCCAGTAACAAGATCTCATTATTAACCACTTGCCGACCGCCTAACGTATATATACGTCGGCAGAATGGCACGGGCAGGCAGAATCACGTACCTGTACGTGATCTGCCTCCCGCGGGCGGGGGGTCCGATCGGACCCCCCCCCGGTGCCATCGGCGGTCGGCATCTGACTGGGAGCGTCGGGAGGCGAGGGGGAGACCATCCGATCGTGGCCCCCCCCTCGCGATCGCTCCCAGCCAATGGGAATCCTCCTCTGCCTGTGTATAGTTTCACACAGGCAGAGGATGTGATGTCATCTCTCCTCGGTCTGGCAGTTTCCGTCCAGCGCCGAGGAGAGAAGACATGTAAGTGCACACAACACAAACACACACAGTAGAACATGCCAGGCATACCTTACACCCCCGATCGCCCCCCGACCCCCCCCCAATCACCCCCCCCCCCCCCGTCACAAACTGACATTAGCAGTATTTTTTTTTTTTTTTTTTTTCTGATTACTGCATAGTGTCAGTTTGTGACAGTTACAGTGTTAGGGCAGTGAGTGGTAGCCCCCTTTAGGTCTAGGATACCCCCCTAACCCCCCCTAATAAAGTTTTAACCCCTTGATCACCCCCTGTCACCAGTGTCACTAAGCGATCATTTTTCTGATCGCTGTATTAGTGTCGCTGGTGACGATAGTTAGAGACGTAAATATTTAGGTTCGCCGTCAGCGTTTTATAGCGTCAGGGACCCCCATATACTACCTAATAAAGGTTTTAACCCCTTGATTGCCCCCTAGTTAACCCTTTCACCACTGATCACCGTATAACTGTTACGAGTGACGCTGGTTAGTTTGTTTATTTTTTATAGTGTCAGGGCACCCGCCGTTTATTACCGAATAAAGGTTTAGCCCCCTGATCGCCCGGCGGTGATATGCGTCGCCCCAGGCAGCGTCAGATTAGCGCCAGTACCGCTAACACCCACGCACGCAGCATACGCCTCCCTTAGTGGTATAGTATCTGATCGGATCAATATCTGATCCAATCAGATCTATACTAGCGTCCCCAGCAGTTTAGGGTTCCCGAAAACGCAGTGTTAGCGGGATCAGCCCAGATACTCGCTAGCACCTGCGTTTTGCCCCTCTGCCCGGCCCACCCAAGTGCAGTATCGATCGATCACTGTCACTTACAAAACACTAAACGCATAACTGCAGCGTTCGCATAGTCAGGCCTGATCCCTGCGATCGCTAACAGTTTTTTTGGTAGCGTTTTGGTGAACTGGCAAGCACCAGCCCCAGGCAGCGTCAGATTAGCGCCAGTACCGCTAACACCCACGCACGCACCGTACACCTCCCTTAGTGGTATAGTATCTGATCGGATCAATATCTGATCTGATCAGATCTATACTAGCATCCCCAGCAGTTTAGGGTTCCCACAAACGCAGTGTTAGCGGGATCAGCCCAGATACCTGCTAGCACCTGCGTTTTGCCCCTCCGCCCGGCCCACCCAAGTGCAGTATCGATGGATCACTGACACTTACAAAACACTAAACACATAACTGCAGCGTTCGCAGAGTCAGGCCTGATCACTGCGATCGCTAACAGTTTTTCTGGTAGCGTTTTGGTGAACTGGCAAGCACCAGCCCCAGGCAGCGTCAGGTTAGCGCCAGTACCGCTAACACCCACGCACGCAGCATACGCCTCCCTTAGTGGTATAGTATCTGAACGGATCAATATCTGATCTGATCAGATCTATACTAGCGTCCCCAGCAGTTTAGGGTTCCCACAAACGCAGTGTTAGCGGGATCAGCCCAGATACCTGCTAGCACCTGCGTTTTGCCCCTCCGCCCGGCCCAGCCCAGCCCACCCAAGTGCAGTATCGATCGATCACTGTCACTTACAAAACACTAAACGCATAACTGCAGCGTTCGCAGAGTCAGGCCTGATCCTTGCGATCGCTAACAGTTTTTTTGGTAGCGTTTTGGTGAACTGGCAAGCACCAGCGGCCTAGTACACCCCGGTCGTAGTCAAACCAGCACTGCAGTAACACTTGGTGACGTGGCGAGTCCCATAAGTGCAGTTCAAGCTGGTGAGGTGGCAAGCACAAGTAGTGTCCCGCTGCCACCAAGAAGACGAACACAGGCCCGTCGTGCCCATAATGCCCTTCCTGCTGCATTCGCCAATCCTAATTGGGAACCCACCACTTCTGCGGCGCCCGTACTTCCCCCATTCACATCCCCAACCAAATGCAGTCGGCTGCATGAGAGGCATTTTCTTTATGTCCTCCCGAGTACCCCTACCCAACGAACCCCCCCCCAAAAAAGATGTCGTGTCTGCAGCAAGCGCGGATATAGGCGTGACACCCGCTATTATTGTCCCTCCTGTCCTGACAATCCTGGTCTTTGCATTGGTGAATATTTTGAACGCTACCATGCACTAGTTGAGTATTAGCGTAGGGTACAGCATTGCACAGACTAGGCACACTTTCACAGGGTCTCCCAAGATGCCATCGCATTTTGAGAGACCCGAACCTGGAACCGGTTACAGTTATAAAAGTTAGTTACAAAAAAAAGTGTAAAAAAAAAAAAAAACACATACAAAAATATAAAATAAAAAAAAAATAGTTGTCGTTTTATTGTTCTTTCTCTCTCTATTCTCTCTCTCTATTGTTCTGTTCTTTTTTACTGTATTCTATTCTGCAATGTTTTATTGTTATTATGTTTTATCATGTTTGCTTTTCAGGTATGCAATTTTTTATACCTTACCGTTTACTGTGCTTTATTGTTAACCATTTTTTTGTCTTCAGGTACGCCATTCACGACTTTGAGTGGTTATACCAGAATGATGCCTGCAGGTTTAGGTATCATCTTGGTATCATTCTTTTCAGCCAGCGGTCGGCTTTCATGTAAAAGCAATCCTAGCGGCTAATTAGCCTCTAGACTGCTTTTACAAGCAGTGGGAGGGAATGCCCCTCCCCCCCCAACGTCTTCCGTGTTTTTCTCTGGCTCTCCTGTCTCAACAGGGAACCTGAAAATGCAGCCGGTGATTCAGCCAGCTGACCATAGAGCTGATCAGAGACCAGAGTGGCTCCAAACATCTCTATGGCCTAAGAAACCGGAAGCTACGAGCATTTTATGACTTAGATTTCGCCGGATGTAAACAGCGCCATTGGGAAATTGGGAAAGCATTTTATCACACCGATCTTGGTGTGGTCAGATGCTTTGAGGGCAGAGGAGAAATCTAGGGTCTAATAGACCCCAATTTTTGCAAAAAAGAGTACCTGTCACTACCTATTGCTATGATAGGGGATATTTACATTCCCTGAGATAACAATAAAAATGATTAAAAAAAAAAAAAAAATGAAAGGAACAGTTTAAAAATAAGATAAAAAAATAATAATAATAAAGAAAAAAAAAAAAAAAAAAGCACCCCTGTCCCCCCTGCTCTCGCGCTAAGGCGAACGCAAGCGTCGGTCTGGCGTCAAATGTAAACAGCAATTGCACCATGCATGTGAGGTATCGCCGCGAAGGTCAGATCGAGGGCAGTAAGTTTAGCAGTAGACCTCCTCTGTAAATCTAAAGTAGTAACCTGTAAAGGCTTTTAAAGGCTTTTAAAAATGTATTTAGTTTGTCGCCACTGCACGTTTGTGCGCAATTTTAAAGCATGTCATGTTTGGTATCCATGTACTCGGCCTAAGATCATCTTTTTTATTTCATCAAACATTTGGGCAATATAGTGTGTTTTAGTGCATTAAAATGTAAAAAAGTGTGTTTTTTCCCCAAAAAATGCGTTTGAAAAATCGCTGCGCAAATACTGTGTGAAAAAAAAAAATGAAACACCCACCATTTTAATCTGTAGGGCATTTGCTTTAAAAAAAATATATAATGTTTGGGGGTTCAAAGTAATTTTCTTGCAAAAAAAAATTATTTTTTTATGTAAACAATAAGTGTCAGAAAGGGCTTTGTCTTCAAGTGGTTAGAAGTGTGGGTGATGTGTGACATAAGCTTCTAGATGTTGTGCATAAAATGCCAGGACAGTTCAAAACCCCCCCAAATGACCCCATTTTGGAAAGTAGACACCCCAAGCTATTTGCTGAGAGTCATGTTGAGTCCATGGAATAATTTATATTGTGACACAAGTTGCGGGAAAGAGACAATTTTTTATTTTTTTTATTTTTTTTTGCGCAAAGTTGTCACTAAATGATATATTGCTCAAACATGCCATGGGAATATGTGAAATTACACCCCAAAATACATTCTGCTGCTTCTCCTGAGTACGGGGATACCACATGTGTGGGACTTTTTGGGAGCCTAGCCGCGTACGGGACCCCGAAAACCAAGCACCGCCTTCAGGCTTTCTTAGGCCGTAAATTTTTGATTTCACTCTTCACTGCCTATCACAGTTTCGGAGGCCATGGAATGCCCAGGTGGCAAAAAAACCCCCCAAATGACCCCATTTTGGAAAGTAGACACCCCAAGCTATTTGATGAGAGGTATAGTGAGTATTTTGCAGACCTCACTTTTTGTCACAAAGTTTTGAAAATTGAAAAAAGAAAAAAAAAAATTTTTTTTCTCGTCTTTCTTTATTTTCAAAAACAAATGAGAGCTGCAAAATACTCACCATGCCTCTCAGCAAATAGCTTGGGGTGTCTACTTTCCAAAATGGGGTCATTTGGGGGGGGTTTGTGCCACCTGGGCATTCCATGGCCTCCGAAACTGTGATAGGCAGTGAGGAGTAAAATCAAAAATGTACGCCCTTAGAAATCCTGAAGGCAGTGATTGGTTTTCGGGGTCCCGTACGCGGCTAGGCTCCCAAAAAGTCCCACACATGTGGTATCCCCATACTCGGGAGAAGCAGCTAAATGTATTTTGGGGTGCAATTCCACATATGCCCATGGCCTGTGTGAGCAATATATCATTTAGTGACAACTTTGTGCAAAAAAAAAAAAAAAAAAAAAAAATTTGTCACTTTCCCGCAACTTGTGTCAAAATATAAAACATTCCATGGACTCAACATGCCTCAAAGCAAATAGCTTGGGGTGTCTACTTTCCAAAATGGGGTCATTTGGGGGGGTTTTATGTCATCTGGGCATTTTATGGCCTTCAAAACTGTGATAGGTAGTGAGGAGTAAAATCAAAAATGTACGCCCTTAGAAATCCTGAAGGCAGTGATTGGTTTTCGGGGCCCCGTACGCGGCTAGGCTCCCAAAAAGTCTCACACATGTGGTATCCCCATACTCAGGAGAAGCAGCTAAATGTATTTTGGGGTGCAATTCCACATATGCCCATGGCCTGTGTGAGCAATATATCATTTAGTGACAAATTTTTGTAATTTTTTTTTTTTTTTTTTTTTTTTTGTCATTGTTCAATCACTTGGGACAAAAAAAATGAATATTCAATGGGCTCAACATGCCTCTCAGCAAATTCCTTGGGGTGTCTACTTTCCAAAATGGGGTCATTTGTGGGGGTTTTGTACTGCCCTGCCATTTTAGCACCTCAAGAAACGACATAGGCAGTCATAAATTAAAGGCTGTGTAAATTCCAGAAAATGTACCCTAGTTTGTAGACGCTATAACTTTTGCGCAAACCAATAAATATACACTTATTGACATTTTTTTTACCAAAGACATGTGGCCGAATACATTTTGGCCTAGATGTATGACTAAAATTGAGTTTATTGGATTTTTTTTAGAACAAAAAGTAGAAAATATCATTTTTTTTTCAAAATTTTCGGTCTTTTTCCGTGTATAGCGCAAAAAATAAAAACGGCAGAGGTGATCAAATACTATCAAAAGAAAGCTCTATTTGTGGGAAGAAAAGGACGCAAATTTCGTTTGGGTACAGCATTGCATGACCGCGCAATTAGCAGTTAAAGCGACGCAGTGCCGAATTGTAAAAAGTGCTCTGGTCAGGAAGGGGGTAAAACCTTCCGGGGCTGAAGTGGTTAATCTGGCCAAACACTCTTATGCCCCGTACACAAGATCGGATTTTCCAACAGCAAATGTTGGATGTGAGCTTGTTGGCGGAAAGTCCGACCGTGTGTATTCTCCATCGGGCATTTGTTGTCGGACTTTCTGCCAACAAATGTTGGCTAGCATGTTCTCAAATGTTCACAAATGTGTGTTGTCGGACTTTCCAATCCTGTGTAATCAGGTCCGTCTGACAAAAGTCCAAAGTACAAACACGCATATTCGGAATCAATGCTCCCCAAACACAACAATAGCAGAAGGAGCAGAAAGGGTGGCGCATGACTATTGAACTTCCTTTTTATTGGCTCGCCATATGTCTTGTACATCACTACGTTCGTAATTGTTGGCCAACATTTGTGTGACCGTGTGTATGCAAGACAAGTTGGAGCCAACAAACTTCAAACAAAATTCCACGGTTTTGTTGTCGTAATGTCCGATCGTGTGTACGGGGCATTTGACTTTTCTATCTGGCTCCTTCAATTTTTTATTTGGAGGATATCAGGCAGAACATTGGCATCAGCGCCACCCACGTAGTGAATTTTAGTCAGTTCCTCACGGACCAACAGAAATTTGCATCCTGTATGCCCAGCTTTAGTGTATTTGTAATCAGACTGATGTGCAGGGTTCTCTCTCTCTCGCTCTTTCTGCTGTGGGAACCTGCTGCTGGGTGAAAAGCAGTGACAGCTGCTCCAAATTAATATTCGCTATTGTCTTCCTGCTTCTCCTCCCGGCCAATCAGGAAGTGGGTCCTGAGACCCGATTGGCCAGGGAGTCTTAGGACGTTCGGCCATGAGGAGAAGCAACAGCCCCTCAGCAAGCTGCCCGGGAGGGAAGAGACGGAGCAGACGGATGCAGAGATTGCTGTGATTGTAAATGAGAGGATGAGCGGGAGCCGGTGCGGAGAATGGGGAGCAGTATGAGTACCAAGGCCAGCCTGTGCACGGGGTGGGGGGGAATAGGGTGACGGAGTTATATGCGAGCGAGGGGGGCAGGTTTGTTTGCACCGCGCCCCCAAATACAAGAGTTGACTGTTCTGTTTTGGTGAACACATTAGGAGACATCCTGTTAGTCAGGGAAGGGGCATACATACAGGGGTCACAGGAGTTGCCATTGCGCCCTGGTCCCATTCTCCAGGGGGCCAATGCAGTCCCCCTGTACAGCGGGATAGGAGGGTAGCACGGGGGCAGCATGTAGAGGAACCTATCCCTCCATGTAGCCACTGAATGCCCACATCATGTGAAAGTAAGGGGCAATTTAGGAAACAGCAATCACAGGTCAATTAACTGCGTAGAGGGTTCTTTACTGTAACCGGCCCCCCAGCCCCCATTTTACTCACCTGAGCCCTTCGTTCCCTCAGCAGAGACGCGCTCTTCCTCTCTGCCTGGGGTTCTCGGCTCTTGATTGGATAGATTGATAGTAGCGCAGCCATTGGCTCTCGCTGCTGTCAATCAAATCCAATGACGTGGGCACCGGGGGGCGGGGCCGAGTCCGCCATTCTGTGTCTATAGATGCAAATGCTGGACTCGGCAGCACGCCCACAAGGTAACCCCCAGGGAGAGCGCTTCTCCCAGGGGGTTTACCGATGCGAGGAGGAGGCGTGAGAGCCACCGGGGGACCCCAGAAGACGATGATCGGGGGCCACTCTGTGCAAAACGAACTGCACAGTAGAGGTAAGTATGACATGTTTGTTATTTAAAAAAAAAAAAAAAAAAAACATAGGTGTACAATCACTTTAATCTTAAAATACGTAGATGGTTCTTTACGGTGAGAGAGGCAAGGATGTGGAATTCCCTTCCACAGGCGGTGGTCTCAGCAGGGAGCATCGATAGTTTCAAGAAACTATTAGATAAGCACCTGAACGACCGCAACATACAGGGATATACAATGTAATACTGACATATAATGACACACATAAGTTGGACTTGATGGATTTGTGTCTTTTTTCAACCTCACCTACTACGTAACATGCTGATCCTGCCACCTCGCTATTGCTATCTTGTTCCCCCAGGCCCCTGTGTGCTTCCCTGGCCCCCTGCAGCACTGCCAGGTTTCCCCCTCCCACCTTCTGCCAGCTGCTGCGGGGGATCGTAATGAATAAGCACAGCGTCGCTGTGTGAAACATGTCTACCTGTACCTGTTTGCCTGTCCTGTGTTATTCATGTAACTGATTTTACAATAAAGAGATTCATCACTACCTTGGTGTGCAGCCATCTATTCCTTTTATCCAAATTGCAAGGCCGGCGAGCCGAGGCTAGCACCCTTGTTGTTTTATTTATTTTTTTACCATTTTATTTTTATTTTTTTACAGTTTTATTTTTTACATATTTTTTGGGACCCCTGTATATTCATTAAGATAAGGAAGGGGCCGGTAAATGGGGATCTCCATCCTGACAGATCCCCCGCAATAGGAAAAGAAAATGCAGCTCCAGGTGAGTGATGAGTGGGAACCATGTAGGCTGGGGAATGGCGGGTGGGGAACCTGCCGTCTGGGCTTGCCGACCCGCCATCCCAGAGCAGGCCAAATCGGAAGGCGCCGTGGGTTGGGCACCCCTGGGCTATGTGCTCTGAGTTTGCTCATTTAAACTGTATTTGTGTGCAAAGCTATGTGTTACAATGTAATCTTATTATACTGTGTCCTTAGTTGACTTATGAGCTGGTGGTTCCTGAGAAGGAAGGGTTAACACTGCTGACCAGGTTTTCAGGTGCCTGGGGAATTACATGGACTTGTGCTACCTGTTGTCTGGGGATTATTGCTACCTTGTGTGGATTTACTCCCAATTATGGACTTTTGCATCGAAAGGGACTCTTGTATGAGCTTACTACCGAAACAAGGTATGACTACCTCATGGGGCACTATTTAAGGGCACCTGGAGAACTTTGTTAGGAACATGTGGAAGATACTATTCAAATGTCTCATATAACTACCTCAGTAAGATCTTTATTGTTCATTTAAACTGCCTGGTCAGAAGTCTTTAAAGGGGTGCATGTAAGGCATATCAAAAGCACAGGGCTTGCAACATGGGGCTGAAGAGAAGTTAGAGCAGATACAGTACATGGGTCTAACGAGCAGAGAAGCTGTCCTAGGGAGGCTAGATTGTCACTGATATTGACTACTGTGTTTATGTCACTTGGTAAAGCAACCAGCCAGCCAGCCAGCCAGGAAACGAGTGACATGGCATGAGTGACAGATATTCTGGTAGTGAAGGGGTAGTGTGCTCGGTCCCTTTGCTAGTGACCGGCTCCCCGCACACTGGGACCAGTCTTGCGGCACAGAGTACCTAGGGACTGGAGCCACGGAGAGAGAGAGGTATGTGATGGGGGCCCCAGGAGGAGAACAAGCATGGAGTTATTAAGAAGTTTTGCTTTACGTAGAAGTGTGTTTCTTGTATCTAATAGTAACATATGGACATTGTCACTGGGAGTTAGGTGATGGGACGGCTGAGTTGGTGGACACTGGTATAAGCTCCATGGTACTATCTCAGAAATGCTGAGCACCTGGGGTGGGGTGATCTCTAAGAAGAAGTTGTGTCCATAGTGAAGCAGTGTCAACAGTGTAGGAAGTATGGCCATGGTTTACAAAGTGTTAACTGTGCAAGCTGCTCCGCTTGCTTCTAAAACTAAAGTGCCACGCTAATGCTGAATTCACATAACCTGTGTCACGGGCATTAGTAAACGCAGTTCCACAGTGTCCCCACTAGGGCACTTTAAGCCGCGCCCACAAACTGACTTCACTCGCATGCTTGTTCCAAGTCAAGGACTTGAAAGTATTGAGACCAGAGACAACCAGGCAGCTAACATAAAACAATAATGATCTCGCACTAGCTAGTAAGATATCACACAATAATACAAATATACAATAATAGCAAGAATTAGCTGCATAGAAATAGATAAAAATAAAAATAAGAATAAAGTGCACTGTATATATAAAGATGCTCAAAATGTAATGTTCTTTCTGTTGAGTGATTCAAACGTGATTCCAAAAAGTGAATCAATCGTGATTCCAAAAAGTGTAAAAAATGTTAGATAAATATAGGATGGTAGAAAATCAAAGGAAGTTCATAGATGTCTTCACAGATGTTCTTCTAGAGACACCAGTCTCCCAAAACTCTCACCTTAAAAATGTGAAGAATCGGGCATCTCTAAATACAACCAGATGTGTGAATCTTGATGTAGTTTGAGAATGGGGCTCCAATTTGTTATCATCCAATAGCCATGACTCTGGCAATTTCTTCTCAGTTCATACTGACATTCATATGGTAATCCCAATGTGCTCCAATAGGTATGAATGATGTAATGAAAGAGAGAAGAAAACACAAGCCTCCAATGGTGTAGTAAATTAAGGTAAACCGGAAGTCACGTCAGAAAGCGCTTTACATGCCGCTCCATCTGTTACTTTGCCTGTTTTTATGTTTTTTAATGTAAGAGTCCAATCCAGAGTATTTAATAAATAGTACCAAGTTTATCTTAATTTACTACACCATTGGAGGCTTGTGTTTTCTTCTCTCTTTCATTACATCATTCATACCTATTGGAGCACATTGGGATTACCATATGAATGTCAGTATGAACTGAGAAAAAATCACCAGAGTCATGGTTATTGGATGAGAACAAATTGGAGCCCCATTCTCAAACTACATCAAGCTTCACACATCTGGTTGTATTTAGAGATGCCCGATTCTTCATACTTTTGAGGTGAGAGCTTTGGGAGACTGGTGTCACTAGGAGAACATCTGTGAAGTCATCTATCACGAATCACGTTTGATTCACTTTTTGGAATCACGTTTGATTCACTCAATAGAAAGAACATTACATTTTGAGCATCTTTATATATAGGGCACTTTATTCTTATTTTTATTTTTATCTATTTCTATGCACCTAATTCTTGCTATTATTGTATATTTTTATTATTGTGTGATATCTTACCAGCTAGCACAAAATCATTATTGTTTTATATTCTTTTAGGGTGTAGTGTGTACACTTTTAGATCTTGCTGCTTTTTGTATATAGATCGTCACACATTTTTAACATCTTTTGACATCCCATAGTAGCGCTGAGGACGCTTCCCCTTCAGGCAGCTAACATCCCAGGAAAAGGTGTTGTGTGAAACTGGGGTCATCTGGGGTAGACATGTGCAGAATGGAAAAATGTGTTTAGTTTAATTTCGGATAAATTCGTTAAGTTACTAATTTTGTTTTGTTGATTCATTTTGGAAATTCGTTTAGTTTAGTTTTGTTTCATTTATTCCTTTTCTAACAAATTCCAAATTTTCAGAACAATTTTAATTTGGATCAGTCAAACAATGATCGCCTGACTCAAATTTTGTGTGAAGAATAGCTGTTAAGGAGCGCGCCAGGAAGCCGGCTGTCACATCCTTGACAATTGATGACTCACCAGCTGTCAGCGGGTTTCCCCACTGACAGCTGAAATGTAAACAAAAGAATGCCGACAATGAAGAGTTCAGGAAAATAAACACTCATCCTATCCATACCAGGCCCTTCGGGGCTCTTACATCATGGGTAACCCCCGTCTCTATGTTTACCTGTCATTAGGCTGTGTCCCTGGACGGGAACAGTCGTGTTTGGCAAACGGTGCTTTCTTCTTTTTTTTTTTCGTTCGGGGCGGTGTTTTTAGTTTTTTTTTTTAAATAAAGGACTTGTCAAAAACTGTTGTGTTTTTATTAACTTTTTGAGCACTTTTTGGTGAATGAGTAGGGTGTTATGTACCCCTACTCATTCACATAAGGGGTGAGCCGAGATCTGGGGACCCCCTTGTTAAAGGGCGCTTCTAGATTCTAATAAGCCCCCCACCCGCAGACCCCCACAACCACTGGGCAAGGGCTGTGAGGAAGAGGCCCTTGTCCCCTTTAACATGAGGGCATATGGCCTGGTAAGGTTCAGGAGGGGGGGCACTTGCTCATCCGCCACCCCCGTTTCCTGGCCTGGATAATCAGATAAGGGTCTAATATGGATCTTGGAGAGGCCCCACTTTTTTTACACTTTGGCATGGGGTTCTCCTTAAAATCTATACCAGAATCGAAGGGCTTAGTATGGATTAAGAAAGGACCCCCATGCCATTTTTTTCTGAACTTTTCATCGCCAACATTTTTTTTGTTTACATTTCAGCTGTCAGCGGGAAAGCCATCGGCTGTTGACGTGGCGGCAGCCGGCTTCCCTGGCCCGCTCCTTAACAACCAAATTCTTCACACAGAATTCAAATTGGTCGATAATTTTTTGACCGATCTGAATTCAAATTGTTCTGAAGATTTGGAATTCGTTTGAAAAGGAATAAAGGAAACAAAACTTAATAACCTTCAACGAAATTCCTTACTATTGTCATTCTGTCAGAAACCATGAAATCAGGCCAAGACAGAAGTACAGTTAAATCACACTTGTTTAATAATAAAAGTAAAAAGAACAAAAGTAGTCAAAACATAGCCAAAGTTCAGTAACCGGAACGGATAGTCAGCCAAGCCAGAAGTCAGGGATCAATGTAGTGGAACAGCAAGCAGGATCTGGAGCCAGAAGCAAGTCTTGAACAGGATCGCAGGAGATAGTTTCTGTGATGTAGACCAAGGTGAAGGCAGAGATCCTCTGGAATGGATGGCTTTAGTAGGCAAGACTGATGAGCAGGATATCATCAACAGCTGAGTAAATGTGGAGAGATAGGAGCTGGCAATTAGCCGACAGCTGAGCGCCCAGCCCTGACACATTCAGAGATTCGGATACATCCGAATCTCCGAATAATCACACATTTGAATTAAGATTTGGGCCGAAATTAATTGCACATGTCTAATCTGGGGCAATGATTCTGCTTCTGTTACTATTCATTATAGGGAAGGCAGCTGCCCTCATCCAAATTCAAGCCAGAGTGTGTTGCTACTTGTAGAGCAAGGTTCACTTTCCACCTAGAAAGAGATTTCAAATGTTGCCAAAGAGGCTACAATATATGTTTATGAGTTAAAGCGGACCTTCAGTCATTTTTCATCTTTCCATCTATTAAATCTTCTGCCCTTGTTGTTGTTGTTTTAACTTTGGATAGTAAAACATTTTTTATCTGCCAGTAAATCCCTTATACAGCCCATTTCCTGTTTCTTGTCTGGTCATTAGCCTAGGCTTATGACATCATGCACAGCTCTCTCTCTCTCTCTCTCTCTCTCTCTCTCTCTCTCTCCAGAATTGGGCCAATGAGAGCTGCAGAGCTGGAGGTGTGCCCCTGTAAATCCAGGAAGTGAACAGGCAGCAGCTTCAGCTGCCCACAGTTAAAATGGCTGCAGCCAAACTCAGGGGAGGGAGATTTCTGCAGCATATTTGGCAAGTACAGAATCGCAGTATATATAAAATAATATGCACAGTGGTTGGAGGGAAGCTTCAGAATGGCAAAGATGTTTTTTATTACAAATTATGTGAGCAGACAGCAGTTCCTCTTTAAGGTTTATTACAAAATGATTATGCTTCTCTAGAGACAGGAACACAATAAAGCTAGTTATAGACGGTTTTAAATCTAACCGGCTGTATCGACTCTCATTATCTGTACATGAAAAAAACACTTTGGGCTATCTACCCCGAGATAATGTCATTTCATGAGCAATCTTTATAGCTATTGACTACAAGAGATAAGTGACGACATGACTAAATGTCATCTGGTGCACAAAGAAATGTTCTCCCTTGGACTTCATTGCAGCAACATGCAATGTTTTTCATCCTTCATTGTGCAATATATTAACCACTTGCTTATTGGGCACTTAAACCCCCCTCCTGCCCAGGCCAATTTTCAGCTTTCAGTGCTGTCACTCTTTGAATGACAATTGCGCGGTCATGTAACATTGTACACAAATTAAATTTGTATCATTTCTTTCACACAGATAGAGCTTTCTTTTGGTGGTATTTAATTGCTGCTGGGTTTTTTATTTTTTGCTAAATAAAATGAAAAAAGACCGAAAATTTTGAAGAAAAAAAAAAAACAAAACTGTTTCATATTTTGTTATAAAATTTTGAAAACAGGTAATTTTTCTCCTTCATTGATATGCGCTGATGAGGCTGCACTGATGGGCACTGATAGGCACTGATAGGTGGCAATGATAAGCACTGATAAGGTGGCACTGATAGGTGGCTCAGAAATGTGGCACTAATGAGTGGCACTGATAAGCACTGATGAGGTGGCACTGATAAGTGGCACTGAGAAGTGGCACTGATGGGTGGCACTGATGGGTGGCACTGATGGGCACTGATGGTTGGTCCTGAAGGGCACTGATAGGTGGCACTGAAGGGCACTGATAGGTGGCACTGATAAGTGGCACTGATGATCACTGATGGGTGGCACCGACGGACACTGATAGCCACTGGTAGGTGACACTGATCTGTGGCACTGATTAAGAGACACTGATGGGCATTGATTGGCAGCACTGTTAGGTATTGATGGGTGGCACTATGGGCACTGGTAGGTGGGACTGTGGGCACTGGTAGGTGGCACTGGTGGGTACTGATAGGTGGCACTGGTAGGTGGCACAGTGGGCACCTACAGAAAATGCATCCGCGGCTTTCTGTGTGAGGGACCGAAGTCCCTCTGACAGAAGCCAGCGATCGGCTTTTTTTTTCCCTCATGCTGACAGCGTGAGGGAAAAAAATATATAGATTACCGGTCTTCTGTTTACATCACATGATCAGCCGTCATTGGCTGACAGCTGATCACGTGGTAAGGGGTCGGGATCGACCTCTTACTCTGATCTGTGATCAGCCGAGCCTCATAGACTCGGTGATCACAGAGCGCGCCGCGCGCGACCCGCAGGGATGAGCAAACAGCGTTTGCTTGGGAGGACATCCATGGACAGTTAAAAGATGACTGTATGCATCAATACTCTGGTATTACACTTTAAAATCCAACACATAATATGTAAAATACATAAAATACAACATATAACAAATTCGAGGTGTGTCTAAAAAGTTTGATGAATGGTATCAGAAAACAAACAAAACAGAAGATACAAACAAATTATCTTTATTGGCCTTCAAAATAATCACCATCCTTTACAACACACCTTTGGCAACGTTCATAAAGCTTCTGGAAACTGTCAGCAAAGGCCTCTTTAGCAATCAAGGGCAGAACCGCTGTCACACATTCTTGGATTGCCGCCACCTCCGCAAAACTTTGTGTTGACCTTGGACTTTTGCAGGTGACTCTTTTTGGGTCACAGGGAAGATGGTGAATGCCATTCCATTGATTGCCGCTTGCATTCCGGGTGGAACAGAAAGCACCAGGCCTCATCCCCTGTAACGATAGTTGGTAGAAAGGGTGGGTCCTGATCACACATGGTAATGAAATCTCCAGAGGTTTCCATCCGTTTCACTTTTTGTTTGTCTGTCAGCTTGTGTGGCACAAACTGGGAACAGATCTTCCGCTTACCCAAATCTTTGCGGATGAGGGTGCGCACCGTGTACTTGCTAATGCCCAATTACTCCGTCATCAATCGTAGAGTCAGGAGCCGATCTCGTGCCAGCGTTTGTCGCACTCGCTTGACCACGTCTGGGGTTCTGCTTGTTGACGGTCGACCCGAACATAGCTCATCCTCAGTTGTTTCCTTCTAGTCACAAAGGAAAGCATTTGAACCAGTTGTAAACACATTTTCTGCTCACAGCTTCCATCCCGTACACCTGACCAAACATTTCATGCTTCTCAGTTGCTGTTTTCCCTAATTTGTAGCAGAACTGGATGTTCACTCATTGCTCCATTACACTGTGACCCTACCTCTCACACTGACTATGTTTGACTGCCCACAGTGGGTTTATGCCGATGGTCAGGACCGGACTGGCCATA
Source organism: Aquarana catesbeiana (assembly GCF_042186555.1). Classification (NCBI taxonomy): domain Eukaryota; kingdom Metazoa; phylum Chordata; class Amphibia; order Anura; family Ranidae; genus Aquarana; species Aquarana catesbeiana. The sequence goes on from NC_133326.1 coordinate 698,477,197, forward strand.
GGGCAGACCGGGCATTTGCCCGGTGGGCCTGGGGCCACTGGGCTGCATGTCTGGGACATGCAAAGTCGGCCGCGGGTTCTGACATGCAGGACCGGTGTTCTAACACCGGCCACTGATGTTCCGCCAGTGGCGTACTAAGTAGGGGGCGGGCCGCCAGTGACAGGCACTTTGTGAACTGTAGTTGCGCTGTGTAGTGGGGGGTGGGTGCGTGCGAGCCTCGGAGCCTCACTCAAGTGACCGTTGGCACATCAGGGGGCCGGGACCCGCAACGATCCCCTTCTCTCTGGCCTGGTGGCCGCGGCTCTGATCAGTCTCGGCTCGGCTGTCTCACACAGCCGAGCAGAGTGAAGCCGCCTCCCCCTCCTCCTTTATGTCTACACAGGGGGAGGGGACCCGACATGCAGTCCCGCGCTGATCTGAGGTACATTATGGGTCTGAAGGGGGGGTCTGTATTGTAGGGGGGGTTCTGTATTGTAGGGGGGTTATGTATTGTAGGGGGGTCTGTATTTTAGGGGGGTTCTTTATTGTAGGAGGGTCTGTATTGTAGGGGGGGTTCTGTATTGTAGGGGGGTTCTGTATTGTAGGGGGGTCTGTATTGTAAGGGGGTTCTGTATTCTAGGGGGGGTTCTGTATTGTAGGGGGGGTTCTGTATTGTAGGGGGGTCTGTATTGTAGGGGGGGTTCTGTATTGTAGGGGGGTCTGTATTGTAGAGGGGTTCTGTATTGTAGGGGGGTCTGTATTGTAGAGGGGGTTCTGTATTGTAGGGGGGGTTTGTATTGTAGGGGGGTCTGTATTGTAGGGGGGTTCTGTATTGTAGGGGGGTCTGTATTGTAGAGGGGGTTCTGTATTGTAGGGGGGGTTTTGTATTGTAGGGGGGTCTGTATTGTAGGGGGGGTCTGTATTGTAGGGGGGTTCTGTATTGTAGGGGGGTCTGTATTGTAGGGGGTTCTGTATTGTAGGGGGGTCTGTATTTTAGGGGGGTTCTGTATTGCAGGGGGGTCTGTATTGTAGGGGGGTTCTGTATTGTAGGGGGGTCTGTATTGTAGGGGGGTTCTGTATTGTAGGGGGGGTTCTGTAGTGTAGGGGGTCTGTATTGTAGGGGGAATCTGTATTGTAGGGGGGAATCTGTATTGTAGGGGGGTTCTGTATTGTAGGGAGGGGTCTGTATTGTAGGGAGGAGGTCTGCACCGTAGGGAGGGGGTCTGTATTGTAGGGAGGGGGTCTGCACTGTAGGGAGGGGGTCTGCACTGTAGGGAGGAGGTCTGCATTGTAGGGAGGGGGTCTGCACTGTAGGGAGGGGGTCTGTATTGTAGGGAGGGGGTCTGCACTGTAGGGAGGGGGTCTGCACTGTAGGGAGGGGGTCTGTATTGTAGGGAGGGGGTCTGTACTGTAGGGAGGAGGTCTGTACTGTAGGGAAGGGGTCTGCACTGTAGGGGGTCTGTGTAACATGCAGGGGGTCCAGAACTGTTAGGGGGTGTCTGTGTAACAAGCAGGGGTCCAGAGCTGTGGGGGGGCTGTGTAATGTAAAGGTGTCCAGAAGTACAAGGTGCTGTGTAATGTAAATAGGTCCAGAGGTGCTGGAACCCCACATCCCATCATCAACCGCCACCGCGAAGCGCCACCGCGAAGCACCGCCGCGAAGCGCCGCGAAGCGCCGCCGCCGCGCCCCCCCCCCCCCCCACCCGGGCAGCTTAGTCTAAAATGCCCGGGCCTATTTTTTGTCCCAGTCCGGGCCTGCCGATGGTCAAGTGTACTCCACGCTAGGTGGCACTTTTCTGCGTGTCTCTGGATAGCCATGTGCATGTGCGCGCACCTGGTCCATGTTGCCGTTGAGATATCAGACCATTTACCAAACATTTTAGACATACCTCGTATTACAAAGGAAAGACCCCTGTTAAATTAGGCAGGAAATTGTTATTTTGTAGACTTGATACTGCCAATGATCTCCAATGCGTTTCAACTGACCATCACAATCTTCATCAGGGTATTTTAAATTCACCCAGAGTATTTGAAGAAATCACCACAGATTTAAACAGTCTGTTCCAACCGGTTAAGCCTGAGGGGACTTGTTTTTATGAGGCTCCTTACATACGTGTAACATACATCTCCTGTATTGGGCCCCATACCAGCCTCCTTTTGGCTTGATTTTGAAGATGCCTTCCTACTGACCTCTGTTGTTAGTGTTCGCATATAAGGACTCCCCCCCCCCCTCCCCGCGGCCAACAATAGTGTACATGAAAAAAACACTTTGGGCTATCTACCCCGAGATAATGTAAGTTCATGTGCAATCTTTATAGCTATTGACCACAAGAAATGAGTGATGATATGACTGAATGTCATCTGGTGCACAAAGAAATGTTCTCCCTTGGACTTTATTGCACCATATGCAATATATTAACCACTTGCTTACTGGGCACTTAAACCCCCTTCCTGCCCATACCAATTTTCAGCTTTCAGCGCTGTCACACTTTGAATGACAATTGCGCGGTCATGCTACAGTGTACCCAAATGAAATTTTTATCATTTTTTTCACACATTTTTTTCACAAAAAGAGCTTTCTTTTGGTGTTATTTAATTGCTGCTGGGTTTTTTATTTTTTGCTAAAGAAAACAAAAAAGACCGAAAATTTTGAAAAAAAAACCCCAAAATTTTCATATTTTGTTATAAAATTTTGAAAACAGGTAATTTTTCTCCTTCATTGATATGCGTTGATGAGGCTGTACTGATGGGCACTGATAGGCATTGATAAGGTGACACTAATGGGCACTAGTAGGTGGCACTGATAAGCACCGATGAGGTAGCACTGATAGGTGGCACTGAGAAGTGGCACTAATGGGTGGCACTGCAGGTTGGCACTGATGGTTGGCACTGATGGGTGGCACTGAAGGGCACTGATAGGTGGCACTGATGGGCACTGATAAGGCGGCACTAATGGGCACTGATAGGTGGCACTGATAAGGCAGCTCCACCTATCCAAAACAACAACAACAAAAAAGTGAAATGTTCATTAAACCAGGGGTCTCCAAAATATTCTTAACAAAGGGCCAGATTATTGTCCTTGAGGCTTTAGGGGGGCCGGACTGTGGCCAGTGGAAATAAAAATTGTCCCAGCGTCATTGTAATTAAACCATGCCTCAGGCGAGTAAGAAAATTACATGCCTGTGAACAGGAGGAAGAATAGTGTTCCATTTTTTATATCAGTATCAGTGGGAGGAAAAGTGCCACATCACTGGTGTCAGTGGGAGGAATAGTGCCCCATCATTGGTGTTAGGTGGAGGAATAGTACCCCATCATTGGTGTCAGTAAAAGGAATAGTACCCCATCATTGGTGTCAGTGAAAGGAATAGTGCCCCATCATTGGTGTCAGTGGGAGAAATAGTGCCCCATCATTGGTATCCATGGGAGGAGAAGTCCCCATCATTGGTGTTAGTGGAAAGGAATAGTGCCCCATCATTGGTGTCAGGTGGAGGAATAATGCCCCGTCTTTGGTGTCAGTGGGAAGAATAGTGTCCCATCATTGCTGCCAATGGAAGGAATAGTGTCCCATCATTGGGGTCAGTGGGAGAAATAGTGTCCCATCATTGGTGTCAATGGAAGGAATAGTGTCCCATCATTGGTGTCAGTGGGAGGAATACTGTCCCATCATTGGTATCCATGGGAGGAATAGTGCAACATCATTGGTGTCAGTGGGAAGGAATGGTGACACATCTTTGGTGTCAATGGAAGTTATAGTTGCAATGCCAAGCTGCGGTTTCCAAAGCGAGCAAAGTTCTTTCTTGTATTAAGAGAGGTATGGACTCCAGAGAGAGATATCATTTTGCCCCTGTTCAAATCATTAGTAAGACCTCATCTGGAATATGCCGTTCAGTTTTGGGCACCAGTTCTCAAAAAGGATATCGGGGAACTGGAGAAAGTGCAGAGAAGGGCAACCAAACTGATAAGAGGCATGGGGGAGCTTAGCTATGAGGAAAGATTAGAGGAACTGAATTTGTTCACTCTTGAGAAGAGGAGAATAAGGGGGGATATGATCAACATGTTTAAATATATAAGGGGTCCATAATAGTGAACTTGGTGTTGAGTTATTCACTTTACGGTCAACACAGAGGACAAGGGGGCACTCTTTACGACTGGAGGAAAAGAGATTTCATCTCCAAATACGGAAAGGTTTCTTCACAGTAAGAGCTGTGAAAATGTAGAATAGACTCCCTCCAGAGGTGGTTCTGGCCAGCTCAGTAGATTGCTTTAAGAAAGGCCTGGATACTTTCCTAAATGTACATAATATAACTGGGTACTGACATTTATAGGTAAAGTTGATCCAGGGATAATCCGATTGCCTCTCTGGGATCAGGAAGGAATTTTTTCCCCTGCTGTAGCAAATTGGAGCATGCTCTGCTGGGGTTTTTTGCCTTCCTCTGGATCAACTGTGGGTATAGTATTGGGTATATTTTTTTTTGTTTTTTTTGTTTTTTTTTATGGTTGGACTGGATGGACTTGTGTCTTTTTTCAACCTGACTAACTATGTAACTATGTAACTATAGTGCCCGACATTGGTATCATTTGTAAGAATAGTACCCAGTCTTTGTTGTCAGTGGGAGGAATAGTGCCCCATCATTGGTATACGTGGGAGGAAAAGTGCCCCATCATTGGTATCAGTGGGAGAAAAGTGCCCCATGTGTCAGTGGGAAGGAATGGTGCCTCATCGTTGGTGTCAGTGGGAAGGACTGGTGCTTCGTATAATTAAAGATAAAAATAGAATCACGCTGCACATTAACTCAATAGTATAAAATTAGTCAATAATGTTGTCCAAGAGACATAATTATATGTGACATGAGCAAGTAACCACAAAATAATGCAGTGCCAGAAATGAGAAAAAAATAGAGAATTATTAATAGATATAAACTTGTGTATGACATATAATGTAATAGCCAAAAATAAATAAACACCCGTGTACAGATAAATAACTAAAATATTGAAGAAAAGTCCATCAAATTGTGAAATATATGAAGTTTTCCATGACGTGAAAGATGTTGTGTTCAATCCACCACCAGTGATAAAATTTGCCACTTACCAGAGCCCCATGACCCCCCACTACAGAGGATCCGGGGAAGCCTGTACGGAGATAGCCCTCCGGAGCTCGACAAATGGACTCAGATTCAAAAATCGTGGGTGGTCATAAAACATCCAAAGACACCAAATGGAACTATTGGAACTCAGATCCCATCGTATTTCCCCGTTCAGCCACAAGAGCACGGCGTCCTGACATCCAGTTTCCTCAGAACGGAGGAAATTGGATGTCAGGGCGCCGTGCTCTTGAATCTGAGTCCATTTGTCAAGCTCCGGAGGGCTATCTCCGTACAGGCTTCCCCTGATCCTCTGTAGTGGGGGGGTCATGGGGCTCTGGTAAGCGGCCAATTTTATCACTGGTGGTGGATTGAACACAACATCTTTCACGTCATGGAAGACTTCATATATTTCACAATTTGATGGACTTTTCTTCAATATTTTAGTTATTTATCTGTACACGGGTGTTTATTTTTGGCTATTACATTATATGTTATACACAAGTTTAAATCTATTAATAATTCTATATTTTTTTCTCATTTCTGGCACTGCATTATTTTGTGGTTACTTGCTCATGTCACATATAATTATGTCTCATGGACAACATTATTGACTAATTTTATATTATTGAGTTAATGTGTAGCGCGATTCTATTATTATCTTTATATTTACACTGTTTTTGTTGTGCAGAAGAATTGCTGCTTATACCATTTAGACTGTTCACTATTTGTTAACATTGTATTTGTGATTTAGCATACACCTTAGCGCAGTTTTTTATCTTTTTCCCTTCGTACAATTAGGAGGAAAAGTGTACCAGATAAAGGCAAGCAAAGTAGTTTGGAGACCACTGATTTAAACAAATTGATAGCTCTCTGGCAATTTTTAAAAAAATATACAGGTATTATTCTATCACATTGAATGTTTCTGATAACTCATCTTTGATAGATTGTCCCCCACAGAATCCATGGAAATGTCCCTGAACCACACTCTTCCAACCACCTTCTATCTCATCGGTTTCTCCAATTTACACTATGGCAGAATTCCACTCTTCCTATGTTTCCTGATCATCTACTTGTTGACACTGGTAGGCAATCTCCTGATCATCTTTGTCTCCTGGTTGGATGTCCATCTTCATAAGCCCATGTATTATTTCCTCATGAACCTCTCCATTATCGAGGTCCTCTACACCACAGCGGTAACCCCCAAGCTGTTACAAATGCTCCTGGGCAACTCTCACCATATTTCTCTGGCTGCCTGCTTCACACAAATGTATTTCTTTTGTGCTTGCGGTGGAACAGAAGGTGTTCTCCTGGCACTTATGGCATATGATCGCTATCTAGCCATTTGCAGACCCCTTAACTACTCAAAGCTGATGCACTCAAGAGTATGTCAAAGTTTAACCATCACTACTTGGTGCATTGGCTTTTCAGCCTCTTTATTACCGACTGTTTCCATTTCCAGTCTTCCGTTTTGTTCTGCTCTAGCCATTGACCATTTTTTTTGTGACCTTTTCCCAGTTTTGAGGCTCTCCTGCATGGACACGAGGCTGATTGAGATTTGCATCTTCGTCATGACTTGCATAATGGCCTTTGGGCCCTTTTCCTGGACACTCATCTCCTACCTGTTCATCATTGTGGCGATAATGAGAATGTCCTCTGCTACTAGTCGCGAGAAGGCCTTCTCCACTTGTGCCTCCCACTTGTCTGTTGTATCCATCTATTACGTCACTGCAATTATCATGTACATGGGGAATGGCTCACAAAGTCTCAGTAAAGTCCTTAGCATCTTCTACAGTATGGTCACTCCACTTTGTAACCCGTTTATATATAGCCTACGGAATAAAGATGTAAGGAAGGCTTTGGCTGACATTTGGCATGGACCAAAAAGTTGAGAAGAATCTTTTTATATTTAGAACATTTATGGAAGCAGGAGATAAATGGAGATGAACACTGTTCATAGGGTGTGCATTAAAAAGAGGGCAGAGGATAGAGGCTGCCATTGCAGTACTGACCTCATCTTTCTGGCTGTTATGGTGATGATTAGCTGTTTTGATTCCACTCCGATTTCTCCTTATTTTTGCCTGTTTTTGTTATGAAGACACAAATTTTGACAATTTTTTGGAAAATTAAGAAATTAAGAAAATATGGGGTTTTTTTTCACAATTTTTTTTTACATACCGTCACTAGTGCAGTACAGCGTCATCATATGACTGATGTGGTGGTGATCAGGGACACTGACTGGTGACAGTATGTAAAAAATAATAATAATAATAATAATAATTTCTTTAACTATTTATTTTTAATTACAATTTTTATTCTTTTTTTTTTTTTTTTTTTTTTTTTTACAATTTTTTTTTACATACTGACCAGAGCAATACAGTGTTACTATAGTGACACTGTACTATTCTGGGGAGGTGATTTGTTTTTTTTTTTCCCTAAATCTTTATTTATGATCATATAAAAGACATAATGATACATTCCAAAAAACAAAACAAAATACAACAGGCTCCGAAACAATTCAAATGACCAAAATGCGAAGCTAATCCCAATTAGGTGACATCTAGGCAAGAGCAAAATGTATTACATGGCACGTAGTACAACAACATTTATAGCCCTGTATTGCAGAGGGCTTATCCAAAAAGAAAAAAGAATCAACGATAATAAAGAACCAAATAAAGGTCTTGTCAGAAACCATGAAATCAGACCGAGACAGAAGTACTGTTAAATCACACTTGTTTAACAATAAAAGTAAAAAAAGAACAAACATAGTCAAAACATAGCCAAAGTTCAGTAACCGGAACGGATAGTCAGCCAAGCCAGAAGTCAGGGATCAATGTAGTGGAACAGCAAGCAGGATCTGGAGCCAGAAGGGATGTCAGCAAAGCAAGTCTTTAAACAGGAACGCAGGAGATAGTCTCTTGTGATGTTGGCCAAGGCGAAGATCCACTGAGCTGAACGGCTTAAGTAGGTAGGACTGACGAGCAGGATATCATCAACAGCTGAGTTACTGTGGAGAGATAGGAGCTGGCAATTAGCTCTGAGAAGGAAGGGCTGAGCCCAGCCCTGACAGGTTAATGCCTGAACTTCCCGAGCCCATAACAGACCGAGAATTATGGAGCCTGAGCCGGAAGAAAAACAAGAGAGAAAAAGGAGAAAAGAGACAAGAAAAATAAGAGGAAAGAACATAAAACATAGCAAATCCTCCATCACAATATTTTTTTACACTCTATGATTGCTTATCACAGTGATAATCACTGTGATAAGCAGCCATTTTTAATGAATAACATTCATTCATCCAGTGTGTACTATTGTGAAACTGTGATTGGCCACAGCTATCAAATGGTACAGATGCACTGTAGTTGGCTGTTTGTACCATGTGATCACTATGACCAATCACAGAGATCAACACAATAGTACACAATGAATGGCTATGTATGGAGGCCATTCATTGTGTATAATTGCCATGTGATCTGCTGTGATTGGTCACAGTGATCACACGGTACTGGTAGAGGCCGGGCACACTGATCTGTAATTCGCTGTGTGCAGTGGACCCAGAGGGAAACAGATCACGCCACAGCGGGGCTCGTTGGGTGTGCATGAGGAGTGATCCTGGGAGGACATTACATGACGTCCACCCAGGATTGCAGCGCCCCCACTGAGGCCATCACATTATTATAGACTGGGTGGGAAGTGGTCAAACTGTGCTAAGTGGGGCGGGGGGGGTCTGACATCACTGTCACCACCTGATCCCTCCTGGGGTCATAAAGAAACTGGTTTCCCCCCCACAAACTTGTCAGCCTGCAGATAAAGTATGAACTCCTATTTCAGGAGATACCTATGATTTGAATTCAAGCTTGGTGAACATGACTGAGAAAAGGAGACGTCAGTCACATGACTGTGAAATGATATTTCAATGGACATGGTTGCAAAGGAGCAACACCTGAATTCTGTGGCAGTTACAGCCGGGCTGCCGATTGGAGACACTTTCATATTTAAAGGTTTGTGAAGAAACTTTATACGTTCTATGAATATTTTAATAAACATGGCGTTTTTGGGGTTTTAAGGAAACCAGAATAAAGATGCTGCCATTGTTACACTATCTCTTAAAATGCTGGTTTCCTGGCTGTCACTGGCTTCTCAGAATCCGAGGTGGAACTTAGCTAGGAAAAGCTAACTGGGGTTGGTACTGCTGATCTAAATATTTTTTTCTGGGCCAGTGACTTCAAAAATAGCCACTGGATCATGACAGCCAGGGAAGGAACACCAACAATTATACCTTGCTTTGTGCAATGGTCCAAATCATTTGGTGGAGGGGGGATTATGGTGTGGGGTTGTTTTTCAGGTGTTGGGCTTGGCCCCTTAGTTCCAGTGAAGGGAACTCTTAAGGTGTCAGCATATCAAGACATTTTGGACAATTTCATGCTCCCAACTTTGTGGGAACAGTTTGGGGATGGCCCCTTCCTGTTCCTGTTCAAGTGCACAAAGCAAGGTCCATAAAGACATGGATGATCGAGTTTGGGGTGGATGAACTTGACTGGCCTGCACAAAGTCCTGAACTCAACCCGATAGAACGCCGTTGGGAGGAATTAGAGCGGAGACTGCCAGCCAGGCCTTCTCATCCAACATCAGTGCCTGACCTCACAAATGCGCTTCTGGAAGAATGGTCAAACATTCCCATAGACACACTCCTAAACCTTGTGGACAGCCTTCCCAAAAGAGTTGAAGCTGTTATAGCTGCAAAGGGTGGGCCAACTCAATGTTGAACCCAACAGACTAATGCCCCGTACAAACAATCGGACTTTCCGACAACAAAACCGTTAGTTCGAAGGTTGATGGCTTCAACTTGTCTTGCATACACACGGTCACACAAATGTTGGCCAACAATTACGAATGTGGGAACGTGGTGACGTACAAGGCGTACGACGAACCAAGAAAAAGGAAGTTCAATAGCCAGTGCGGCTCCTTCTGCTTGATTCCGAGCATGCGTGAACTTTTGTACTTTGGACTTGTGTACACACGATCGGAAATTCCGACAACAAAGTTTTGTTGGCTGAAAATTTGAGAACCTGCTAGCCAATATTTGTTGGCGGAAATTCCGACAACAAATGTTCAGTAGAGCGTACACACGGTCGGACTTTCAGCCTACAAGATCACATCCAACATTTGTTATCGGAAAATCCCATCGTGTGTACGGGGCATAAGACTGGGATGACAGTAAACACTTAAGGACTGGAAGGATTTATCCCCTTCATGACAAGGCCATTTTTGCGATACGGCACTGTATTATTTTAACTGCCATCGTGCGACGTTGTACCCAAACAAAATTGACGTCCTTTTTTTTTTTCCACAAAAAGAGCTTTCTTTTGGTGGTATTTGATCATCTCTGTGGTTTTTATTTTTTGCACTATAAACAAAAAAAGACGGGCAATTTTGAAAAACAAAACAACATTTTTTACTTTTTGCTATAATAAATATCCAAAAAAAATTTAAATAAACAAATGTATTCATCAGTTTAGGCCTATATGTATTCTTCTACATATTTTTGCTTAAAAAAAAATCACAATAAGCGTATATTGATTGGTTTGCACAATACTTATAGCGTCTACAAAATAGGGGATAGATTTATAGCATTTTTATTATTATTATTTTTTTTTTACTAGTAATGTAGGTGATCTGCAATTTTTAGCGGGACTGCGACATTGCGGCGGACAGATCGGACACTTTTTGACACTATTTTGGGACCAGTGATATTTATACAGCGATCAGAGCTAAAAATAGCCACTGATTACTGTATAAATGTCACTGGCAGGGAAGGGGTTAACACAAGGGGGCGATCAAGGGGTTAAGTGTTCCCTAGGAGGTGTTTCTAACTGTGGGGGGAGGGGACTGACTGGGAGTAGAGAGAGATTGCTGTTCCTGATCTCTAGGAACAGACGATCACACTCTACTCCCCTGACAGAACGAGGATCTGCTTTGTTTACACTGGCAGATCCCCGTTCTGCCTCTCTGAGGAGCGATCGCAGGTGGCCAGTGGACAACGCGGCCGCCGGACCCGCGCATCGGCTCCCCCGCTGAGCAGCGGGCACGCACGTGCTCGCCCATAGTGACTCGTGCACGGAACAACGTTCGGTATGTCGTTTCGCCCAATAGGGCCGCCCTGCCTCAGTATGTATGGGGTGGGTGGTCCTTAAGTGGTTAAAGTTCACGTGTGTGTAAAAGCAGGTGTATATAAGTATATAAATATAATATAATGTATATAAATATAGAGTATATATATAGATATCTATATATATAGATATCTATATCCTCCGGCACCTTTCCTTCCCCGCTCAAACATGCACTGGTTACCCCCATAGTCAAAAAACCCTCACTAGACCCCACCTGTTTGAATAACTGAAGACCTATCTCCCTGCTCCCGTTTGCCTCCAAGCTCATCGAACGCCTTGTCCATGACTGAATGAGTCGCTACCTCACGGACAACAACCTTCTCGACCCCCTACAGTCTGGCTTCCGCCCACAACATTCTACTGAAACTGCCCTACTAAAACTCACCAATGACCTAATAACTGCCAAAACCAATGGCCACTACTCCATACTCATACTTTTAGACCTCTCTGCTGCCTTTGACACAGTTGGCCACCTGCTCCTCCTCAGCAAATTACACTCCCTTGGCCTCCGTGATTCTGTATTATCCTGGTTCTCCTCCTACCTATCTCAGCGCACTTTCAGTGTCACTTACAACTCCATCTCCTCCGCTCCCCTTCCTCTCTCTGTTGGGGTACCCCAAGACTCCATCCTTGGGTCTCTCCTTTTCTCACTCTACACCTCTTCCCTGGGCCAGTTGATAACCTCCCATGGCTTCCAATACCACCTCAAGGCCGATTACACCCAGATCTATCTCTCCACTCCTCAACTCACCCCCTCTATCTCCTCACAGATCTCAAACTTGCTGAATGACATAGCGGTATGGATGTCACACCACTTCCTCAAACTTAATCTTTCTAAAACTGAGCTTGTTATATTTTCTCCTTCATGGTCTCCCTCCTGTGACTTCACCATTAATATCAACAACACAACCATTGGTCCCTCCACACATGCCAGGGTTCTGGGTGTAACCCTTGACTCTGACCTCTCCTTCAGCCCCCACATCCAATCACTGACTAAATCCTGCTGCCTTAACCTCCGCAACATCTCCAGAATTCGACCCTTCCTGACTAATGACACCACAAAGAAACGTATTCACTCCTTGATTATTTCCCGCCTTAACTACTGCAACTCTCTCCTTAATGGTCTACCCTTAAGCAGGCTATCCCCCCTTCAGTCTATTATGAATGCTGCTGCTAGACTAATACACCTCACTAACCGATCGGTGACTGCCGCCCCTCTCTGCCAATCCCTTCACTGGCTTCCCCTACCCCACCGTGTAAAATTCAAAATGCTAACCATAACATACAAGGCCATTCACAACATCGCCCCTATCTACATCACCAACCTCATCTGCAGATATCGCCCAAATCGTCCCCTCCGCTCCTCCCAGGACCTCCTGCTCTCTAGCTCCCTTGTTACCTCCTCCCATGCTCGCCTTCAGGACTTCTCCAGAGCCTCTCCCATCCTCTGGAATTCCCTGCCCCAGTATGTCCGATCAGCCCCTACCCTATCCACCTTTAGGAGATCCCTGAAAACTCATTTATTCAGGGAAGCCTACCCCACACCACATAAACAACTGTCCCCGAGCCACCCCCATCAAATCATTCTCTGCAGCTATTACCTTATGTACCACCACCCCCTCCCTTTAGAATGTAATCTCTACGAGCCGAGCCCTCCTGTACCTTTTGTATTGAAATGTACTGTAATTGTGTTGTCCCCCTTATACATTGTAAAGCGAGGCGTAAACTGTTGGCGCTATATAAATCTCGTATAATAATAATAATATATAGATAGATAGATAGATAGATAGATAGATAGATAGATAGATAGATAGATAGATAGATAGATAGATAGATAGATAGATAGATAGAGATAGATATACATCTATATATACATATATATATATATATATATATATATATATATATATATATATATATATATATCTATATAGATATAGATGTATAGATATACATCTATATATATCTATATAGATATATTATTATTATACAGGATTTATATAGCGCCGACAGTTTACGCAGCGCTTTACAACATTAGGGCAGACAGTACAAGTACAATACAATTCAATACAGGAGGAATCAGAGGGCCCTGCTCGTTAGAGCTTACAATCTATATATATATAGATATATATCTAAATATCTATATAGATATATATCTATATATACTGGGCTTTTTTTCTCAGACAATAGGTGCAGGAACTCCCCCTTTCCGAGTCACCCCTTTTCTCCGTCCCTACCCACCTCCGAGCACCATACCTTGGTTCCATCCCCTACCCACATCCCAGTACCGGCCCTCTTAGACAATACAAAACCAAGTATAATTTTGTGTTGCTAAGTAATTTGTATTGATTTTGGTAATGATATCAAGAAAAGCAGTAAAATAGATCCCCTGCAGCCAGCAACAATAGATCCCCCTAACAGAAATGGAGCAACCCACAACAAAATTCCCCCCCCCCCCCAGCAACAATAGACTCCCGGCAGCATCAACAGATCTCGGCACAGCCAGCATTAATAGACTCTCCGGCAGCCATCAACAAAGACCCCTCCCCCAACAGTAGATCTCTTTCAGCAACAACTGACCCCCCAGCAACATAAGACCCACCCCCAGCAACAATAGGTTCCCCACCAGCAACAATAGACCTCCTTAGCAACAATAGACCCCCCTGCAAAAATATATCCCCTCCAGCTAGTATAGATCCCCCCAGCAGTGAGCATCAATGCCCTGCAGCACACCCCAGCATCCCTTGCCATTACATACAGTCACTCCGCGTTCCTCCACGTTCCTGCTGAAAAAAAATGATAGATAGATAGATAGATAGATAGATAGATAGATAGATAGATAGATAGATAGATCTCTATCTATCTATCTATCTATCTATCTATCTATCTATCTATCTATCTATCTATCTATCTATATATATATATATATATATATATATATATATATATATATATATATATATATATAAATATATATACAGTATCTCACAAAAGTGAGTACACCCCTCACATTTTTGTAAATATTTTATTATATCTTTTCATGTGACAACACTGAAGAAATGACACTTTGCTACAATGTAAAGTAGTGAGTGTACAGCTTGTATAACAGTGTAAATTTGTTGTCCCCTCAAAATAACTCAACACACAGCCATTAATGTCTAAACCGCTGGCAACAAAAGTGAGTACACCCCTAAGTGAAAATGTCCCCAGTGTCATGTGACTCGTTAGAGTTACAAGGTCTCAGGTGTGAATCGGGAGCAGGTGTGTTAAATTTGGTGTAACATGGCACCTCATGGCAAAGAACTCTCTGCAGATCTGAAAAAATTAATTGTAATAAATAAAGATGGCCTAGGCTATAAGAAGATTGCCAAGACCCTGAAACTGAGCTGCAGCATGGTGGCCAAGACCATACAGCGGTTTAACAGGACAGGTTCCACTCAGAACAGGCCTCGCCATGGTCCACCAAAGAAGTTGAGTGCACGTGCTCAGCGTCATATCCAGAGGTTGTCTTTGGGAAATAGATGTATGAGTGCTGCCAGCATTGCTGCAGAGGTTGAAGGGGTGGGGGGTCAGCCTGTCAGTGCTCAGACCATACGCCGCACACTGCATCAAATTGGTCTGCATGGCTGTTGTCCCAGAAGGAAGCCTCTTCTAAAGATGATGCACAAGAAAGCCCTCAAACAGTTGAAGACAAGCAGACTAAGGACATGGATTACTGGAACCATGTCATGTGGTCTAAAGAGACCAAGATAAACTTATTTGGTTCAGATGGTGTCAGGCGTGTGTGGCGGCAACCAGGTGAGGAGTACAAAGACAAGTGTGTCTTGCCTACAGTCAAGCATGGTGGTGGGAGTGTCATGGTTTTGGGGCTGCATGAGTGCTGCCGGCACTGGGGAGCTACAGTTCATTGAGGGAACCATGAATGCCAACATGTACTGTGACATACTGAAGCAGAACATGATCCCCTCCCTTCGGAGACTGGGCCACAGGGCAGTATTCCAACATGATAACAACCCCAAACACACCTCCAAGACGCCCACTGCCTTGCTAAAGAAGCTGAGGGTAAAGGTGATGGATTGGCCAAGCATGTCTCCAGACCTAAACCCTATTGAACATCTGTAGGACATCCTCAAACGGAAGGTGGAGGAGCACAAGGTCTCTAACATCCACCAGCTCTGTGATGTCATCATGGAGGAGTGGAAGAGGACTCCAGTGACAACCTGTGAAGCTCTGGTGAACTCCATGCCCAAGAGGGTTAAGGCAGTGCTGGAAAATAATGTTGGAAAATATTGACACTTTGGCCCCAATTTGGACATTTTCACTTAGGGGTGTACTCACTTTTGTTGCCAGCGGTTTAGACATTAATGGCTGTGTGTTGAGTTATTTTGAGGGGACAGCAAATTTACACTGTTATACAAGCTGTACACTCACTACTTTACATTGTAGACAAGTGTCATTTCTTCAGTGTTGTCAGATGAAAAGATAGAATGAAATATTTACAAAAATGTGAGGGGTGTACTCACTTTTGTGAGATACTGTATATGGATATCTATATCTATATATATATTTTTTTTGTCCAAATGTTATTACATTTTAAGCACTTGTAAAAAAAAGTGGGGGAATTTCTGCCTGTGAGAGACCCCTTGAAGACCATCCTGTGTCTTGTTGCTGTGCTCTTTATTGCAATTGTGTATGATTTTTTTTTTCACACTTTTGGGTGGAACTCCGCTTTAAATCAACTCCACTATAAGTGCTGCCTATCAGTGCCACATATCAGTGCCCACCTGTGCCACCTATCAGTACCCATCAGTGCCCACCGGTGTCACATATCAGTGCCCACCAGTGCCACCTATCAGTACTCATCAGTGCCCACCAGTGTCACATATCTGTGCCCACCTGTGCCACCTATCAGTATCCATCAGTGCCCACCGGTGTCACATATCAGTGCCCACCAGTGCCACATATCAGTGACCACCAGTGACACCTATCAGTACTCATCAGTGCCCACCAGTGCCACATATCAGTGCCCACCAGTCCTACCTAGCAGTGCTCATCAGTGCTGCCAATCAGTGCCATCTATCAGTGCCACCTATCAGTGCCTATCAGAGCCACATCTCAGTGCTGCCTATCAGTGCCCACCAGTGATGCCTCTTCAGTGCCCATCAGTGCCACCTATCAGTGCCCACCAGTGCCACCTACCAGTGCCCACCAGTGCTGCCTTATCAGTGCCACCTATCAGTGCCCATCAGTGTCACCTATCAGTGCCCACCAGCGATGCCTCTTCAGTGCCCATCAGTGCCACCTTACAGTGCCACCTATCAGTGCCCACCAGTGATGCCTCTTCAGTGCCCATCAGTGCCACCTATCATTGCCACCTATCAGTGCCCACCAGTGATGCCTCTTCAGTGCCCATCAATGCCACCTATCAATGCCCATCAGTGCCACCTATCAGTGCCAACTATCAGTGCCCACCAGAGATGCCTCTTCAGTGCCCATCAGTGCCACCTATCAGTGTCCATCAGTGCCACCTTTCAGTGCCCACCAATGCTGCCTCATCAGTGCCCATCAGTGCCACATATCAGTGCCCATCAGTGCAGCCTCATCAGAGTACATCAGTGAAGGAAAAAAATTATCTGTTTGCAAAATGTTATAACAAAATATGAAAAACTGTTTGTTTGTTTTTTCAAAATGTTCGGTCTTTTTTTGTTTGTTTAGCAAAAAATAACCCAGTAGTCATTAAAAACCACCAAAAGAAAGTTCTATTTGTGTGAAAAAAAATGATAAAAATTTCATTTGGGTACAGTGTAGTATGACCGCACAATTGTCATCCAAAGTGTGACAGCACTGAAAGCTGAAAATTGACCTGGGCAGGAGGGGGGTAAAAGTGGCCAGTAGGCAAGTAATGGGATGTCCAGCAAGTCCATATCGGTGTGATGGTCAGGTGTCCACAAATACGTTTTTGCAGACTCTGCTTGCAGCTTTGCGGTGCTACACGTCTGGTCTTCCCACATCACTGATGCTTGGGCATTCTTTCCCTCTTTATTACCACTGATTTGGGGCATTCCCCCCCCCCCAGGAGCTACTGACACTCTCTGTTGTCCATTGCACTAACAGGACGGAGGAGGGTGGAGAGAGAGCACAGCCTGCACCACCGTGTAGAGAAGTGTCCAGGAGAGAGCTGGCATGAGAGTTGGCATCTTCGCCCTGGGCAGGGGGTGACCTTGTCCCGGCATTACATTACATTTTTTTCCTTCTTCGAAGCCACCACTGCTGCAGCGTTTTCCCCTCCCACTGACACCACCAATGCTGTGATTTTTTTTCCTCCAAAAGGGGTATTTTTTTGCTCCCCGTATTTTATTATTGCACCCGGTGTGCTCTGCTAGTAAACCCTTCAGTTTGCTGTTGCACACAAACAACGCTGCTACTGTTGCCCCTCTTTTGGTGCGGTGCATACAGCGGAAAATACACCTCTATTTTAACCACTTCCGGACCGCCGCACGCCGATATACGTCCTAACTTTGAAGAGGATTATCGTTATGGCAGCAGGTAGCTACCATAACCCCGGTTTCCTCTTCTTCAGCGGGCGGTCTGCTTTCAGATAAAAGTGGTCTCTGCAGCGGATTCGCCGCAAGATCACTTTTATCGGTGGCGGGAGAGGTCCCACCCCTCCAGCCCCACTCAGGTGCCCTCCGCCGCTTACCAGAGCCGTCGGCAGCGGCGGAGGCGATCGGATCTTCTCCCTTGCTGGGTATGGAGATGAGTGAGGGGAAGATGGCCCCCACCCATCTCCATGACATTGCAGGGCGGAAGAGACATCAAAACGTCATTCCGCCCATAGCTCTTAAAGGGCCATTTTTTTTTTAAAGACAACATTTTTATTTCTTTTTTTCTTTTTTGCATTTTAGTGTAAATATGAGATCTGAGGTCTTTTTTACGCCCAGATCTCATATTTAAGATGTCCTGTCATGCTTTTTTTCTATTACAAGGGATGTTTACATTCCTTGTAATAGGAATAAAAGTGACACTTTTTTTTTTTTAAACAACAGTGTAAAAATAAAAAATAAAAGGTTAAATAATTAAGAAAAATTTTTTTTTAAACGTGCCCCGTCCCGACGAGCTCGTGTGCAAAAGCGAACGCATACGTGAGTAGCGCCCACATATGAAAACGGTGTTCAAACCACACATGTGAGGTATCGCCGTGATCAGTAGAGCGAGAGTAATAATTCTAGCCCTAGACCTCCTCTGTAAGTCTAAACATGCAACCTGTAGAATTTTTTAAATGTCGCCTATGGAGATTTTTTTAAGGGTAAAAGTTTGTCACCATTCCACGAGCGGGTGTAATTTTGAAGCGTGACATGTTAGGTATTAATTTACTCAGGGTAACATTATCTTAAAAAAAATTGGGCTAATGTTACTGTTGTCTTATTTTTTAATTCAAAAAACTGTATTTTTTCCCAAAAAAGTGCGCTTTTAAGACCGCTGCGCAAATACAGTGTGACAGAAAGTATTGCAGCGACCGCCATTTTATTCTCTAGGGTGTTAGAAAAAAAGTATAATGTTTGGGGGCTTCTAAGTAATTTTCTAGCCAAAAAAAAACAGTTTTTAACTTGTAAACAACAAATCTCAGAAAAAGGCTCGGTCCTTAAGTGGTTAATGAATCATACCAGACGTGCGGCTATTACCTTTTTCTTGCTCTAATGCACACCGAGGGGTCTATTTATAAAAAACATTCATTGCATGTCAGAAGCATTCCTACAAAAAAAAAAAAAAATGTCCTGTATTTTTTCTGAGAGATTATTGCCTGTATCGTCAGCTCCACCTAGTGGTCACAATGTGGTATCGTTTTCTCATTGAGGTATTTCAGAAAGCTATACCACATTTTGGCCACTAGGTAGAGCTGACGATGCAATCTCTTAGAAAGAAATAAGGGACTTTTTTTTTCAACTTGCACGAATGCTTCGACCATTCATGTAATGAATGGTAAATAAATCAACCTCCTCATTGACTTTTAATAGGCCCCAAGTATGATAATCAGTGCAACAAAGAGAAAATAAAATAGCAGACTAGACATCACTTCAGAGCCCTTCATTTTCTATTTAGTAGTGGGTCTGGTATGGATTTTAAGGGGAACCCTCCTACGCCAAAAAAACAGCATGGGGGTCCCCCCAAAATCCATACCAAAACCTTATCCGAGCACGCAGCTTGGCCAGTCAGGAAAAGGGGGGGGGACGAGCGAGCGCCCCCCCCCCCCTGAACCGTACCAGGCCCTCAACATGGGGGGTGGGCGCTTTGGGGCAGGGGGGCACCCTGTGCCCCCCCCACCACAAAGCACCTTGTCCCCATGTTGATGAGGACAAGGGCCTCTTCCCGACAACCCTGGACGTTGGTTGTCGGGGTCTTCGGGCGGGGGGCTTAATAAGGGGCCCCCCACATCCCGGCCCCCCACCCTATGTGAAGGAGTATGGGGTACATCGTACCCCTACCCATTCACCTGGGGAAAAAAAAAACACACTAGACATGTTTTTAAAGTAATTTATTAGGCAGCTCCGGGGGTCTTCTTCTGACTTCGTGGGTCTCTTCTGACTTCTCCGTGTAAACACACAGATCCCGGTTCTCTCAAGGGAGAGGAGACAGATCGTGTGTTCATACTAAGTATGAATCCCAATCTCTCTCCCCTCCTAGGCAGTTCCATCCGCCATACAGTTAGAACACACTGAGGGAACACATTCAACCCCTTGATCGCCCCCTAGTGTTAGCCCCTTCCCTGCCAGTGACATTTATACAGTAATCAGTGCATTTTTATAGCACTGATCAATGTATAATTGTCAATGGTCCCAAAAATGTGTCAAAAGTGTCCGATGTGTCCGCCATAATGTCGCAGTCCTGATAAAAATCGCAGATCACCGCCATTACTAGTAAAAAAAATAATAATAATAATAAAAATGCCATAAAACTATCCCCTATTTTGTAGATGCTATAGCTTTTGCGTAAACCAATCAATATACACTTATTGCAATTTTTTTTTTACCAAAGATATGTAGAAGAATACATATCGGCCTAAACTGAGGAAAATAATATATTTTTTTTTTTTTAAATTGGGATATTTATTATAGCAAAAAGTAAAAGATATTGTATTTTTTTCAAAATTGTCGCTCTTCTTTTGTTTATAGCTCAAAAAATAAAAACCGCAGAGGCGATCAAATACCACCAAAAGAAAGCTCTATTTGTGGGGGAAAAAAGGACATCAATTTTGTTTGGGTACAGCGTCGCATGACCGCGCAGTGCCGTATCGCAAAAAATGGCCTGGTCATTGAGCAGCCAAATCTTCCGGGGCTGAAGTGGTTAAACTTGCTTTGGCCCCCTGAAGAGCAATCCACAGTTCAGGATTTTAAGGGTTAAAGCTGGCGGTGAGTCAAACGCCCTCAGAAAAGCAATACACGCCAGATCCTCATGAATGGGTCTCGTTCAGTGGGCGGTGCTGCCTGCCAAACACAAGAGCAGGATAATTTACAAACCCTCATGCCTGCGGCTACAGATGCCTTTGCAGCTTGGGGGGGGGTGTGGTTAGCGGGCACAAAAAAAAAAAAAACAAGGTTCAACCATGTGTTTTTACTGCCCCCAACTGCAAGTGTAAAATAAGATTTATGCCCCGTACACGCGGTCGGATTTTCCGATGGAAAATGTTCGATGGGAGCTCGTTGTCGGAAATTCCGACCGTGTGTAGGCTCCATCGGACATTTTCCGTCGGAATTTGCGTCACACAAAATCTGAGATCTGGATCTCAAATTTTCCGACAACAAAATCCGTTGTTGTAAATTCCGATCGTGTGTACACAATTCCGACGCACAAAGTTCCACGCATGCTCGGAATCAAGCAGGAGAGCCGCACTGGCTATTGAACTTCATTTTTCTCGGCTCGTCGTGCGTGTTGTACGTCACCAGCGTTCTTGGCGTTTGGAATTTCCGGCAAGATTTGTGTGACCGTGTGTATGCAAGACAAGTTTGAGCCAACATCCGTCGGAAAAAATCCATGGATTTTGTTGTAGGAATGTCCGATCAATGTCCGATCGTGTGTACGGGCCATTGGGGTGGTAAAGTAACAACAGAATTAGAAATAGGTGCAAAAACAGCACGAGCCACTCATCCCAAAAATTGTACCGGGGATACTAATATCTCAGACCAGGGAGTTGGAATGAGACTTGGGGTGGCAAAGTAACTAGAATAGAAGGCAAAGGTGCACCAAACCAAACTGCCAAAAAATAAGCCTGGAATTAAGATTTGGTTCGGGACATCCAAATTCATGAAATTTGGTCTAAATCTAAAGCCCCTTTCACATGACCATTACGATCAGGTCCACCTGTTAGTTTTTCAAGCAGATCGGATCGGATGGTCCACTCACCCCTATGGACGGACAGGTGTAAACAGACTTTTATACCTGCCTACCTCCAAATACAGTGCCTTGAAAAAGTATTCATACCCTTGAAATTTTTCACATTTTGTCATGTTACAACCAAAAACGTAAATGTATTTTATTGGGATTTTATGTGATAGACCAACACAAAGTGGCACATAATTGTGAAGTGGAAGGAAAATGATAAATGGTGTTCTAAATTTTTTACAAATAAATATGTGAAAAGTGTGGCGTGCATTTGTATTCAGGCCCCCTTTACTCTGATACCCCTAACTAAAATCTAGTGGAACCAATTGCCTTCAGAAGTCACCAAATTAGTAAATAGAGTCCACCTGTGTGTAACTTTATCTCAGTATAAATACAGCTGTTCTGTGAAGCCCTCAGAGGTTTGTTAGAGAACCTTAGTGAACAAACAGCATCACGAAAGCCAAGGAACACACCAGACAGATCACAGGTAAAGTTTTGGAGACATATTTCTTTTGTTTTTTTTATCAAAAAAGTTTTTATTAAACATGTGTAAACAACTTCCCATGTACATACATTGCAATTGCAAAAGTCTACATTTAATTACCAGCTTTATCATAGCTCCTTCAAAAGTACTATACACACTAACCAAGGTCTCATAACGTCACAACTTGTTCATAAAATTAATATAACCATTGCATTGTGTCATAAACATGACATCATTATCCTGTAGGGCAGTGGTCATCAACCCTGTCCTCAGGGCCCACTAACAGGCCAGGTTTTACGTATGACCTTGGGGAGATGCAGACTAGAATACTTCAATCACTGAGCAGCAAATGATATCACCTGTGATGTATTTCAGTTATCTTGCAAACCTGGCCTGTTAGTGGGCCCTGAGGACAGGGTTGATGACCACTGCTGTAGGGCATTGTAGAAGCCTGGACATCACTAATTCTCTGGGGCTCAATCCTGGTGTATCCAACCATGGTGACCAAATATGTTCAAATCTACCCGGGCTCCCCCTGTGTTGGTAGATATATTTTTCCATAACAAGGGTGTTCCCCATGTGTGCTATCCACGAGGCGACAGTGGGCGGTGAGGTGGATTTCCAACCCATCAGAATTTTCAGTCCTGAAACAGCGCCCTGGAGAATGCGGTCTTCACCATCTCCTCCGGGACCACCTCTTCTAGAACTCACAGTATACAGTGAACGGGCTTAGAGGTACAGCAGTTTGGAACACCCGATTGAGTGTTCCAAGTACCTGACTCCAGTAACGGTGCAGCTTTGGGCATTGCCAGAGGAGATGGATAAAGTCCCCACTGTGCTTGCCTACACCTGCCACACAAGGGGTCCTGCCCATCTTGTAGGGCTTTTGCAGGGGTGTAATGCACCCTGAGTACAATGTATAATTGTGATACTTTTTGTGCAACATTTAAAGAGCAGATAGTTATTGCTTGCAATGCTTCATCTCGCTGGTCTCCTGCGAGAGGTCCTAGGTCCCTTACCCACATGGATACAGGTGGTGCCCTAGTTACAAACATCCGACTTACAAACGACTCCTACTTACAAACGGAAGGAGACAACAGGAAGTGAGAGCATATCTACCCCTAGGAAGGAAACTTCACTCCTGTAAGAGCTATTATGGGTAAAAAGGGGTCTCCACTGATTTTCAAAATCCAATTGTCATTGGGACAGAAAGTGAGGTGAAATCTTCTGAACAGGGGCACAGACAGCAAAACAAATGTTACAGAGGCATTACCCCTTCCCTATGCTATCCAAAAAGCTTAAAAATAGTTTTTTTGGCTGGAGCTACACTTAAAAATGTACCTGATCCGACTTACAAACAGATTCAATTTAAGAACAAATCTACAGTCTCTATCTTGTTTGTAACCCGGGGACCACCTGTACTGCCTTAATGGGGTGTGCCCCCAGATAGTGTGTCAGCAGCATCTGGTAACACTGTGGTATAATGCCCTTAGTTTCAGTGCTAGACTGCAATGGGATGACATAACCCAGCCCCCCGTATCGCCCTGTGCGCACACTGCATGCCTGAGCTGAAGGTATGAATAAAACATGGAAGGAGGTAGATTAAACTGACTTTGTAGTTCAGGGAAGGACTTCAGCTTACCATTACAAAATATGTGAGACAAAAGAGACACCCCAAAGGCTCTCCACCTAGGCCCCTGACCCAACTTAGCCAGTTCAACATAGGAGAGGTTATTCCAGATTTGGCTGTATTCAGTGAATCCCTGCACCCCCTGCATCTGTTTGCCCTTGTTCCATATTTTTTGAAGTAGTGAAAGAGTAGGCGTCTGTTTGTTGGATTTGTTGAACACCTGCGCCTCCAAGCCCATCAGAACAGATTCCACTCCAGTGCCCAGCAGCATCAACCGTGCCGACGAGCCCACCGGAACATGGGCCAGTCAGATACTGCAGCTGGGCTGCCAGATAGTACAGCCAAGGGTTGGGCAGTGCCAACCCTCTGCTGTCCTTTGGGTATTGTAGCTGCTCCAACTTATTTCTGGGGGGACCCGTACTATTCCACAGTAAGCATCTAAAAAGGGTATTAACTACTCTGAATATTTTTAAATGTATCACTATAGGAGAGTTGTGCAAAAAGTAGAGCGTGATAATAGTCGATATACATTCAGTGGGTAGTAATCCGCAAGCTTAGGCCATATTTGTATCCCTAATGCCGCATACACACAGGCGGACTTTTCAACGGACTAGGTCTGGCGGACTTTTCAACGGACTTTCCTACAATGAACGGACTTGCCTACACACGATCAACTAAAGTCAGACAGATTCATACGTGAAGATGTATGACCGGACTAAAATAAGGAAGTTCATAGCCAGTAGCCAATAGCTGCCCTAGCGTCGGTTTTTGTCCGTTGGACTAGCATACAGACGAGCGGACAAATCTTTCCGACGGACTCGAGTCCGTCGGAAAGATTTGAAACATGTTTCATTTCTAGGTCCGTCGAACTTGTGGGAAAAAAAGTCCGCTGGAGCCCACACACGATCGAATTATCCGACGGACTCCGGTCCGCCGGACCAAGTCTGCTGCAAAGTCCGCTCATGTGTACGCGGCATAAGTGCTTAAATGAGGTTACTATTGGAATAGGGGAGGTCCCTGGCAGGTTCACCTCCCGATCTTCATTTAGCAGCATTAAAGCTGATTTAGACCAGTTTATGGTCAGGCCAGAGTAATGTCCAAAACTGGAAATCCGTCACAGCCTTTAAAGAGGCATTGGTGTCCCCCCAGAAAAAGCATCATGTCGTCTGCATACAACACGATCTTTTCATGTAGATCACCATACCTAAATCCATTAATCTGTGAGTTGGCTCTTACCAGGGCCGCCAGTGGCTCGATATTGATAGCAAAGAGCAGGGGAGACAGCGGACATCCCTGCTTCGTTCTCCTGCCCAGAGCAAATGCATGAGACATTCGATCAGCCATTCTTATAGTCGCCTGTGAGGAAGCATATAACAATCTGACCCATGCGATGAATCGGTCACCAAAACCAAACCTCGACAGCAATGCCCATAAATACCACCATCCGACACTGTTGAATGCCTTGTTGGCATCAAGGGATAATAGAGCCCTATTACCCCCATTATCAGCCTGCAGCTACATATTGAGAGTCGCCTAAGGTTGGTGGCTGTGGATTTCTGGGGCATAAATCCTGCCTGGTCAGGGTGGATAATGGAGGATACGATCCTGTTGACCTGAAGCCCCAAGACCTTAGCCAGGATCTTAACATCACTTTGGAGGAGAGAGATGGGTCTGTAGAAGCCGGGGTCAACTGGATACTTCCCTGGTTTGAGTAACAGTATGACATTTGCCCTGGCCATTGAAGATGGAAGACATCCCTCCTCCAGTGTTGCGTTAAACACCTCCAACAGCTTTGGATATAGCTGGTCACCGTATTGAGTATAGACCTCCATTGGGAGGCCATTTTCCCCAGGGGCCTTACATATGGGAAAGGAACAGGCACCTGCCTGGAGTTCCTCCATCATTAGGAGCGCATCTAGTTGTTGTATTGGACAAGGAGGGCAAGTCTATATCAGTGAGGTAGATGTCAAGATCTGCATCTGAGTAAGCATCCCTCAACCCATAAAGGTCTGTATAGAAGGACGCCAGCTCAGAGATTATCTGTTCTGGGTTGTTGACCACCTGACCAATAGCCAGGTATTGCTGCTGAGATCTAGCAATCTTAGCCAGCAGGCGTGCTGTCTTTTTTTCCCTCCTCATAGAATGCAAGTTTGGTAAAAAAAAAAAAACCTCTTACGGTCTGCAGCGGAGGATTTCAGCTGGTCCAGGGAATCCTGAGCCGACATCCGTGCCTCCCTTGCAGAGTCCGATGGATAAGTAACATATGACAGTTCCAGCTGTCATACCTGATCCCCTACTTGTTCAAGCAGAGCGGAGGAGTTCCGCTTTACAATTGCAATTTCCATAATAAACACCCCCCTAAGGTATGCCTTAAACATCTACCATTTCTGTAAGTGACCTGTATACTGACAATGGGACCGGAAGAACTCATCAATTCGGGCGGCTATACAGTCCTGTGAGGGGAACAGTTTAAGCCAAAATGCATTAAGCTTCCACGGGGCTCTAGGCAGAGAGGTGGGAGGCTGGGTGATCAACCATAGAGCTAAGGAGGCATGATCTGACACTCTTCTCCGGAGGTATTCCACTTTGGAGGTATAGCTAACCAGGTTTGGGGTGCCCATGCACAGATCAATGCATGACAGGGAGCCATGTGTTTTGGAAAAACATGAAAATTGTTTTATCTTTGGATTGCGGATGCGCTATATGTCAGTCCATCCCACTTCAGAAAGCAGGCGGCTGAGAGCGGTACCCCTGCCTCCTCTGGGGGGGGGGGGGGGGTGAGTGGGGGGTGTCTATCCAGTCTTGGGTCTAGGTAGCAATTAAAGTCCCCCCATAATTAACACCGGAACATCAGACTTATTTGCCAGGTATGAAAATAGCAGCTGCAGTACTTCCCGTGAGAATGGTGGTGGGAAGTAAACAAAAGCTAAGAGCAGGGTTACAGTGAACAATTTACAATAGAAAAATACAAATCTGCCTGCAGCATCCACCAGAGAGTCCAGTTCTTGATATGTCAATGCTTTATGTATCAATACACTCACTCCGCGTGAGTAAGCAGAGTGAGTGGAGTGATATGATCTACCTACCCATAATAATGCAGGAACCCAACATTGTCCCCCAGGAGGTGGGTCTCCTGCAGGCCAATAATGGCTGGGTGGAACTGGATCATTAACCCCTCGGACATTCCAAGATATAATATGAGTGGTAGACATATCAGACATATATATGAATATGATCGGGCAGGCTCCATGAATACCGGTATCCCGCTAACAGAGGGACCATGGCCATGGCAGGCACTGCGACAACCTTGAGAATCCAACAGTAAATGCAGTAAATAGATCATGCCCTCTGGGAGGGCTGCACATTGGGAAGAGATAGCATTTAGAAGGTGGGCAGTATTGCGCAACTGCGCAGCAGATAAACCTGCAAGGAACAACAGCATTCTGAACAGTAGGGCCTTCTGGGAAACGGCCCATGTCAACTGGATCACTCTAGGGCCTCCCAGATGGTGTATGAGGAGATTACAGTCAACTTTTCTCGTGCCAACCAGGCACCAAAACAAAGGCCATGAAGCCCATGACCACAAATAGTATACAAGCGCTAGACACGTCAACATCTCACATGTGGGCCTGTATGGGTGGTGTATTCAGGAGAAGTGAAAAGTGCATAGTCACTCGCTGGGGGTGAGCAACAGGTACAGTTCCTCTGAAAAAAAAGGGGGGGTAAACTGTAATGGGGCGTACACACGGTCGGACTTTTCGTCTACAAAAGTCCAACGGACGCCGACGGACTAAAGCTGGCTGGTAATCCGATCGTGTGTGGGCTTCTCCGGACTTTCAGCAGACTTTTTCAGCCTCAAATCCGACGGACTTTAGATTTGAAACATGCTTCAAATCTTTACGTCGTAACTACGACGGACCCCGAAATCCGCTCGTCTGTGTGCTAGTCCGACGGACAAAAACCCACGCTAGGGCAGCTATTGGCTACTGGCTATGAACTTCCTTATTTTAGTCCGGTGTACGTCATCACGTACGAATCCGTCTGACTTTTGTGTGGTCGTGTGTAGGCAAGTCCGTTCGTTAGAAAGTCTGCTGCAAGTCCGCCGAAAGTCCGCCGGAAGTCTGTCGGACAGGCTGTCGGACTTTTGTAGACGAAAAGTCCGACCATGTGTACGCCCCATTAAGGTAACTTAGCGCCCATCATTGCCAATTTTTGTAATTCCATTCAGGATGTCACCCTGTGCCCTCCTCTCGGCCTCGGCAGCGTAGATCTTGTTCATTCTGGTCCAACCAGGCAGCTGCATCATGTGCATTTTTGAAGAACTGGTTCTGACCTCTGGCAGTCACTCTCAGCTTGGCCGAGAATAACATGGCGTAGTGTAATTGTAGACTTTCAGCCTTTTTTTGACTTCGACGAATTTTGATTGCCTGCGTGGCAACTCTGTGGTGAAATCCAGGAAGAACAATATTTTTGTGCCATTGAAGTGTATGGCCCCCTTTTCTCTGGCCAGGCGCAGAACAACCTCCCAATCAGGAGACGGGCAAGTATTGATCTGGGTAGGTTGCCAGGTAGAAGAGGCTATGGGGGCTCCGTGCCCGCCACCTTCTCCGGGAGCCCCACTATACAGACATTATTGCGTCTCAGGCGGTTCTCGATGTGATCTGTTTTGTTAAGAGCCTGGAAGGCTTGCTAAGTAGCCATTCTCACATCCCTGGTTAGAGGGGGCATCTGATCCTCCAAAGCACTCACACGGCCCTCTACAGCAGTGGTTCTCTCCCTAATCTTCTGGAGGTCTTCATGGAGGAGTGACACTGTCTCCCTCAGCCCCCCAAATGTCTCTTTCAAATTATCCACTGCAGCAGTGCATTTGGGCACAGCATACAGGATCTCACTAAGTGTGGGTTGAGATGTTTCCTCTGCAGGCAGATCAAACAAATTAGGTATAAGATCAGGCACAGACTCCATAGGCACTGTGTCTGTCTCTTCCCTGTCTGCAAAGTCAGGAGAGTGCATGCCACGCTGTGCTGTAGCCGGGGGGGAGCAGAGGCACCAGCTAGTTTCTGGGCATAGTGTTACAGAATGTCCCTCACTCCGCTTGAGTGCTTCCGTCAGTATATCACTTCCTCCCAGTCTGGATATAGATATCAGATATTCCAACCGCTCCCAAGCACAAAACAAGACGAGACTCATTTACATTAAACACATTATAGCAGACATCAGACAGGTGAGTGGAGTTGATGATATTAGCATCTCCTCACAGTATGAGTCCCAACAGTATGACTCAGTCACTATTGCTAACATGGCAAATACAGGATCCCCAGAGTCTGTGTGTCCTGGGGGACAAGGACCCGAAGCCAAAGCAACAACACCCCAAGGGTACCCCAAATGCCAGGGCCCATAATCAAAAGGCAAGAGGCTTGCATTCAGTCCTCTCCAAAAGCCTCTGTCCCGGCTAGGTCTGTCACACATAGTATATCATGTCTCTGGGTGGTTCTTTGGGCTTCGGGGGTTTGTTAGACTTACCCACCTGTTCAGACTTCTTGTCATTGCCTCGTGGTGTTTTTGGAGGCTGTGACTGCCAGGCGCCATCTTGGATGTCCTGGGCCACGGTGGCCGCGGCGTCCCCTCGGTTCCCTCGGGTCAGCATCGGCTCGGATCCACTGTCCGGGTGGAGCAGGAAAGCAGCAGGCTTTGTGTCCAAAATTTGGATGAAAACAGCAGCGAGGTGAGGATATTAGAAAGGATTACCAGCGGGAGCTCCATGCAGCACGTCTGCTCACATGCCTCATCAGGCCACGCCCCCGTGGAGACGTTTAAAGCAGTGTTAGGATCTAAAAAAATATTCCAAGCTTTGAACATCTCACGAAGCACTGTTCAATCCACCATCCGAAAATGGAAAGAGTATGGCACAACTGCAAACCTACCAAGACATGGCCGTCCACCTAAACTGACAGGTCAGGCAAGGAGAGCATTCATAAGAGAAGCAGCCAAGAGGCCCATGGTAACTCTGGAGTAGCTGCAGAGATCCACAGCTCAGGTGGGAGAATCTGTCCACATGACCACTATTTGTCGTGCTCTCCACAAATCTGGCCTTTATGAAAGCATGGCAAGAAGAAAGCCATTTTTGAAAGAAATCCATTAATAGTTCCGTTTGCAGTTTGTGAGAAGCCATGTGGGGGACACAGCAATCATGTGGAAGAAGGTGCTCTGGTCAGATGAGACCAAAATGTAACTTTTTGGCCTAAAAGCAAAACGCTATGTGTGGCGGAAAACTAACACTGCACATCAGCCTGAACACACCATCCCCACCGTGAAACATTGTGGTGGCGACATCATGTTGTGGGGATGCTTTTCTTCAGCAGGGACAGGGAAGCTGGTCAGAGTTGATGGGAAGATGGATGAAGCCAAATACAGGGCCATCTTAAAAGAAAACCTGTTAAAGTCTGCAAAAGACTTTAGACTGGGGCGGAGGTTCACCTTCCAGCAGGACAATGACTGTAAACATACAGCCAGAGCTACAATGGAATGGTTTAGATCAAAGCATATCCATGTGTTAGAATGGCCCAGTCAAAGTCCAGACCTACTGTAAATCCAATTGAAAATCTGTGGCAAGACTTGATAATTGCTGTTCACAGACGCTCTCCATCCAATCTGACAAAGCTTGAGCTATTTTGCACAGAAGAATGGGCAAAAATGTCACTCTCTAGATATATAGAGAGAGCAAGGTTCCCCCTTGTGGGATTTTAAAGGCCCTGATGGTGATATAACACCAAAAAACAATATAGATGATAAATTTAAAAATATACATTTATTGTAATATATACAAAGATAAATAACAAACAATGAATAATTAATAAAAAAAAACGTGGCTAATACAGTTACACATCAATATGATACACTGGTTAGATGCTGTAAGGGATCATAGGACACCACATGGAGTGCAAGCTCCACACTCAACGCGTTTCAGAAATGACTTCCTTCTTCAGGGGTGTATCAATGGATCAAAGCATTCATAATGTTGATGATAGAAAATTGCATATTAGCCACATAGAATGTACAAATTTAGAAATAGCCAGATCCAGCCAGGGGTAGCCCAGCAGGGCTGATGTGCAGCAAAAAGGTCTTTAAATTCTGACTGGTGTGGCTGCAAGAAAGAAATCATGGATTAGAGCATCCCCTAGATAGTGGTGGAGACCACCCTGCCGAGTAGCACATGCTGTTTATTTATATTTGAACTGTATATACTACAATAAATTTCTATTTTTATATTTCTCATCTATATTGTTTTTTTGGTGTTATATTACCATCAGGGCCTTTAAAAAAGGGGGAACCTTGCTCTCTGTATACATCTAGAGAGGGACATTTTTGCCCATTTTTCTGTGCAAAATTGCTCAAGCTCTGTCAGATTGGATGGAGAGCGTCTGTGAACAGCAATTTTCAAGTCATGCCACAGATTCTCAATTGGATTTACAGTAGGTCTGGACACCTCGCTGGGCGTCCTTTTGTTGAGCCCCAGCGATGGTGAGTGGTTTTGGCGCATGGATTACCCCTGGCTGGATCTGGCTATTTCTAAATTTGTACATTCTATGTGGCTATTATGCAATTTTCTATCATCAACATTATGAATGCTTTGATCCATTAATATACCCCTGAAGAAGGAAGTAATTTCTGAAATGCGTTGGATGTGGAGCTTGCACTCCATGTGGTGTCCTATGATCCCTTACAGCATCTAACCAGTGTATCATATTGATGTGTAACTGTATTAGCCACCTTTTTTTTTTATTAATTATTCATTGTTTGTTATTTATCTTTAAACTGTATATATTACAATAAATGTATATTTTTAAATCTATCATCTATATTGTTTTTTGGTGTTATATCACCATCAGGGCCTTTAAAATCCCACAAGGGGGAACCTTGCTCTCTGTATATTGTACACAGGGATGTTGGCCCACCTCCAGTCCTCTGTATATACTCTCTAGATGTGCAAAGCTGGTAGAGACATCCCCAAAAAGACTTTCAGCTGTAATTGCAGAGAAAGGTGGTGCTACAAAGTATTGACTGGGGGGGGGGGGCTGAATACAAATGTACCCCACACTTTTCACATATTTATTTGTAAAAAATTGTGAAAACCATTTATCATTTTCCTTCCACTTCACAATTATGCACCACTTTGTGTTGGTCTATCACATAAAATCACAATAAAATACATTTACGTTTTTGATTGTAACATGACAAAATGTGGCCAATTTCAAGGCACTGTAAGCTTTATGCAACTTGTGTTTGTAGACTGGGCGAGATGTTTGGTACCCAGAATGGAGAGAGTGCACATGGAGACAGCAAAGTGTATTAACGCAAAGCTTCAACGAGGTGGCAACAGGTTCTGCGTAACACGGCCGGATTTGGCACAGCAGTATTTTACAGAAGGTCTTGCAAAACACAGTCTCAGTATTATAGAAGGCACTCTAAATGGCTTACGATTTCCGGCAACATCTGACAAAGGAAGAGGCTGGAAGGCGGTCTGGCAACAAGGCACTTAAAGATGGAAAGAGTTCCTAGTTGGCAGAACAGACGTGCAATCTCTACTCTCTCCCTCCTCCACTGGAACCTCTCCCTATGTTGGACACACTGTCCCTAACCAGCGGGTTCCTGTCCCTGACCTAGCTACTTCGCAAATGTATGTCAACTGCAGTGGGACACTGACACCAACGATAGGGCACTATTCCACACTATTCCAACAATGAGGCACCATTCCTCACACCATGTCATTTTTTTGCTCCCACTGACCAGCACTGCCTACACTAAAGATGGCACCAAGGTCATTCCAAGCTTCCAAGCAGCAGCGTCCAGACGGCTGCTCCTCTGATGACTCCTACGTAGGCCTCAGTGGGCCAGGATTTCCTCCTATCCTCCATCCTCTCTGCCTAGCAGCTGCTGTAACAACGTCCCCTGTGCAGGGAGGCTGAACTACACATGCCTACATGTCTACACGAGTATGCAAGATGTGAAGAACAAGCTCAGCTCTGCCTCCTCCCGAAAACCACGCTGCTTACACTTTTTGCCCCACCTCTGGGGCTTAGTCCTGGGGTGGGCACTGTGTACTCAGAGCTGTTGGTGTGCAGTGTCCCATTATCGTCTATTACATCACTTACTGGTTAAGCATACTTACACCAGTACCCTATTTACCAGTGAATCACTTGAGCAATGGCATCACACTTGGAGCCACACTCAGTGAAGCTTATGTGCTTTGCATGGGCACAGGCAACCACTGCCACTATTAAGGTCAGTCCAGAGCAATGATGTGCCGACCACACTGGAGTGAAAGCGCATGTAGACAGGAAGTGGCTGAAGGAGGCTGGAGTAGATCAGCCTCACTGAGCTAAAGAAAATTAAGAAAATTATTTAAAACAGTAATTTCTGCAAAAAGGCAATTCTCTATGACAAACTGTGTTAACACACTCTATGTCATCTAGTTATTTTGTATTACAGGTACTTTTATAGTGTCAACAATTTATGCAGCTCTTTATGTCTATATTGTACATTCACATCAGTCCCTGCCTCCAAGGAGCTTACAATCTAAAGCTAACTCACATTCATAGGTACACATACTAGGTCCAATTTAGAGAGGAGCCAATTAACCTACCAGCATGTCTTTGGAGTGTGGGAGGAAAGCCACAAAGGGATAGGGAGAACATGCAAACTCCAGGCAGGTAGTGCCTTGGTTGGGATTTGAACCAACAACCCTAGTACTGCCAGGCGGAAGTGCTTGCAGACAGGTGCAGTCTGCAGTCCCCACTGGAGGTGGCACTTGACCGAAGCAGCAATGCAGAAGGGAAAGGAAGTCATGAGGAACTTGGGTCCTCTATGATTTCCTGCGGACACCAGGGGAACAACTGTTCCGATTGGACGATGGTGCCCCTTGTGATCTCGGTGGCCATCTTGGGTTAGGACAGTGACTATTTAAGACACTGGCTCCCCGGTATGGCATGCAGTTTGTGAGTGGTTAGTGTAGGGAGGGACAGGTTCACCGTCTGGCAGGGAGAGTGTTCAGAGGTAGAGAAATGTTCCAGGGGAGAATGGACATTGCAGGGACTACATCTTTGCTTGGTTCAGGAAGCCTCTCGTTTGGGTGTGGAGCAGCCAGGCTGCATTACCGCTCCTCATTGCAGAAGCTATGGGTATCATTTCAAACTAACTCTCCACTACTACAGTTTTGTATGTTGTGGATGGCTGTGTCCCACGGGGCCTATGCAAAAACTAAAGGTGCCGCTCAAGCTCCGGCAGGTTCTCATCTACTGTCAGCCACTGAGAGTGCAGGCAGGAAAGGAGCTTGCCCCATCTCCGTGGATATCGATGAAAAGGAAAGTCCCAAAGTTTGCACATCACAAACAAATCCGTGTGTAAAAAGTGAAAGCAGCCTCAGCCTGGACTCAGTCCAGGACATCCCTGACTCATTTTGCCCAGCCCCCTGGACCTGATTGTGCAATGTTTGGACTTTCCTAATATACTGTTCTCATTCACCTTGGCCTCTGTGTGTGTTCACTGCTCGCTGACGCACCATGCTGCATTCAGCTCACATGCTATCTACTTAGCTATCTTCTATAAAATAGTATTTTACCCATATTAATGTTCATGTTTTTGCAGTAATTGCAATATAGCCCTCTTCACCTCCTGGTTTCTCAGGCTATAGATAAGAGGATTCAGCATTGGGGTCACCATTGCATAGAAGACAGAAGCCACCTTACTTTGTTTCTCAAGGTGGCTAGAAGAGGGGTGTAAGTAAGTGATGAAAACAGTCACATAAAATATTGTAGCGCACATTAGATGGGATGAGCATGTACTAAATGCTTTCTGTCGACCCTTGGTGGATTTCATCTGTACAATGGCCCATATAATAAGAGTATAGGAGACCAGGATGGTTGTCAAAGAGCTTACTGTGCAAAAACAAACAAAGAACACAGTTAAAATGTCACAAGAACGAGTATCTGAACAAGACAATTTGAGGATTGGTGGGATGTCACAATAGAAATGGTCTAACAGGTTTGGACCACAATACCGCAGAGTGAACATACAACTGGTTGATGATGTTGACTGCACAATGCTAATTAGGAAAGCAGTGAGAATCATCCCCTGACATTTCTTCTTGGTCATTATTGTGACATAATGGAGTGGATAACAGACAGCCACATATCGGTCATATGCCATGCTCGACAGGATAAAGACCTCTGTACTTGCCAGACCAGCAAAGAAACAGAATTGAAGGGCACAACCAATGAAGGAGATCTGCTTCCTCTTAGAAAGAAGGTCAGACAACATTTTGGGAGTAACAACTGAAGAGTAGAAGAGGTCCACCATAGACAAATAGCTCAAGAAGTAGTACATTGGAGCATAAAGACTGGGAGAGATATGAACAATTACCATCATCCCAACATTTCCAAGCATGGTCACCATGTAGACTAGCAAAAAGAACACAAAGAGAAATGGAACAAGGTCTTCATCATCAGTTAAACCAAAAAACTCAAACATGACTATTCGAGTCTTGTTTTTTACCATATCCATAGAGGTTTTGGGCTGTGATGGCTGAAATAAGTAGCTTATTTTTCAGTGCTACAATATTGCCCAAAATACACAAACTGTTTATCTTTAATCTGGAAAATAGGTAAAGTGCAGAAGATTTTATGAATTCATTTAATAGTGAAGTCTGGCTAGTCAACCGTCCAAGTCCCCCCTTCCCCACAAACAAAGCCCCCTAACCCTCTAGTTCAGGGATATGCAATTAGCGGACCTCCAGCTGTTGAAAGTCCCATGAGGGCATAGCAAGATTTTGACAGCCACAAGAATGACACCCAGAGGCAGAGGCATGATGGGACTTGTAGTTTTGCAACAGCTGAAGGTCCGCTAATTGCATATGCCTGCTGTAGTTTATCCACCCCAGTCCTTCTTTTGGGTGCCCATGTTGCCACAGATGTGTTGCACATGTTGGTTGGCTTACCGGGCTGATAATATCCCCCCACCACCACCACCACCCGTGCCTCTCTCCATGACTTTTCCATCAAGATCAATAATACAACTATCAGTCCCTCCACTCACGCTGGGATACTATGTGTAATCCTGAACTCTGACCTGTCCTTTCAGCCCCTAATCCAATCATCACTGTAAAAAACTTGTAGACTTCACCTTCGTAACATCTCTAAAATTCACCCCCTTTATAACTAATGAAACCATAAAGCTCCTCAATTACTCCCATGTTATCTCTCTCCATGACTATTGCAACTCCCTTCTCATAGGCCTACCTCTCCATAAATCTCCTCTTCAGTCTATCATGAATGCTGCTGCCAGACTTAACTACCTTACCAACCGCTCAGTGTCTGTCACCCCTTTTTGCCAATCCCTCCACTTGCTTCTAATCGTCGAGCGAATTAAATTAAAAATACTAACAACAGCATACAAAGCCATTCACAACTCTGCGCCCAGCTACCTCACCAATCTTGTCTCCAAATGTCACCCAAACCGCCCTCTCTGCTCCTCTCAAGACCTCCTGCTCTCAAGCTCCCTTGTTTTCTTGTCCAATGCTGATCTCCAGGACTTCACCAAAGCCTCTTCCATCTGTTGGAACGCTCTACCTCAATCTGTCTGGCTATATCCTACTCTGGCTGCCAGGGCGATCCCTGAAAACTAATTTCTTCAGGGAAGCCTAATACGCCTCCAATAACTGAACTTTTATAACTTCCATCCGCTCATCCCCCACAGTTATAACCTTTTGTACAGGGGCGGATCCAGAGCCTAGTCTCGGGAGGGGCACTGCCAGAAAATGTTTTTTTGGGGTAAATTTATCGGGGAAATGGCTGGTGTTAGCGCTTCAATCATCATGGCACCATGGTTTTTATGGTGTCAGGATGATTGAAGCGCATTATTACTATAATTACATTGTTATAAGAAATGAAATGGTTGAACTCACCATAATGCTGAATCAGTGGGAGCCCCGAGCGTGTCACTGGCCACTGTCACCTGCCACACGTTGCGGATTATCACTTGCCACATCCCTTGCCACATGTTGCAGATTGTCACTTGCCACGTCCCATGCCACACTGATCACTTTATTAGTGTCACTGGTCCCCAAAATGTCAAAAGTGTCAGTTAGGTGTCAGATCTGTCCACTGCAATGTTGCAGTACCGCTAAAAATCACTGATCGCCGCCATTACTAGTAAAAAATAATTAAATATAAATGCCATAATTCTATCCCATAGTTTGTAGACACTATAAATTTTGTGCAAAACAATCAATATACGCTTATTGGGATTTTTTTTACAAAAATATGTAGAAGAATACGTATCGGCCTAAACTGTGGAAGAAATTTTTTATTGCAAAATGCAAAAAATATAGTTTTTTTTTTTCAAAATTGTCGCTCTTTTTCAGTTTATATCGCAAAAACCGCTCAGGTGGTCAAATACCACCAAAAGAAAGCTCTATTTGTGGGAAAAAAAGGACGTCAATTTTATTTGGGTACAACATCGCACGACCGCACAATTGTCAGCCAGTCAAAATAATGCAGCGCAGTATCACAAAAAATGCCCTGGTCATAAGGAGGGGTAAAACTTTTTTCGGAGCTGAAGGGGTTAAGATCAAGACTAAAAGGGCATTTTTTGTTTGATACATAATGGCACACATGTATTTTGCGATTTGACACATGACATTCATTCATTCTTTTACTCACGTTTAGTCAATTGGTGCTCTTGTGAGGGTAGGGGTTCC
The DNA here is from genome assembly GCF_042186555.1 of Aquarana catesbeiana. Taxonomy (NCBI): domain Eukaryota; kingdom Metazoa; phylum Chordata; class Amphibia; order Anura; family Ranidae; genus Aquarana; species Aquarana catesbeiana. The sequence continues at coordinate 698,514,668 of NC_133326.1, forward strand.
CAAATCCCATGCAGGAGCAATGGTGGAGTGGAGTCTCTGTGGAGATGGATCGGATGGATCCAGTAATCTTCTCAATATTATTTTCAATTCACTCCGCTCTGCAGTGCAGACTGCCCAAGGTGCAGAAGATGGAGGAGGTGGGTGGAGCCAACACTAACTCAGGGGCAGCGGATCCGGAGGCCTGTAGTGTGGACAACATGGAGGGAGGAGGGTGCCGGTGGGTGGGGCCAACACAGTCAGGGGCGGAGAAAGAAGAAGGCTGGCGCTCTGCCGCCACTGACTGTGTGGACAGGCTGGCCTGCTGGACTGGACATGATGTTAGTGCAGTTACTGTGTTCCTTAAGTGGTCAGTGGTGAACGGAATAATCTTTCAAGTTGAAAGACTAAAGTGCAACTGGGCCATATTTGAGGCTCCAGCAGCTTCTCTCACTGTCAGTGTGTCACGTCGGCTCTGAGACTCGAGTCCGACGTGACTCACTGACGTCACTCGTTGCTAACGCCTGGGTCGCCTGGTGTCTAGCAATGAGTGCAGGGAACAGGCTCCACCCACCTCCTCCGGCTCCTCCTGGTATCCTTGTCAGGTTCAGTGACCGTAACGTAACATTAGACGTGAGTCTCTCTCTTGGCGCCGCTGATCGGCTGATGTGAGAGAGAGACTTGGAGTCGGGCAGAGGCAGCGGCAAGCAAATGAGTGACTGTTACAATGACATATTATCAGTGCTATTATTTTGGGGGGGGGGGGGGAATTGCCCTGTTGCCCCCCCCCCCCCTGGATCCACCCATGCTTTTGTACCACTTGGCCAACCCTATTAGATTGTAAGCTTTCATGAGCAGGGCCCTCTTAATCCTCTTGTATTTTATTTTATTGTAAATGTACAATAAAATAAAGTGCTGTTCAAACTGTTGGGGCTATAAACAATCTTGTATAATATCCATTGGCAGTGTCCTCACAGGCCCTGAAGACTTGATGGCATAATGATGTCACAAGGTGGAGAGGCAATAAAACCAGTTGGTGGCAGGCCCAGACTACAGCAGTGAACCACAGTGCATGGCCATGCGTGATCCTGGGAGGATGTTAGGCCAGGGTGGGAAAGTGTTAAGCTGGTTATACCCCAGTAGAATTTTGGTTGGCTCGTTCCTGTGAATCGCCGTAGCTGTACGACAGCTCTTTAAGAGCCATAGCAGGCGCGTGCCCGCCACCGGTGGTGCGCACACCTGCTGCACGGCCAGGGAACCGATGCGAGTGCCTGCTATGGCTTTTAACCACTTGCCGACCGCCGCATGTACATTTACGTCGGCAGAATGGCACGGCTGGGCAAATGGGCGTACAGGTACGTCCCTTTGAATTTGCCGCCGTGTGGTCGCATGTGCGCCGCGACCCTGCCGCGAGCTCCATATGTAGGGTCGCGGGTCCCGCGGACTCGATGTCTGTGGGGATACCCGCGATCATCTCACGGAGCTGAAGAATGGAGAGATGCTAATGTAAACAAGCATCTCCCCGTTCTGCCTAGTGACACTGTCACTGATCATAGCTCCCTGTGTTTGGGAGCTATGATCAGTGATGTGTCACACGTAGCCACGCCCTCAGTTAGAATCGCTCCCTAGGACACACTTAACCCCTTCCTAGCCAGCTAGTGGTTAACCCTTTCACTGCCAGTGTCATTTTTACAGTAATCAGTGCAATTTTATAGCACTGATCGCTGTATAAATGACAATGGTCCCAAAATAGTGTCAAAAGTGTCAGATGTGTCCGCCATAATGTCACAGTCACAATAAAAATTGCAGATTGGCCAGCCAAATGGTCCGGGGCTTAAGTGAGGAGCCGTGGTACAGCTACGGCGATTAGCGGGAAAGAGAGCCAAAATGGGGATCTGTCAATGTAAACAGATGGAGCCCCGTTCTGACAGGGAAGTGGACAGAGAGATCTGCTGTTCCTAGTGATTAGGAATAGCGATCTCTCTCCTCCTCCAGTCAGTCCCCTCCCCCCCATACAGTCAGAAACACCTCCCTGGGAACACATTTAACCACTTAATTGCCCCCTAGTGTTAACCCCTTCCCTGCCAGTCATAATTACACAGTAAACAGTGCATTTTTATAGCACTGATTGCTGTATAAATGTCAATGGTCCCAAAAAAGTGTCAAAGTGTCTGATCTGTCCGCCGCAATGTCGCAGTCCCGCTAAAAATCGCAGTTCGTCGCCATTACTAGTAAAAAAAGAAAGAAAATATAATGAAAATGCCTTTAAAATTCCATAAATCTTTCCCCTATTTTGTAGACGCTATAACTTTTTGTTACTGCGATTTTTTTTTACCAAAAACATGTAGAAGAATACATATCGGCCTAAACTTATGAAGAAATTTGTTTTTTTTGGGGGGGGGGGTTGGATATTTATTATAGGGTGGCACAGTGGTGTAGTGGTAGCACTCTCGCCTAGCAGTAAGAAGGGTCACTGGTTCGAATCCCAACCACAACACTACCTGCTTGGAGTTTGCATGTTCTCCCTGTGCCTGCGTGGGTTTCCCCTGGGTACTCCGGTTTCCTCCCACACTCCAAAGACATGCTGGTAGGCTAATTGGATCCTGTCTAAATTGTCCCTAGTATGTATGAATGTGAGTTAGGGACCTTAGATTGTAAGCTCCTTGAGGGTAGGGACTGATGTGAATGTACAATGTATATGTAAAGCGCTGCGTAAATTGACGGCGCTATATAAGTACCTGAAATAAATAAATAAAATAAATAAATAGCGAAAAGTAAAAAATATATTTTATTTTTAATTGTCGCTTTTTTTGTTTAAAGCACAAAAAATAAAAACCGCAGAGGTGATCAAATACCACCAAAAAAAAGGTCTATTTGTGGGGGAAAAAAAGGACGTCAATTTTGTTTGGGTACAACGTCGCACAACTACGCAATTGGCAGTTAAAGCGACGCAGTGCCGTATCGCAAAAAATGGCCTGGTCATTAAGGGGGAAAATCTTCCGGTCTGTAAGAGGTTAAAGGAACTGGCTAGATTTTTCTCTAATCAATGAATTTCCAACTATGAATGTAGTTTTCTAGAAAAATCATATTTTCTAGTTGACTCAGCGATGGCAAGAAAGAATGTTCTGACCAACGATATTTCGACGGACATTTGATAAAAAAATTGGACCATGTATGGGGCAGCTTTAGATGGAAGCCCAGCTCCAGATAACATTTTTTTAATAAACCCCAAACCAAAAATGAAATATATTGCATCTTACCAATCATTAGATGTGGTGGCTGCATTCCTTTTTCTTCTGGCTTTTTTCCCCTCTGTTCCCCTCTGATTACTGCTAATGATACCGCTCTCGTTACTAAAATCTTGTATATAGTCCCTTATCATCCCCTCCAAAGATTTTACATACTATTGATGTTAGGCTAACTGGTCTGTAATTCCCAGGGAGGTATTTTGGCCCCTTATATATGTCTCTGTAAATATCACTTTTCCTGGACAGCTTGGTCTGTTACAAGTAGTAGAACCATATTAGATCTAGTGCAGGATCAATATGGGCGAATGGTCAGGGGTGGGTAGCGGGGTTCCCCAGGGTTCTGTGCTGGGACCAATCCTATTTAATTTGTTCATAAACGACCTGGAGGATGGGATAAACAGTTCAATCTCTGTATTTGCGGATGATACTAAGCTAAGCAGGGCAACAACTTCTCCGCAGGATGTAGAAATCTTGCAAAAAGACCTGAACAAATGAATGGGGTTGGCAACTACATGGCAGATGAGGTTCAATGTAGAAAAATGTAAAATAATGCATTTGGGTGGCAAAAATATGAATGCAATCTATACACTGGGGGGAGAACCTCTGGGGGAATCTAGGATGGAAAAGGACCTGGGGGTCCTTGTAGATGACAGGATCAGCAATGGCATGCAATGCCGAGCTGCTGCTAACAAAGCAAACAGAATATTGGCATGCATTAAAAAGGGGATCAACTCCAGAGATAAATCGATAATTCTCCCGCTCTACAAGACTCTGGTCCGGCCGCACCTAGAGTATGCTGTCCAGTTCTGGGCACCAGTCCTCAGGAAGGATATACTGGAAATGGAACGAGTACAAAGAAGGGCAGCAAAGCTAATAAAGGGTCTGGAGGATCTTAGTTATGAGGAAAGGTTGCGAGCACTGAACTTATTCTCTCTGGAGAAGAGACGCTTGAGAGGGGATATGATTTCAATATACAAATACTGTACTGGTGACCCCACAATAGGGATAAAACTTTTTGCGGAAGGGAGTTTAACAAGACTCGTGGCCACTCATTAGAATTAGAAGAAAAGAGGTTTAACCTTAAATTACGTAGAGGGTTCTTTACTGTAAGAGCGGCAAGGATGTGTAATTCCCTTCCACAGGCGGTGGTCTCAGCGGGGAGCATCGATAGCTTCAAGAAACTGTTAGATAAGCACCTGAATGACCACAACATACAGGGATATACAATGTAATACTGACATACAGTGGGGACGGAAAGTATTCAGACCCCCTTAAATTTTTCACTCTTTGTTATATTGCAGCCATTTGCTAAAATCATTTAAGTTCATTTTTTTCCTCATTAGTGTACACACAGCACCCCATATTGACAGAAAAACACAGAATTGTTGACATTTTTGTAGACTGATTAAAAAAAAAACTTAAATATCACATGGTCCTAAGTATTCAGACCCTTTGCTGTGACACTCATATATTTAACTCAGGTGCTGTCCATTTCTTCTGATCATCCTTGAGATGGTTCTACACCTTCATTTGAGTCCAGCTGTGTTTGATTATACTGATTGGACTTGATTAGGAAAGCCACACACCTGTCTACATAAGACCTTACAACTCACAGTGCATGTCAGAGTAAATGACAATCATGAGGTCAAAGGAACTGCCTGAAGAGCTCAGAGACAGAATTGTGGCAAGGCACAGATCTGGCCAAGGTTACAAAAAAAAATCTGCTGCTCTTAAGGTTCCTAAGAGCACAATGGCCTCCATAATCCTTAAATGGAAGATGTTTGGGATGACCAGAACCCTTCCTAGAGCTGGACGTCCAGCCAAACGGAGCTATCGGAGGAGAAGAGCCTTGGTGAGAGATGTAAAGAAGAACCCAAAGATCACTGTGGCTGAGCTCCAGAGATGCAGTCGGGAGATGGGAGAAAGTTGTAGAAAGTCAACCATCACTGCAGCCCTCCACCAGTCAGGGCTTTATGGCAGAGTGGCCCGACGGAAGCCTCTCCTCAGTGCAAGACACATGAAAGCCCGCATGGAGTTTGCTAAAAAGCCACCTGAAGGACTCCAAGATGGTGAGAAGATTCTCTGGTCTGATGAGATCAAGATAGAACTTTTTGGCCTTAATTCTAAGTGGTATGTGTGGAGAAAACCAGGCACTGCTCATCACCTGTCCAATACAGTCCCAACAGTGAAGCATGGTGGTGGCAGCATCATGCTGTGGGGGTGTTTTTCAGCTGCAGGGACAGGATGACTGGTTGCAATCAAGGGAAAGATGAATGCGGCCAAGTGCAGGGATATCCTGGACGAAAACCTTCTCCAGAGTGCTCAGGACCTCAGACTGGGCCGAAGGTTTACCTTCCAACAAGACAATGACCCTAAGCACACAGCTAAAATAATAAAGGAGTGGCTTCACAACAACTCCGTGAATGTTCTTGAATGGCCCAGCCAGAGCCCTGACTTAAACCCAATTGAGCATCTCTGGAGAGACCTAAAAATGGCTGTCCACCAACGTTTACCACCCAACCTGACAGAACTGGAGAGGATCTGCAAGGAGGAATGGCAGAGGATCCCCAAATCCAGGTGTGAAAAACTTGTTGCATCTTTCCCAAAAAGACTCATGGCTGTATTAGATCAAAAGGGGGCTTCTACTAAATACTGAGCAAAGGGTCTGAATACTTAGGACCATGTGATATTTCAGTTTTTCTTTTTTAATAAATCTGCAAAAATGTCAACAATTCTGTGTTTTTCTGTCAATATGGGGTGCTGTGTGTACATTAATGAGGAAAAAAATGAACTTAAATGATTTTAGCAAATGGCTGTAATATAACAGAGTGAAAAATTTAAGAGGGTCTGAATACTTTCCGTCCCCACTGTGTAATCACACACATAGGTTGGACTTGATGGACTTGTGTTTTTTTTTTTCAACCTCACCTAATATGAAACTATGTAATAGATGACAAAACCTGCGCTACTACCAGACTGCATCATATGTCATTTTAGATTTTGCCAGGGCTTCTGCATTAAATATTATGAAAATAATTTCATTGTTATCTCAAATGATTGGCTCAATTCCTTCATTTCATAGCACACTTACACATTCAGCTGCTTACATTTTTAATAAAAACCGAAAAGGTTATTCTAAAATGTTGTCTGTCTACTATGTATGTAGCTGTTTGCCTGGAGTTCAGATTAACGACTGCATTAATGCTTTGTATTGTCTCTCAGTGTTTTACTGGATTGCTGCATTAAAGACAATTTTTTTTTTCATTACCTTGAACATCCTCCAAGCTGTTGTCAGCAATGTAATCACTTTTGTGATCAGCATACAAAAAGGGTCTGTGCATCTTCTAACCTCCACAAATGTATGATTGTTATATAAGATTCTGTTTCCCCGAGAGCCTAAATCTCTACAGCTCCAAGCAAAGCATAAGCATTGTAAATTAGGAGCAATACAATTGTTTATTTGTATCTTTTTTTTTTTTGATTGTTTGCAAAAAATATGTTTGATGAAGATTTTATTTGACCTATTACTGTGTTTATTATTATTATTATTATTATTTTTTTTTTTATGAAGACTTTATTAGTCTTAAAGTTTAATGTATTTAGTTTATTTGCCTAGTTTATTTTAATTTATTATTAATTTATTAATTTATTATTGTATATATATAGATATATATAGATATATATATATCTATATATATCTATATATAGATATATATAGATATATATATATATCTATATATAGATAGATATATATATATATAATATATATTTATATCTATCTATATATAGATAGATCTATAGATAGATAGATATATCTATCTATATATATATCTATATATATATATATATATATATATATATATAGATATATATATATATATATATATTTATATATATCTATATATACATATATAGATATATATATATGTGTATGTATCTATATATAGATATATATAGATATATATCTATAGATATATAGATATATATCTATATATATATCCACTGATAGGGTGAGTTATTCCTCTCGTCTCCTGTATACTTACCTAGAGAGGTGTCACGGTGGACTCCCAATTGATCCACCAATATTCAATAGAACAGGGGCGGATCCAGGGGGGGGGGCAACGGGGCAATTGCCCCCTCCGAGAAATGCGGGTGAGTGAGCCGGCGGGCGGCTCCGTAATTGAGAGAGCCGCCGGGCGGCTCGGCGGCTCCATAGGTGAAAGAGCCGCCGGGCGGCTCCGTAGAGACAGACAGCGGCAATGGCGTTGTTAGGTGGGTGCGGGGGTGTGCGGTCCGCACCCGGGTGACACCCGCCAGAGGGGTGACACCCGTAGGTAGCGGCACGCACCGCTAACACCGCCCGCTGACCTGATCTACTTCTCAGGTCTTGCGCTGTGTGTGTGCCTCAGCGCAGTGGACTGAAGCCGCCTCCCCCTCCTCTCTGTTTACATTCACACAGGAGGAGGAGGAGCCCGAGGGACACACACGGCTGTGTGTATCTTCCGGTCCGCGCTGTTCTGAGGTCTGTATTAATGGGGGCTCTGCACTGAGGGGGATTCAGTACCAATTAGGGGCTCTGCACTGAGGGGGATTCTGTACCAATGGGGGGCTCTGCACTGAGGGGGATTCAGTACCAATTAGGGGCTCTGCACTGAGGGGGATTCTGTACCAATGGGGGGCTCTGCACTGAGGGGGATTCTATACTAATGGGGGGCTCTGCACTGAGGGGGATTCTATACTAATGGGGGCTCTGCACTGAGGGGGATCTATACTAATGGGGGCTCTGCACTGAGGGGGGATTCTATACTAATGGGGGCTCTGCACTGAGGGGGGATTCTATACTAATGGGGATTACAACATCTCTCTGCTGCCTGTCTCTGGGACACACGAGACCACCTTAGCAGGTGGCAAGTGACAATCTTCATCTGGTGACAGGCGACGTGGCAAGAGACAATCCGCAACATGTGGCAGGCGACGTGGCAAGTGACACACTCGGGGCTCCCACTGATTCTGCATTATGGTGAGTTAAACTATTTAATTTTTTATAACAATGTAATAATAGTAATAATGCGCTTCAATCATCCTGACACCATAACAACCATGGTGCCGTGATGATTGAAGCGCCAACACCAGCCATTTCCCCGATAGATGTACCCCAAAAAAATATATTTTCTGGCAGTGCCCCTCCCGAGACTAGACTCTGGATCCGCCCCTGCAATAGAAGAAGGTAAGGTACACGATCTCCTATGCAAAACGTTTTACTGAAAGTTCTTCATGCAATACATGTGAAAAGTAGCTACTGTACAATTTCGAGCATTCCATGCTCTTCATCAGAGCTTGATGAAGAGCATGGAATGATCGAAATTGTACAGTAGCTACTTTTCACATGTATTGTATGAAGAACTTTCAGTAAAATGTTTATTTTATATATATATATTTATGGTTGGAGCCCTATGTCCGATATGTACATGGATAACACTTATAGTAAAGATAAGACTTACCATTGGAAATAGACCTGAAAGTGTGGACTTACCATATGAAATGGACCTGAAAGTGTGCCTTGGTCTAATGGCCGGTATGCCAAAATAAGGGGGCATACCCTGGTTTAAGAAATGATTATTCTGTTAAGAGAAATGAATGAAATGAATATTTTGAGAAATGCTGTGAAATGGGGATGGGAGGGTGGGTATCGCGCACAGGAAACCGACAAGCACCACAGGTGAGCGGGCTGCTTAAGTACCCCCCGGGCTCCTCCCATAAATTCAGGCCACCATACTGGCCTTCCTACTTATGGTTGGAGCCCTATGTCCGATATGTACATGGATAACACTTATAGTAAAGATAAGACTTACCATTGGAAATAGACCTGAAAGTGTGGACTTACCATATGAAATGGACCTGAAAGTGTGCCTTGGTCTAATGGCTGGTATGCCAAAATAAGGGGGCAAAAACATTCAGGTAGGGTTATAATTTTATTGGTTTTCAGTTATTTATTGAGCCAATTTGGAGAATGCCTGTGCCATCTCTGTTTGTGGATTGGGGATATACCGGGCGAAGCAGGCTGATTTCCACCTGCCTAGTCTTTTGATGATGTGGTCTGGCACCCCGTGGCGGGACGCCGCGGAGGCTGCTCCGATGCGGAAAGAGTGTCCGGAATACTGACTAGGGTTAAGGTGAAGATTGCGGAGAAGTATTCTTATGTGTTTCACAAACTGAGAGGCGTTTAAGGGTTTGACTGGGAATGGTAGAAGGGGACTGCTGTCTGGTTGCTTAGGCAGGAGTGACAGGAGTCGGTTGAGTACAGCGACTGGACACCAGCTGTTGTTGGTTTTGTAGAGGTGAATGTTCACTCCCGAGCCCGTTTGCTGGGTTTTAGAGACCTCGAGGTGCAGGATGAAGTGGTCTTGGTATCGAAGCAAGTGTCGTCTGCATAGTGCTTGGTCTGTGGGTTTGTTAGAGGTGAATTCGCCAGGCCGCAAGAACCCATAGTAAGCTAAATATATGGCTGCTTGTAAGACTGTGCTGGGGAGCAGACCGAATGGCGAAGTAGCCAGAATAGTTGACATGTCCCTAAAGATGGGCCCCGTAATGGGCAAGCGCTTAGTGCTGATGACTGGTTGTTGTTTCTGAATTCCTCTTAGAATGGCTCGTATAGCGTGAGATGAGAACAGTGAAGATTTCGTGGGGTCTTCAAGCGCCATGAAATGTTGAATGCCGGCTAGGTATAGCCGGATGGTGTTGTAGGATAAGGCCAGCTGCGTGTGGCAGTGTGCAGTGAAGGCCAGTACCTGTTTGGTATCTGTTGGTCCTTTGCGGCAGGACGTGAGGAATTTATTAAAGGCCTTCCAAGCTGTCTGGTAGGCTTTGAGTGTGTTGTGGGAGAGGGAATGATTTATGAGTTGCGTAGCTCCGTGTAGATGTTGAACTAGTCCAGGGTCAGTTGTGACCAGACAGGGATAGGGGCCGACATTGGATCGGCATCGGGAACCTGTTTGAAAAGGAGGGATAATTGAAACGTGACAGTGCGTCAGCTGCTGAGTTGTATCTGCCGGGAATAAATGCACAGTGTATATTGAACTGATGCTGTAAAGACAGTTGTACCAACCTGTGCAGGAAGGACATGACTGCTAGGGACTTGGACCTGCCTCTGTTGATGATGTCTGCCGTGGCCTGGTTGTCGGTGGTGAAGACTACGGTTTGTCCTGTCCAGTGGTGGCCCCAGAGTTGTGCGGCTGCCACTATGGGATAAAGCTCAAAGAGGGCAGATGTTTGGGAAAAGCCGGGTATCAACAGTATCTGTTGAGGCCAGGGTCCTGAAAACCAATGATGGCCAAAAATTGCCGCGAAACCTGTGGAGGCTGCAGCGTCCGTCACCACCTGGGGTGAATGGACCGAAACCATAGGTATAAATAGAGATATGCCATTCCAGGCGGACAAGAATTCCTCCCACATAGATAGGTCCGCAATAGCTGCGGAGTCTAATTTCAAAATCTGATCAGGGTCTTGAGTTTCTGACAGAAATCTAAGCAGGCGTGATACAAATGTGCGGCCTTGTGGGATAATTCGCATAGCGAAGTTGAGCATACCCAGGAGAGACTGCAACTGTTTTTTGGTACAGCCCTTGGTGTGTGTAAACTCGTGAAGGACTGCCCTAATGCGTGTTAGTTTGTCGGGGGGGAGACTGGCTTGCATTGCGCAGGTATCCAAGCTGACCCCGAGAAAGGTGATGATGTTTGCTGGGCCATCGACTTTGTGCTCGGCGATAGGAACATTGAGGTTTCCAAAAATTACTCTAAGTTTGTCGATCTCCTGGGGGCTTGCTGGGCGGTTCTATCAGTAGGAAGTCATCCAGATAATGGATGACTTCATGGCATTGACCCTTGTGTAATAGTATCCAAACGAGGGACTGAGCGAACGTGTCGAAGAGCCACGGGCTACTCTTCGAACCGAAGGTGAGTTTCGTAGCAAAATAATATGCTTCCTTCCATTTGATGCCATGCCAGCACCAAAGGGATGGGTGGATGGGCAGGAGCTTGAAAGCATCCGAGATGTCGGCTTTGGAGAGCCAGGCACCTGTGCCTGCTTTGATGATCGCTTGTATTGCCATGTCAACGGAGGAATATTTTAGGGAAAACTCTTCGGAGGGGATCAGGGAATTGAGACTGGGTATGTGGGAAGAATGAGGCGCAGACAGGTCGTACACCAAACGCAATTTATTTGAGAACTTGCCCTTGACAAGCCCAATAGGGCTGACTCTCCATGTGCTGAAAGGGGGGCAAGTGAAAGGGCCTATCACGTAGTCCCGATCTACCTCTGCCTGTAAGAGCTGATCTATGGCTTGTTCGTCAATGGCTGCCGAACGAAGATTGGCACATTCGTGAGTACTGTGGGGTAGTGAAATGAGGCCGGTATGAAAGCCTGCTGTGAAGCCTTGGATAAGGTAGGTGGCCAGGGAAGGGGTGGGATGTGAAGTGAGATACAGTCCTAACCATAAGAGGTTGATCCGGCTTAGTCATGCCCTCTTGTGTTGCTTGACTTCACACAAATTCCTAGGGTGTGCTCTTTGGCATAAGGTGCAGATGTGAAGTAGACGGCACTGGCTGAAGTTGCAGGACCCATAGTTGAAGTTGTTACAGATGGCTGCCCCTCCCACGGTTCGGACTGGGCGTCCGAGTTTGTCCACCTGAGGCGTTGGTTCAGGGATCGACTGGCCCTGTACTGTACCTGAGGTAGAGGGGAACTCGAAGGGCAGTCTGATCGCCGTATTGGCGCACCAGGTGGCAGTGTGGGTGGAAGACTGGCAAATCGCACACAGAGGTGAGCGTAAGCCGGCAAAGTGGCGGCAGAAGAGCTCTGTGTCCATGAGACTCCAATCTGTCGTAGTCTGGAATTGTATGAATCTGGCGGCGGCCTTGGCTGAAAAGGAACGATGATAATCGTAAAAGGCAAAACCTCCATACTTGTGGCCCAAGTCTACCACAGTATGGAGATACAAGTCCAGCTCTTCCCGCCTGCTAGGGGTGGCTGAGCACAGGACATCTCTGAGCATGCCAAAGGCCAGGGTAAATTCTGGGACTGATAGCTTGCGGTTCAACCTGGGGTCTTTGGCTTTAAGGACCACCGATATGTCGCCCCAGGAGTAGGCCTTATTTTCTGCCAAATCATGCACGGAAATAAGGAGAGAGGCCAGGTTGACGTCCTTGCCGTCCAAAATGTCCTTCCTGATACCGGTTGGGACCAGATGGGAGGGGTAGACAATGGGGCTCGAGCCTGAGGTACCTGCAGAAAGAGGTGTCAAGGTTTGAGTTGCAGTTGGGTCGGGGACAGCCGTGGCCGGTCGGGCCTCCAGAAGTGCGACCCTGGTTTGGACGTCTGCAACTGCGGTGGATAGAGATGACACCATCGTGTGTAATTGCGAGATGGCCGATGATATGGACTGGAGGGATGCCTGTTGGGTACTGGGTCCTGCTGCTGGTGGGGGAAAGAGGAGTTTGAAGAGCTCGCCTTTCCTCGCTGTGGCGGGGAAGGGGACACCTCTGCGTCTGAGCTCTGCCGTCAGTTTGGGGATAGTCCATCCCCTGAGGGATTGCACGCTGCCGCTTTCTGAGACCGGAGAAGGTGACAGAGGGGCCGTGAAGTCTTCGCTGCCGGCCTGGGACATGGTTGCTCTGGTGAGGATCTCTCGAGCTTTATTTCCTGGTTGACTGTAACCTGGGGGGATATCGTCCAACCTGGTGCAGGGTGGACCTACTGAACTTTGACTGACCTGAGGAAAATGAAAAGGTGATAATTCGTGAAGGAATTGCTAATTAACTTGAAGCAACGATTTGTATGGTGCTTGCAATCTTGTGACAATGAAATGATTCGAAATGTTTGCCTTGATTATGAAATGAATGAACTCCATGACAGAGGTCCGGCCTGGTCGTGTCATGATTTATTCGACCGTGAACCGGGCTCTGGAGCATGTATTGAAATGAGGCAACTGAAAACATTGGTGCTCCCGGGACGAATCGGTGCCTGTTTGATGCATCTGGATTCCAATCGGAGCGCAGTATGAAATGAAATGAGAGAAATGATTATTTTGACCGAGGCTCGAATTGGTTGTGCCGTGTTTGCGACTGGCAACTAACCGAGCTCTGGTATAGGTATGAAATGCGATCGGAACCAGCGATGCATTCCGTGACGAATCGGTGCACCTCAGATGCGACTGGTTTCGAAACGGTGATGCGTTGTGGGAGTGAAATGGTAGAAATTGCATGACAGAGATATGGATCAATCCCCCGATGTCTGCGACTAGCTATGATCCGGACTCTGGAGCATGTATCAGAAATGAGGCCGAGCCCTGGGGCACGCCGTAATGAATCGGTGCATCGAAGATGCGACTGGATTCGAAACGGAGCGCGGTAAGTGCGGATGTAGCATATCGTTTACCATGACGGAGGCTCGAATCGGTCGTGCTGTTGTAGCGACTGACTGCGAATCGGACTCCGGAGCATGTACTGAAATGTGGCCAATCCTGGGTACGCCGAGACGAATCGGTGCATTTCCATGCGACTGAATTCATGTCGGAACGTGATACGTGAAAATGAAATGATAACCATGACAGAGGTACGAATGACTGATAAAACGTAACTCTGGAGCATGTATAGAAATGAGGCCAATCCTGGGGCACGCCGAGACGAATCGGTGCATTTTCATGCGACTGAATTCATGTCGGAACGTGATACGTGGAAATGAAATGATAACCATGACAGAGGTACGAATGACTGATAAAACGTAACTCTGGAGCATGTATAGAAATGAGGCCAATCCTGGGGCACGCCGAGACGAATCGGTGCATTTTCAGGCGACTGAATTCATGTCGGAACGTGATACATGGAAATGAAATGATAACCATGGCAGAGGTACAATTGACTGACAATAACGTAACTCTGGAGCATGTATAGAAATGAGGCCGTAATAACTGGGGCACACCGGAACGAATCGGCGCATCTTTTGGTGCGACTGGATTCGAATCGGAGCGCTGTAGGTGACTGAAATGAGAAATGATTTGAAATGTCAGAAATGAGTTTAGAAATGTTTCAGAAATGAGAAATGATTGGTATCGAACTAACTTGATTTGATAAATTGCAAATTGCGACTGGCTATGGCTGTCTACCGATACCGACATGCTAGAAATGAAGCGACGTCTGCGTCGCAGTGCTGTCGAAATGGTAACATATCGAAAGTACGAGCGATATACATTGCAGTTTGTGAAATGCGAGTGAACGAAAATTTGAAATCACGGTTTAGTGACATGATATGAAAACGAAAAGTCCGACGGGACCTTACCTGCGACAGCCAAGCCAGACGCGTGGTACAAACTACGAACGGAAAACGCGGACTTCGAAGGTTTTGAGTACGGAATATCGAATACGGGAACTTGCGAGGCAAGAACTTGCGAACGCTGGTATATCGAATAGTCGGCCTAGTGACGTATATCGCGCACAGGAAACCGACAAGCACCACAGGTGAGCGGGCTGCTTAAGTACCCCCCGGGCTCCTCCCATAAATTCAGGCCACCATACTGGCCTTCCTACATATAATTACTATTATTATTATTATACAGGTTTTATATAGCGCCAACAGTTTGCGCAGCGCTTAACAAAATAAAGGCAGACATTACAGTTACATTACAATTTAGTACAAGAGGAATCAGAGGGCCCTGCTCATTAGAGCTTACAATCTTAAAAGGAAGGGTCGATTGATACAAAAGGTAATAGCTGTGGGGGGATGAGCTGATGGAGGAAGTAAAACAGTGTTAGTTAGAAGCAGGATAAGCTTCTTTAAAGAGAAGTGTTTTCAGGGATCATCTAAAGATGGATAGATTAGGGGACAGTCGGACAGATTTGGGTAGGGAGTTCCAAAGGATGGGAGAAGCTCTGGAGAAATCCTGGAGGCGAGCATGGGAGGAGGTGACAAGGGAGCTAGAGAGTAGGAGGTCTTGGAAGAACCGAAGAGAGTGGCTTGGTTGGTATTTTGGGACTAGGTTAGTGATGTAGCTGGGGGCAGAGTTATGGATGGCTTTGTAAATTATTGTTAGTACTTTGAATATATATATATATATATATATATATATATATATATATATATATATATATATATATACAGTATCTCACAAAAGTGAGTACACTCTCACATTTTTGTAAATATTTTGTTCTATCTTTTCATGTGACAATACTGAAGAAATGACACTTTGCTACAATGTAAAGTAGTGAGTGTACAGCTTGTATAACAGTGTAAATTTGCTGTCCCCTCAAAATAACTCAACACACAGCCATTAATGTCTAAACCGCTGGCAACAAAAGTGAGTACACCCCTAAGTGAAAATGTCCAAATTGTCATTATTTTGTGTGGCCACCATTATTTTCCAGCACTGCCTTAACCCTCTTGAGCATGGAGTTCACCAGAGCTTCACAGGTTACCACTGGAGTCCTCTTCCACTCCTCCATGATGACATCACGGAGCTGGTAGATGTTAGAGACCTTGTGCTCCTCCACCTTCCGTTTGAGGATGTCCCACAGATGATCAATAGGGTTTAGGTCTGGAGACATTCTTGGCCAGTCCATCACCTTTACCCTCAGCTTCTTTAGCAAGGCCGTGGTCGTCTTGGAGGTGTGTTTGGGGTCGTTATCATGTTGGAATACTGCCCTGCAGCCCAGTCTTTGAAGGGAGGGGATCATGCTCTGCTTCACTATGTCACAGTACATGTTGGCATTCATGGTTCCCTCAATGATCTGTAGCTCCTCAGTGTCGGCAGAACTCATGCAGCTCCAGACCATGACACTCCCACCACCATGCTTGACTGTAGGCAAGACACACCGCTAAATAAGCAAATGTAGGATTAAAGACCTAACATTAAAATGTGACAATTTTCTATGTTAGAAGAAATATATAGAAATGTTAATTGTACTTCAGTAAACGAAAAATGGACCTCTTGCTCTGAATTCCTCCTGAAAAATAGCGGTGTCCTTTCTCGGTAGGCATATGCGATTCATTTAGTTACACATTGAAATTCGGACAAAATTTTTGTTTCTGAAATATTCAGGTGTATCGGAACTTCTGAATCGCAAAAGTAACGGAGTTCAGCAAATCCAAAATAATTTATAACGAAGCAACTAATTCATTTGTATTCATTTATTTCATTCGGACCTTCTGTTAATGTCTGAAGCATCCGAAATTAGTAACAACATAACGAATGAGTCCAAGGTGATTTGGATCCATTTTGTTTTTATGTTGCATCAACATTTTTCATTATTGTAAAAAAAATAAATAAATATGAAATGGAAACATATTGCAATAAATATAGTAAGGTGTAAACGTGAAATAATATGATTTCTACTTATTGTGTTTGAGTTGGATGGAGGACGGATCGATCGGATTCTCCAATTCATTACATAACCAATAAATCCAAAATGTATTTTGTTCCATTCCTTATGTTACGATTCAGAGATTCTGATGGACTCATCCCTATCCAACCCAAACAGAGTGCATAAGTAATCTCCCGAAATAACCAATTAATAAAACAAATAGAGCCAATCTTCTGAAATAACTTCCAAAATACAAATAGATTTGGAACAAGGAATGAACTAAATTAATCCAAATATACAAAATTAATTCTGAAAATGAATCATTCTAACATAACAAATATGTCGAAACAAAACGATTTAACCACTTGACCTCCGGAAAATTTACCCCGCCTCATGACCAGGCCATTTTTTGCTATTCAGCGATGCATTCCTTTTTTTCCCTCACAAATAGAGCTTTCTTTTGGTGGTATTTGATCACCTCGGCGGTTTTTATTTTTTGCGCTATAAACAAAAGCAGAGCAACAATTTTGAAAAAAATACAATATCTTTTACTTTTTGCTATAATAAATATCCCAATTTAAAAAATAATTATTTTCCTCAGTTTAGGCCGATATGTATTCTTCTACATATCTTTGGTAAAAAAGAGCGACTATTTTGAAAAAAAAAACAATATTTTGTACTTTCTGCTATAAAACATATGAATAAAAAAAATAAAAAAATTGAATTTCTTCATAAATTTAGATTAATATTAGTCTATAATATAAAACATAGTCTAATATAAAATATATGAATAAAAAAAAATAAAAAATGTAATTTCTTCATAAATTTAGACTAATATTAGACATATATATATATATATTAATAATAGACATATTTTTGGTAAAAAAAAAAATTCTAATAAGCGTATATTGTTTGGTTTGCACAAAAGTCATAGCGTCTACAAACTATGGTATATATACAAAATTTTTTATTTTACTTATTTGTTTATACTAGTAATGGCGGTGATCAGGGACTTATATTGGGACTGTGATATTGCAGTGGACAATTGTACACTAACTGACACTTTTTGGGGGCCAGTGACACTAATACAGCGATCAGTGCTACAAATATGCACTGTCACTGTACTAATGAGACTGGCATCTGACCGTTGGTTCGGGTATTTGGTTGCCGTTGACACGCTGTGTATATCAGCCTGTGTGTACTTGGAGAGTGGGTAGGTATTTTGCATGCTCGGGTTTGTCTCCTCCCTCCCTAATCCCTTTGGTCCAGTCTTTACGGGTACTCCTGTTGGGTGTGTCACGGGTGGGGTCCATGGAAATGAGCAGCTGAGTCAGAACCATCTTGTGCATGCTCAGTGGTGGCGGCGTACCACTCGATGACATTGTGTAGCTGCGTGTGGGTTTTTAGCGGGCGGTGGAGGCATTTAGGGAGGGCAGTGAGGAAGGCGGCAGTCTGGTACCTTAGGGCATGGAGGTTTGAGCTTCAGAATGATATAGGTGAGAGGTACAACAGGGAGAGCATTGAATTTCTGGAATGGGTGTAGGCGGGTGCAGGTGGTGCTCAACCATCGCAGCATTGCAATTGGAGAGGAAGTCAAGAGGAACATGATTCCTCTATGGTTTCCTGGATCTCTGGGGGTTCTTTCCAATTGGATGCTTCTGCCCCATGTGACTCTGTTAGCCATCTTGGATAAGGCAGAGCTTATTTAAGGCCCTGACTCCCAGGCTTGGTGTGCATTTCGCATGTGGGTAGTATAGGGACAGGTCTGACAGGGACAGTAATAGCGGTAGGGAGAGGTTTCTGATGAGTAGAAAAATTTATAGAGTAGAAAAAGATCAGGGACACACTATTCTTCCTGGAAGCCTACCCTGTGTGGACACAAACCAGCCAGGCTGCATTCTATCCTTTGAGACAGATGCGGAGCTTCCAAGACCTTCTGAGAGTGCACCTGGTCGGGTTGTCTCCCTGCCGTGTACTTGTATTTTATTGGACTTTACTACAATACAGTTCTGCCATTGCATCTGGTCTCCAAGTGTTTACTGCCACCGGACCACGCTGCACCTCCCCACCTGACTCTGCATAAGGCACCCTTATTGGTTCTCCTTTCTTTTTGTATCCAGTTAGCTGCAGATACCTCCCGCAGTGGTTGATGATGGTGGGCTTGTTACCAATAGGCTGGGTACAGCTAAGCAAACTCTAGAATATATATGATGATTTTTATGTTGCCACTTAGTGGGCTTTAATGTCTTCTACAGGTTTTTATGGTGTATACCCTAATGCCGTGTACACACGACCGGACTTTTTCGGTATCAAATGTCCGACGGTCTTTCTAACGGACTTTCGGCGGAGTTACGGCGGAGTTCCGTCAAATCGGATTAGTCTACACACGATCACAACAAAGTCCGACGGATTCGACCGCGATGATGTACAACCGGACTAGAATAAGGAAGTTCATAGCCAGTAGCCAATAGCTGCCCTTGTGTTGTTGTTTGTCCATCGGACTAGCATACCGACGAACTGACTTTTCGACCGGACTCAAATCCGTCGGAAAGATTTGAAACATGTTCTATTTCTAAAGTCCGTCTGATTTTTCGACAGCAAAGGTCCGATGAAGCCCACACACGATCGAATTGTCCGGCGGATTCGTTCCATCGGACCTTTGCTGTCGAGAAGTCCAGTCGTGTGTACACGGCATTACCGGTATATTGAAGAGGTAGAAGCTTTGTATCAGTGCCCTCTTACTTGGGTAAGCAATGTTGGATTGCGAGGAAAGATTAAGGTGTGTTTCTAGGCCCCTTTTCATGTACAGTATACTGTATATCAGGGGTAAGCAACCTCGGCCCTCCAGCTGTTTTGAAGCTACAAGTCCCATGAGACATTGCAAGACAGCGTGAGGACGTCATAGGACGAAACGTGCGTAGAGTGGGGCAGGGATGCTGACGACAACGCGTGTAGTGGTTGGAGCCCGCGGTGTGTGACGCAACCGGGGTGGAACGACTTTTGGAGCTGAGCGTGTACTCCCTAGTGCCGGGTAGGCACTTGGAACATGTGAGTGCAATATTCTTTGTTTTAATAAAGCCTGCTGAAACTTTTTTACACTATGGGAAGCCTCCCCTCTTCTTTCTTCTTACTTGCTCCAAATGGAATGATGTCATGAGACTTTAACTACTTCAGCCCCGGAAGATTTTCCTCCTTAATGACCGTGCCATTTTTTGCGATACGGCACTGCGTCATTTTAACTGACAATTGCGCGACGTCCTTTTTTTCCCACAAATAAAGCTTTCTTTTGGTGGTATTTGATGACCCCTGCGTTTTTTTGAGTTTTTTTGCACTATAGACAAAAAAAGAGCAACAATTTTGAAAAAACAAACAACAATATTCTTTACTTTTTGCTATAATAAATACCCCCCCAAAAAAAACAAAAACAAATTTCTTCATCTGTTTAGGGCAATATGTATTCTTCTACATATTTTTGGTATAAAAAAATCGCAATAAGCGTATATTGATTGTTTTGCGCAAAAGTTATAGCGTCTACAAAATAGGGGATAGATTTATGGCATTTTTATTTATTTAATTTTTTTTTTACTAGTAATGGCGGTGATCTGCGATTTTTAGCGGGACTGCGACATTGCGGTGCACAGATCGGGCACTTTCTTTGGGACCATTGACATTTATACAGCAATCAGAGCTATAAAAATGCACTGATTACCATGTAAATGTCACTGGTAGGAAAGGGGTTAACACTAGGGGGCGATCAAGGGGTTAAATGTGTTCCCTAGGGATTGTTTCTAACTGTAGAGGGATTGGACTGACTGGAGGAGGAGACATATCGCTGTTTGTAATTACTACGAACAGCAGATCTGTCTCTCCTCTCCTGTCAGAAAGGGGATTTGTGTGTTTACACACACAAATCCCCGTTCTGGCTCTCGTGCCCGCGATCGCGGGTGGCTGGCGGTCTTTGCGCCCTCCGGCCACACGCATCGGGTCCCCCTGCCTGCTATGGCTCTCAAAGGAGCCAACATACGGGTACGGCGATTCGCGGGAACGAGACATTTTGCTGACGTATATGTACGTGAGCTGATCGGCAAGTAGTTATTTGATGAATAGACTGAAGGAGCACTAGGAGAGATCAAGTTTTTTTGCTGGTTTATAATCTTACCAGCTGATCCATTTGGTGAGTTTTACCTAGTGAGATTGGCGAAGGACTCACGCTGTGGTTGAAGCACTTAGTGATTTCTGTGGAAACACTTGAGCATTTTTGCACTAGATATTTGTATTTTTGCACATAATTTGTTTGCACTATTATATTTTTTGCTCTTTATTCTTTGCACTTTATTTGCATTTTTGCACAGTAATGAAATTAATTACGAGCATTATATTGATTTTGCATTGTTTGGTTTCACTTTATTTATAACACAGTATTGAATACGTTTGTAGGGTGTGATGAGTTGCGCTAGCCTGCCTGGTATTTAATCACCCCTGGGTTTTTTATTTTTCGCTATATAAACAAAAAAAGACCGAAATATAGAAAAAATTACATGTTTTTCTTCATTTCTGTTATAAAATTTAGCAAATAAATAATAGTTTTTCATAAATTTAAACTAAACTTTACTCTGCTACATTTCTTTGGTGAAAATAACCCAATTCAGTGTGTAATATTTAGTCTGTAGGAAAGTTATAGAGTCCACAAACTATGGAATATATAGCTGAAAATGTGTCAATCCTGATGTACTGACGGCGATCTCATTTCTTGAGACCCGAAAAAGCCAGAAGAGTACAAATATCCCCAAATGACCCCTTTTTTGGAAAGTAGGCAGTCCAAGGTATTTAGTAAGAGGCAAAACCCTAGGGTCACCAAATCTCAGAACTAACATTTTTCACTGGGCCCACAGCTTCATATTGGCGGTCATCCTGGGGACCACAAGACTATCAAAATACATACACAAAAAATATATGGGACTTTAACCACCTCAATACCGGGCACTTACACCCCCCTTCCTGCCCAGGCCATTTTTTCAGCTTTCAGCGCTGTCACGCTTTGAATGACAATTGCACGGTCATGCTACACTGTAACCATGTGAAATTGTTATCATTTTATTCACACAAACAGAGCTTTCTTTTGGTGGTATTTAATCATTCCTGGGTTTTTTATTTTTTCCTAAAAAAAAAAAAAAGTCCAAAAATTTTGAAAAAAAGAGATTTTCTTAGTTTCTGTCAGTAAATTTTGTAAATAAGTAATTTTTCTCCTTCACTGATGGGCGCTGATGAGGCGGTACTGATGAGGTGGCACTTATGGACACTTATGAGGCGGCACTTATGGGCACTGATTAGGTGGCACTGATGAGGAGGCACGAATATACCACACTAATGGGCACTGATAGGTGGCACTGATATGTGGCACTGATGAGCACTGATAGGCGGCACTGATGGGTGGCATTGGTGGGCACTGGGCACAGATAGGCAGCACTGGTGGGCACAGATAGGCGGCACTGGTGGGCACAGATAGGCGACACGGATGGGTGGCAGTGATAGGCACTGATGGACATTGATGGGTGGCATTCATTGGCAGCATTGATGAGCACCAGTGATGGGCATTGATGGGCAGCACTGATAGCCAGCACTGACTGGCATCACTGATGGCCACTGATTGCTGGCACTTGTGGGCACTGGTTGCTGGCACTTGTGGGCACAGATTGGTGCCAATTGTGGGCACTGGTTGGCACTGATTTCTGGCAGTGGCATTGCTGGCACTTATTTGTAATCAGGGCACTGATGATCAGTGCCCTGATTACATCCCTAGTGGTCCTCTGTGAGGAGATGCCGCTGATCGGCTCTCCTCTCCGAATACTCTGTCCGTGTGAGGCGAGGAGCGACGTTTACCGGCATCTCTGTATTTACATGTGACCGGCTGTGATTGGACACACCCAATCACATGGTTAAAGAGCCGCAGCCGGGGCTTTTTACACAGATCGGGGTCGCGCCGTGTCCTAGCATCATGCCGCGGCCGCGATCGCCACGCTGCGCGCCCCCTGGGGGAACGGGAAAGCGGTCATTCTGGAGGGACGTCATATGTAGGAGAGAGGAGTGGGGCCTTGCGCATGCGCAGTAGGGTTCCCGGTGTGAAGCCGTAAGGCTACACTGCCGGGTTTCCTTACCCGCAATGGCGGTGGCAGCACCGGACAGCTGATGGAAACATCAGCTGCGGGTGCCGACATCGCGGGACTCCAGGGCAGGTAAGTGTCCTATTGTTAAAAGCCAGCAGCTGCAGTATGTGTAGCTGCTGGCTGTTAATTTTTTTTTTTGCCGGAACACCGCTTTAAGTACAGTATGCACCCCTGGAAGTATTCAGTACCAATAGCACAAAATTATCAGTTAAAAAGTTACATTTTGATTACACAAAATACAGTATATTAAAAAAACACATCCACGGCCCTCTAACAGAATAGTATCTTTCTATTTACAATAATAGATAAAACAAATGTAACACCATAGGAAGCTTAAAAATCCTAATTCAGTTCAGTCAACGCATTTCACTGTATTTCCGCTTCTTCAGGACTGAAACTTAAGCACAGGGCTGGCACCACCATAACTCTGCTTAGACTTGAGGGGGTGCAATAAAATCCGAATCCTCAGCCACTTGCTGGGGATTCAGACTTTTAAAATATCTGTCTCATATCTCCCATCTGGGTTCTTAACAAAGTCCCGATGTCCCTGCAAATCCCAGCCGCATCCCGCACTCCTGCTGCCTGTCACATTCGGGTACAGGCAGAGGCAGAAGAGATGCTGACTGCTTCCGACACCAAGCTGCAGGGAGCGCATGTGGTGTGAGAGCCTCTTCTGTCTCTACATTGTCAGGCTGCCAAGGTGGTGGAGAGCCCAAATCCTCTGCTGTTACTCCTTCCCTGTTCTGGACCCAGCCTCCCTCCTGGTTTGCTGTAGTTTCTACCTTGTCCTGTGGGTGGAGAGCCTGGTCAGGCTGCTGGAGAATATAGCTCTGACTGAGAGCTTTTGCAGCCATGTGGAGGTGGGTCTGGAGAGTTCCTTGGTTTGAGGGGCCCAGCAGCAAGGTAAGAGCTGTGGCACGTTCCTTAGCTTACTGACAGTACTGTGTCTCACCTCTCCCATACCTGCAGAACATCTCTCCTCACATGTGATGTTCTGCAGGGCTGGGAGAAGGGAGACAGGCCACCAGGGTTTACTTCCTCTTTAAGAAACCTTAGATTTAGCACAAAATAAATTCACTAACTGTACACACTGCTCCCCCTTTCCCCTGCACATGTCCCACTGATACACACTGTCCCCATTTTCCTCTGCACACACGCTGTCCTCCCCTACACACTGCTTACCCTCTGCACACAGTGTCCCCTTTTTCTCTGCACACATGGTCCCCTCCCACACTTCTCCTCTCTGTACAATCCCCCCACCCCAGTCCCCAGTCCAGTCACACTGCCCCCCACCTCCCACCAGTACACATTTCCCTCTCTGTGTAAACACTGCCCCAAACTCATTGCCCCCCTGCATACAATGGGGGTAAGAGTGATAAGAGGGAGCCATTGTGGGTTTTACTTCCTCTTTATTTCCCTGCAAAGGTAAAGCATAATGGGCTACTATCATAATAGCCCATTATGTGTCACTTACCTGAAACCGAAGCCCGCAATGTCACCGTTGTCCCCACTAGCAGGGAGCATCCATCTTTGCCCCTCTTCCTTCCGGGGCAGCGAACTCCGGCTCTGTGACTGGCCGGAGTCGCAAGAGGTCACTCCCGCGTATGCGCGCGGAAGCAGCCAGTCACGGCATGACCCCTATTACAAACAGCATGATCTGCCCTTTCCAAAGTGTACAAGCGCCGATGACATCGGCGCTCGGCTTTTTCATAAATATCTCCTAAACCGTAGAGGTTTAGGAGATATTTCGAGCACCAACAGGTAAGCCTTAATATAGGCTTACCTGTAGGTAAAAGTGGTTGTACAGGGTGTACAACCACTTTAATTGTTTCTAATCAGAATCTACATTGTATTAAAGTGATTGTAAACCTCTGATTGACACTTTTATCTATAGGTAAGCCTAGAATAAGGCTTACCTATAGGTAGTGGAAATATCTCCTAAACGTGCTCCGTTTAAGAGATATTCACCTTGTAGTGCACCAATTATGTCCATTATTGGGCCCTTTGGGTCTGGTATGAATATTAAGGGGAACCCCGCACCAAAATGTAAAAAATTGCGTGGGGGTCCCCCCAAAATCCACACCAGGCCCTCCAGGTCTGGTAAGGATTTTAAGGGGAACCCCGTGACAAAATAAAAAAAATGGCATGGGGTCCCCTCCAAAATCAATATCACACCCTTATCTGAGCACGCAACCTGGCAGGCTGAACCGTGCCATGCTACATGACCTCAACATGGGGAGGGTGTTTTGGGGTACCCCCCAAAACACCTTGTCCCCATGTTGATGGGGACAAGGGCCTCTTCCCCACAACCCTTGCCCGGTGGTTGTGGGGGTTTGCGGGTGGGGGGCTTATCGAATCTGGAAGCCCCCTTTAACAAGGGGACCTCCAGATCCTGCCCCCCCATGTAAATGGGTATCAGGTACATTGTACTCCTACACATTCACCAAAAAATGTGTCAAAATGGTAAAAATGACTGTAGATAGTTTGAGACAAGTCCTTTACTAAAAAAAAAAAAAAAAGTGTCCCACGATGTAAATCCATCTTCGCTGATGGACTGAGAAAAAAAATGAAAAAAAACCCCGGAGAAACTCGGCCTCCGTGGGAGGCGTCTCACGACTGCAGGCTTTTTGCAATGACAGCTGTTATATAGCTGAGGGCGGGGCCACCTGGTGACGTAAAAGGGTTACCCCTGCCCCTTCTGATGTCTGGTGACATCACGTAACATCAGAGGGGGGCAGGGTCACCCGTTTAGGTCATTGGGTGGCCCCCCTCAGCTATATAACAGCTGTCATTGCAAAAAGCCTGCAGTCGGCGGGAGCCTCCCATTGAGGCGGAGTATTTCCCTTTTTTTTTCTTGGGTCATCGGCGCTGTCATCGAAGATGGATGGACATCGCAGGACACTTTTTTTTTTAATAAAGGACTCGTCCCAAACTGTCTCCTCTCATTTTTACTATTTTGACACTTTTTTTGGTGAATGAGTAGGGGTACAATGTACCCGATACCCATTCACTAAGGGGAGACCGGGATCTGGGGGTCCCCTTTTTAAATGGTGCTTCCAGATTGCGATAAGCCCCCTGCCCACAGACCCCCACAACCACCGGATAGGGGTTGTGGGGATGAGGCCCTTGTCCCCATCAACATGGGGACAAGGTGTTTTGGGGGGACCCCAAAACACCCTCCCCATGTTGAGGGCATATGGTCTGGTACGGTTCAGGAGGGGGGGGCGCTTTCTCATCCCCCCTCTTTTGCTGCAGCCTGCCAGGTTGCATGCTCGGATAAGGGTCTGATATGGATTTTAGGAGGGGGCCCCATGTCATTTTATTGTTATTTTGCCACGGGGTTCCCCTTAAAATTCATACCAGACCTGGAGGGCCTGGTATGGATTTTGGGGGGACCCCATGCCATTTTTTTTTCATTTTGGCGTGGGGTTCCCCTTTAAATCCATACCAGACCTGAAGGGCCCTGGTATGCATTTTGGGGGGGACCCCCACGACATTTAAAAAAAAAACTGGCACGGGGTTCCCCTTAAAATCCATACCAGACCCAAAGGGCCTGGTAATGGACTGGGGGGGACCCATACCTTTTTTTTTTCAATGATTTTTATCTATATTGCTGGAATCCGGCAATACATTACAGCTGCAAGCAGTTTTAAAGCGGAGTTCCACACAAAAATTAAACTTCCGCTTTTCGGAGAAGGGTGCAGATACCTGTATAATACAGGTATTTGCACCCACTTCTGGGCATAGACCCCCCCCCCGGGGGGTCTACGCCACTTCCCGTCCCCCCACTGTCTGCTGGGAGACACACGGGTCCCAGAGACAGCAGGGACCATTCGGATTGCGCAGCGCGACTCGCGCATGCGCAGTAGGGAACCAGGAAGTGAAGCCGCAAGATGGCAGCGACAGCATCCGAGGACTGAGGGGCGGTTCGGCCTCGGGTGTCGACATCGCGGGTGCCCTGGACAGGTAAGTGTTCTTATTTTAAAAGTCAGCAGCTGCAGTATTTGTAGCTGCTGACTGTAAAAAAAAAATTCAGCGGACCTCCACTTTAAATTACATTTTTTACTTTACAAATATCATTTGGCTACTCTCATTCATATCATTTACTAAAGGAAAATCCACACTGCACTAAAGTGCACTGCAAGTACACTTGAAAGTGCACTTGTATGTGCAGTCACTGTAGATCGCAGTAGATCTGAGGGGAAGCTCTGAAATGAGGGGAAGCTCTGCTGATTTTATCATCCAATCATGTGCAAGCAAAAATGCTGTTTTTTATTTTCCTTGCATGTCCCCCTCAGATCTACAGCGACTGCACTTCCAAGTGCACTTGCATTGCACTTCCAAGTGCAAAGTGGATTTGCCTTTTCGTAAGTGCAAACTACAAGTGCAAAGTGTACTTGAAATTGCACTGAAAGTGCACTTGGAAGTGCAGTCGCTGTAAATCTGAAGGGTAGATCTGAAATGAGGGGAAGCTCTGCTGATTTTATCATCCAATCATGTGCAAGCTTAAATGCTGTTTTTTATTTCCCTTGCATGTCCCCCTCAGATCTACAGCGACTGCACTTCCATGTGCACTTTCAGTGCAATTTTAAGTGCACTTTGCACTTGTAGTTTGCACTTGTAGTGCAAAGTGGATTTTCCTTAAGTAAATAACCCCCCCAGTGTGGGGCGTGGACTCAGCCCCCTGAGCCATGATTGATACCCTGCATTTGGCCAACCATGGCTCTCACAGCAGAGTGTGCTGTGATTGGCAAAAAGCATGCAGGTCAGGTGCATGCTTTGGCCAATCAGCAGCCATCAATGCACTGCGATCTCACAGTGCAATGACAGTCTCGCCGTTCATTATGGGGCATTCCGCGGGCTCTCGAATTTCCCGTGAACGCCCCATAATGTTTGGTATTCAGCAAACGGGCAAACACCTGATGTTCGAGTCGAACTTACGTTGGACTTAAACATCGGCTCATCCCTAATTTAGTCTAGGGCAGCCTTTCTCAACTTTTTCAACACAGAGGAATCCTTAAAATAAGTTTCTGGTCTTCTGATACATTAGTGTGATGGTCAGTGGAAAGAATGCTCCTTACTCAAGGAACCCCTAGCAACCTCTGGAGGAACCCTAGGGTTCCATGAAACCTAGTTTAAAAACCTTGAAGTCGTCCATCAAATGTGCTCCAATTTTTACATAGATAGAGTAGGGAATGTGGTTTGAATCATTCACCTCTCTATCACCTCCCAAAAATGCCCTCATTTTAAATAAACAGAGGAAATTTTAAATATTTTTAAAACAAATTTCCACACATATTGTTAAAGTTTTAGTCCTCCCACAACTGAAATTTAGTCTGGAGCAGCCTTTCTCAAACGTTTCAACGCAGAGGAACCCTTGAAATAGGTTTCCGGTCTCAGGGAACCCCTGCTAAAAATGACTATATCTACATCTCATGATATACAGTATTAGTGTGATGGTCAGTGGGAAGAACGCTCCTTACACTTGCGGTCATTGGGAAGAATTACCCCCTTACCGATAGCTACAAAGATCAATGGTGTCAGTGGGAACTTATCTGAGTGGCAGAAATTGCTCATTGTTCAAGGAACCCCTAGCAACCTCTGGAGGAAATCTAGGGTTCCATGGAGAAATCCTGGTCTAGGGGTTAGGGAGCTATGTGAAAAACTTTATTAGTCATTATTTGTGGCTTACGTGAGCTTCTTTTTTGCTGTACGACTGACTTTGTACAACTTGACCAATCATAGTTCTTTGAAATGAGGATAATGAGGGCCCACTAATATCCTGGGAGCATTTAGACCCTTGCAGTGTTGGAGGTGCCCCACTTCAAGGTTACATTTTGCAGTAATCCAGAGTTCAGCTTAAGCCACGTGCACATGTGTTGAACTAAGCACAAGCACTAAAATCGCATGCAGGCTTTAGCTTTTTTAAATCTGCAACTTTCTATCAAATAATGCTGGTGACCCGGCCATGAAGTTCTTTGTTGAGGCTGTGTTCATGCTCCTAATGGAGACTACAAATGGCTGTGCCATTAAACATTACATGGGCACAGTCTACCATTGTCCCTTTTAGGAAGGCAGTCCAGAGCAATGATCTGCTGCCCACACTAGAGTGAGTGCATGTATTCAAGAAGTATCTATCACTGGGCTAAAAAACAAAACAAAAATGAAAGCAAAATAGTTAACAGTAATATCTGAAAAAGAGCAATTTTTATTGTAAACTGTGTTAACAGACTAAATGTCATCTAGTTAGGGTTTAGACCTTCTATAAAGTAGTATTTTACTCATATTAATGTTCATGTTTTTGCAGTAATTGCAATATAACCCTTTTCACCTCCTGGTTCCTCAGACTATAGATAAGAGGATTCAGCATTGGGGTCACCATTGCATAGAAGACAGAAGCCACTTTGTTTTGTTTTTCTAAGTGGTTAGAAGAGGGGTGTAAGTAAGTGATGAAAACAGTCACATAAAATATTGTAGCGCACATTAGATGGGATGAGCATGTACTAAATGCTTTCTGTTGACCCTTGCTGGATTTAATCTGTAGAATGGCCAATATAATAAGAGTATAAGAGACCAGGATGGTTGTCAATGTGCTTACTGTGCCAACACATACAAAGAACACAGTTAAAATGTCACAAGAACGAGTATCTGAACAAGACAATTTGAGGATTGGTGGGATGTCACAATAGAAATGATCCAACAGGTTTGGACCACAATACTGCAGAGTGAACAAACAGCTGGTTGATGATGTTGACTGCACAATGCTAAATAAGAAAGCAGCGAGAATCATCCCCTGACATTTCTTCTTGGTCATTATCGTGACATAGTGGAGCGGATGACAGATTGCAACATATCGATCATATGCCATGCTCGTCAGGACAAAGACCTCCGTACTTGCCAGACCAGCAAAGAAGCATAGCTGAAGGGCACAGCCAATGAAAGAGATCTGCTTCTTCTCAGACAGGAGGTCAGACAACATTTTGGGTGTAACCGCTGAAGAGTAGAAGAGGTCCACCATGGACAAGTAGTTCAAGAAGTAGTACATTGGAGTGTAAAGGCTGGGAGAGATATGAACAATTACCATCATCCCAACATTTCCAAGTATGGTCACCATGTAGACAAACAAAAAGAACACAAAGAGAAATGGAACAAGTTTTTCATTATCAGTTAAACCAGAGAACTCAAACATGGCTACTTGCGTCTTATTTTTTCCCATATCCATAGAGCTTTTGCCCTGTTATGGCTGAAATAAAAAAAAAAATGTCTTTCTTTATTCTAAGAAAATAAAGGTAATTTACAGAATAATTTATTTAAAGTTAAAGTCTGCCCACTAAACTACCCACCCTGGTATTACTTCCACTATTATACTTGACAGCTTCCCGCTGTCAATGGTTGTTAAGGACGCCAGTGGGTGCAGGCACTACTGGGTTCTTAACAGCCAGTGATCTCATCAGCCCTATTCAACTACATGGCCAATCCTCAGCCATGTAAGAAAATGGGGAAGGGATCGTTTTTAAAAAAACAGCATCCCCCCCCCCCCCCCATTTATAACAGGCCCTTCAGGTCTTGTATGGATTTCAATTGGAAACCTCATGCAAAAAGAACAAAAATGTTTGGTGTGCCCCCAAAAATCCATACCAGACCCTTGTCTGAGAAGGGAGATTGCACAGCAGTATTATCACCCTGTGAATAGAGTAGTCTTAGACAGGGGCGGACTGACCATTGAGCCACTCGGGCACTGCCCGAGGGCCCTGGGCCACTAGGGGGCCCCATCAAATGGCTGACTCTATCCTCTGCCCTGTTGACCCCCTGTACACTGCCCTACAAATAGCTGACTCTATCCTCTGCCCTGCTGACCCCCTGTACACTGCCCTACAAATGGCTGACTCTATCCTCTGCCCTGCTGACCCTTGTAGACTGCCCTACAAATGTCTGACTCTATCCCCTGCCGACCCTTGTACACTGCCCTATAAACGGCTGACTCTATCCTATGCCCTGCTGACCCTTGTAGACTGCCCTACAAAAGGCTGACTCTATCCTCTGCCCTGCTGAACCCCTGTAGACTGCCCTACAAATGTCTGACTCTATCCCCTGCCGACCCTTGTACACTGCCCTATAAACGGCTGACTCTATCCTATGCCCTGCTGACCCTTGTAGACTGCCCTACAAAAGGCTGACTCTATCCTCTGCCCTGCTGAACCCCTGTAGACTGCCCTACAAATGTCTGACTCTATCCCCTGCCGACCCTTGTACACTGCCCTATAAACGGCTGACTCTATCCTATGCCCTGCTGACCCTTGTAGACTGCCCTACAAATGGCTGACTCTATCCTCTGCCCTGCTGACCCTTGTAGACTGCCCTACAAATGTCTGACTCTATCCCCTGCCGACCCTTGTACACTGCCCTATAAACGGCTGACTCTATCCTATGCCCTGCTGACCCTTGTAGACTGCCCTACAAATGGCTGACTCTATCCTCTGCCCCGCTGACCCTTGTCGACTACCCTACAAATGGCTGACTCTATCCTCTGCCCTGCTGACCCTTGTAGACTGCCCTACAAATGGCTGACTCTATCCTCTGCCCTGCTGACCCTTGTAGACTGCCCTACAAATGGCTGACTCTATCCTCTGCCCTGCTGACCCTTGTAGACTGCCCTACAAATGGCTGACTCTATCCTCTGCCCTGCTGAACCCCTGTACACTGCCTTTATGGCCTCCCATCCCGTGCTCCCCTGACAATTTTTACTGCACCCCCACATCAGACAGTCATGTGTCAGATGTTTTAAAATGTCTGTGGAATACAAAAAAAAATTGATAAAATAAAATAATAAAAAAAATAAAAAAAAACAAGGATCTGAGCTACTAAAAAAAACATGTCTACTGGCAGGATCAACAGGTAATAAAATTATATTATGTGAGCAAAAAAAAACAAAACAAAGGCTGCTGTGTCAATGCTACTAGGATTTCAGAGTACATTTGGACATTTAACTGCCTACATTTTGAATACAAATTTCTAAACCTTTTGTCTGGTGGTGTATATGTATTTCAACTGTATATGTACAGTAGCTGTTTGCCTGGAGTTTAGATACAATTCTTCATTATTTATCTTGTCTTACTGATTTTCTGTGTTAAATGTTTTTTTTTTTTCCATTACCTCAAACATGTTCCATGTAGTCACTCTTCTCATCGGCGTACGCAGGTGTCTGTCCATCTTCTCACCGCTACAAATGTGTTATTTTTATATAAGGCTTCATTTCCCGAGAGCCTAAAATCTTTACTGCTCTAGACACATCATTAATTAGTGTAAATTAGGAGGAAGCCAATTAATGATTTGTGACTTTTTAGGTTTGTTTGCATATTGTGCAACACAGTGAGCTCTAGAAAAAAAATATCCCTTTGTGTTAGCATATAACATAAGCATTTACAGATCAGTATAATACATTAAATTAATATTAAAACTTTATTTTACTTAGTTCAATAGTTCTCTATGTTTTTCTTGATAGGTTAAATGACCCTTTCTACGCTTGCCTTTGCACATCTTCTGGCTGCTGTATTTTAGCAGTTGATTCATGAACGCCTAAATTCAGATATAAGTGACCCCAGGACAAAATACATCCCATGGATCTCTGACTTTTTTGTAAGCCAAGATTTCTCAAGGGAATTGTTTTATAATCCCTTTTGAAATATTTCATTAAATGGCATGTCTTGTGGTCTGGGAAAACTTCCTGTTAATTTTTTTTTTTTTTATTACATACTTTAACCACTTCATCCCCGGAAGGATTTACCCCCTTAATGACCAGGCCAGTTTTTGCGATACGTCACTGCGTTATTTTAACTGACAATTGCGCGGGCGCACAACGTTGTACCTGAACAAAATTGACGTTCTTTTTTCCCACAAATAGAGCTGTCTTTTCGGTGGTATTTGATCACCTCTGCGGTTTTTATTTTTTGCTCTATAAACAAAAAAAGAGCGACAATTTTGAAATAAAAAAACCAACAATATTCTTTACTTTTTGCTATAATAAATATCCCCCCCAAAAAAAACAAAAAAAACTAATTTCTTCATCTGTTTAGGCCAATATGTATTCTTCTACATATATTTGGTATAAAAAATCGCAATAGGCGTATATTGATCGGTTTGCGCAAAAGTTATAGCGTCTACAAAATCGGGGGAAAGATTTATGACATTTTTATTCTTTTTTTTAAAAAAAAAACAATATTTTTTACTTCCTGCTATAAAACATTTCCAAAAAAAAACCAAACGTATTCATCAGTTTAGCCCAATATGTATTCTGCTACAAATTTTTGGTAAAAAAAACCCCGCAATAAGCTTATATTGATTGGTTTGCACGAAAGTTATAACGTCTACAAAATAGGGGGATAGATTTATGGCATTTTTGTTATTCTTTTTTTTTTTACTAGTAATGGCAGTGATCAGTGATTTTTAGCTGGACTGCGACATTGCGGCAGACAGATCGAACACCTAACTGACATTTTTGACACTTTTTTGGGAACCGGTGACATTTTTACAGTGATCAGTGCTAAAAATATGCACTGACATTGTACTAATGACACTGGCAGGGAAGGGGTTAACATCAGGGGCGATCAAGGGGTTAAATGTGTTCCATGTTTGTGATTATTAACTGTATGGGGGACTGTGTGACTGGGGAGAAGGAAGTGGCACCAGCACACCAGGATCTCCAAAATTGGGTCCAAAATTTGAATCACTTAGTATCAAAAAAATAAATAGAAGCAACATTTTGGAGCCATGCAGGACCCCTTCATCAGGCATGTGACTGGAGAAACACACAGATCCGTCTGCTTAGCAGGAAGATGGATCCCACTGTCATCTCCTGACAGAACGGAGATCTGTCTTGTTTACTTCGGTAGATCCCTGTTCTGTCTCTGCGGGTAACAATCGCGGGTGGCCGGCGGACATTGAGTCCGCCAGACCTGCTGATTTGCTCCCCCGCTGGCCAATCAGAGTGAGGGTGCGTCCACGAAAGCTAGTGCACGAATCGCTGTACCGGTACTGCCATTTGCCCAGCTGAACCACCTTGCCGCAGTACATCTGCAGTGGGTGGTCGGCAAGTAATTAATACACTGTTACAGAAGACAAGGAAAAACTGTTGGTTGTGTCCAGGATCAGTGGCAGCCTGTCTATACGGGGCGAAGGGACACCGCCCCCTAATCCATGGGCCCGGCCCCTAATCTACATGCAGGGCGCCGGACGCATGGATTCCGGTGGGTTTTTTTTTAAGCACATGATTAGGGCCTGAGGCGCTAATTGGCTTCAAAAAAGGGTGGGCTTGCGGCGTAGAGCACTGCGCCCCGAGCCCACCCAGTTGTGTGACAATAGCAAATTAATATTCGCTATTGTTTTCTGATTCCCCTCCCAGCCAATTAGGAAACAGGTCTGGTGACCCATCACCCGATTGGCTGAGAGGAAAAGCAATCCTATTGGCCGCCTAGGAGGAGGAGGGAGGAGATGCAAGGCCAAAGCCGTTGTGATGCTGAGGAGGAGGAGACGCAGGGGAAGCCACCGCCCGCCGCCTGGAGGAAGCGCTGCCCGCGACCTAGATGGGGTAGGTGTGGGGCTGGTGACCCAACCGACCGGTGGCTGTGGGTGCATTGTTTGCCGCCCTCCCCCCAAAAAATATACCACCAGCCACTGTCCAGGATGGATAGATATATTTGACCCAGGTTCAGGTGGTATGCAGACTATTTTTCTTTTTCTGCTGTGTAGTGAGCTTGCTGGTCTGGCCGAGGGGTAATTAAGCCTGGATGAAGCGGGTCTGAGAACTCTGGGCTCCATAAAACTTCCAGTCTGCTTAGAGCCCGTTCACATCAGAATGCAGTGCGAGATAGGCGTGTTTCAGTGCGTGTTTCCCGCCCTGCAAGGGACACATTGTTAGACGCATGCGGGTATCATTAATTGGCTTCTCCAGAGGCTCTCTCCCATGCTCTGGAACTCTCTACATCAATCTGTCCGGTTATTTCCTACTCTGCAAACTCACACTGAAAAAACACACTGGGACACACTGCTAGAGATTCCTGTGTGTCCCAGTCCAGTGACTGCCGTAAGCCCTAGAACAGACAGAGGCCCACAACAAGGAATCGCTGGTACTGCAGGAACAAAAATACCAACAACAGACTGAGGCCATCATGAAGCAGCTTCAGCAAAGACAGCAGCCTAGGGGTGGGAGCCTCTTTTCGGTTGAGCCACCTGTTGCCAAAGATGACTGTGGATGATGACTCTGAGGTGTTTTTGGCCACCTTTGAAAAAGCTGAAACAAAAGATAGGCTAATGCCATGTACACACGGGCGGACTTTTCGGCATCAAAGGTCTTTCCGACAGACTTTCGACGGACTTTTGACGGACTTTCGACGGACTTTCGAACGAACGGACTTGCTTACACATTATCACACCAAAGTCCGACGGATTCGTACGTGATGACGTACGACCGGACTAAAATAAGGAAGTTGATAGCCAGTAGCCAATAGCTGCCCTAGCGTTGGTTTTCGTCCGTCGGACTAGCATACAGACGAGCAGATTTTTCAACCGGACTCGAGTCTGTCGGAAAGATTTGAAACATGTTCCAAATCTAAAGTCCGTCTGATTTTCGACCGAAAAAGTCCGCTGCAGGTCCGATGAAGCCCACACATGGTCGGATTGTCCGGTCGAAAAGTCCGCCCGTGTGTACACGGCATTGGCCTCACACATATGATGAGAATCCTGGACAAATAATAGTCCATATTTTTTTTTTGCCATGCTACTCTTATATTGAAAACCAATAGGTTACTAAAATTACGAAAATTCTCGTAGGACAGAATATAACTTTGGAAGTGATGCACTTTGTTGTATTGTATTGTAATGTATTCTTTCATTTCCGAGCATGTGTGGTCTTGGCTTCCAATTTTTGTCAGACGAATACTGTACTGATTGAATGAAAATCATTTGTTCTGTTATCGTAGGAGAAAAAATATTGTGTTTGTCTCTTCAGATAATTTCACATGAACTGTCGTGATCAGCTCTCAAAAGCTATGTACTAATGATCAGAATATAGCGGACGATATTTTTCATCCAATTTTCTCATTGTATGTACTGGGCATGAGAAACAGGGGGCTGGACTGGTAACAACCCCCACCCCCCCTCCACCCCACCCTCATTACCTGGAGAACCCTAAAAAGCTTACTATGACCTGGAGCCTGCAGAACTAAGTAACGATGATCTCTTAAAAATGTTGGCAAGGCTAGGTGTAATGCTGACTGTTGAGTCTCAGCATGAATACAACTGGAGTCATCAGCTAGGAAAACCACCCTGGTCACAAAGGCTTTACCTCATTCAGTTGACCAGTAAATGGCTGCAGCTAGAAGACTTTGTCTTGACCAAAAATTGTGGAAGGGTTGCCATGGACTCATTTCTGAGGTCCCTCCCTACCACCTTACAAAAATTGGTGAGCCATGAAAATCCAGAAGCAGCAAATTTGTAAAAAGTTCTAAGCTACTGGAAATCTGGAGACAGTAAAAAAAAATTGTCATTGTCATTGTGTGTACTGGACATGAGGAACAGAGGGCTGGACTGGTAACAACCCCCCCCCCCTCCACCCGACCCACATTACCTGGAGAACCCTAAAAAGCTTACTATGACCTGGAGCCTGCAGAACCAAGTAACGACGATCTCTTAAAAATGAAAATATTGGCAAGGCTAGGTGTAATGCTGACTGTTGAGTCTCAGTATGAACACAACTGGAGTCATCAGCTAGGAAAACCACCCTGGTCAGAAAGGCTTTACCTCATTCATTTGACCAGTAAATGGCTGCAGCTAGAAGACTTTGTCTTGACCAAAAATTGTGGAAGGGTCGCCATGGACTCATTTCTGAGGTCCCTCCCTACCACCTTACAAAAATTGGTGAGCCATGAAAATCCAGAAGCAGCAAATTTGTAAAAAGTTCTAAGCTACTGGAAATCTGGAGACAGTAAAAAAAAATTGTCATTGTCATTGTGTGTACTGGACATGAGGAACAGAGGGCTGGACTGGTAACAACCCCCCCCCCCCCCTCCACCCGACCCACATTACCTGGAGAACCCTAAAAAGCTTACTATGACCTGGAGCCTGCAGAACCAAGTAACAACGATCTCTTAAAAATGAAAATATTGGCAAGGCTAGGTGTAATGCTGACTGTTGAGTCTCAGTATGAACACAACTGGAGTCATCAGCTAGGAAAACCACCCTGGTCAGAAAGGCTTTACCTCATTCATTTGACCAGTAAATGGCTGCAGCTAGAAGACTTTGTCTTGACCAAAAATTGTGGAAGGGTCGCCATGGACTCATTTCTGAGGTCCCTCCCTACCACCTTACAAAAATGGGTGAGCCATGAAAA
Source organism: Aquarana catesbeiana (assembly GCF_042186555.1). Classification (NCBI taxonomy): domain Eukaryota; kingdom Metazoa; phylum Chordata; class Amphibia; order Anura; family Ranidae; genus Aquarana; species Aquarana catesbeiana. The sequence continues at coordinate 698,551,788 of NC_133326.1, forward strand.
TCCAGAAGCAGCAAATTTGTGAAATGTTCTAAGCTACTGGAAATCTGGAGACAGTAAAAAAAAAAAGAACACTAAAGCTACTCTGGGGATTCCTTCTAATAACTGGCCAGAATGACCTGGAAGGTCAATTCTGCAGAAGGTAACTAGAAGAATAATTTGTTACTGCTGCCGTGTAGTGGGACATGTAGCATCAATTTGCCCAGTAGAAGATCACCCAATGCACAATGCACCAATGATGAGACACTTTTCGCAACAGTTGCATGCAACATTCAAGCAAAATGTGTATAGATGGTAAAAATGTTGTTGTATTGCTAGATTCAGTTAGCCTGGTGACATTGGTAAAAGTCAACTTAGTGGCTACAGAAGTCTCTCACCCTAGAAAACTGGCAGCCGTTTGTATGTAGGGACACTAGGGGCTAGTTTACACTTGCTTCAAAACAAGGCTTCAGACAGGCTTTGTTAACCACTTCAGCCCCGGAAGATTTGGCTGTTCAATGACCAGAGCACTTTTTGTGATTAGGCACTGCGTCGCTTTAACTGACAATTGCGCGGTCGTGCGACGCTGTACCCACACAAAATCCTTCTTTTCCCATAAATAGAGCTTCCTTTTAGTGGTATTTGATCACCTCTGCGGTTTTTATTTTTTGCGCTATAAACAAAAGAAGAGCGACAATTTTGAAAAAAAACACAATATTTTTTACTTTTTGCTATAATAAATATCCCCAATTTTGTTTTTAAAAAAAGCACATTTTTTTCACAGTTTAGGTCGATATGTATTCTTTTACATATTTTTGGTAAAAAAAATCGCAATAAGCGTATATTGATTGGTTTGCGCAAAAGTTATAGCATTTGCAAAATAGGGGAAAGATTTATGGCATTTTTATTATTATTTTTTTTTTTTTACTAGTAACATTATGGCGGACACATCAGACACTTTTGACACATTTTTGGGACGATTGACAATTATACAGCGATCAGTGCTAAAAAATTCCCTGATTACTGTATAAATGTCACTGGCAGGGAAGGGTTTAACAATAGGGGGCGATCAAGGGGTAAACTGTGTTCCCTGACTGTGTGTTCTAACTGTAGGGGGAGGTGACTGACTGTAGCAGATGACAGAACGTGGTTCCTAGCTATTAGGAACTCACAATCTGCATCTCCTCTCAGAACAGAACAGGGATTTGTGTGTTTACACACGCACGTCCCAATTTTGCCTCCCATGCCCATGATCGCTCGTGGACGGCGGTCATCGCGATCACCGTTCACAAGCATCGGCACCCCCCGAGTGCAACGGGCGCGTGCACACGCCACCTGCTATCCCGCTTAAAGGAGCCAATGTATAGCTACGACGGCTCGCGGGATCGTGCCGACCTGCCGCAGTATAATGACGGAGGCTGGTCAGCAAGTGGTTAAAGCTCTCTGAACTCCAGTCAAAGTCCCTGTCACTAAATAAAATGGTTAGCTTACAGTGCTGTTTACTCCTTGCTTTTGCTTTGCTATGCTTCGGCTGCACTTCAAAAATGACAACCCATGTCGCTTTAGTGGTGCTTCAAAGCATCTTCAAAGCCTCTATAGAATGGTCTATGGCAAAGCTCGCTTGAAGCACCTGCAATTTTTGAAAGGCTTTAATTCAGCTTTGTTCTGGAGAAATTGCAGGTATGAGATATCCACACACACAGGGCATCTGCCAAGCTTCAACAAAGCTTCAAAAGAGCTTCACGGAAGCATCACTAAAGCTTCACCAAAGCATCATCAATGCTTGATTGAAGCACCACCATCAAAAACACATCATAAAAGCATGTTGAAGTGGTAGGCTCTTTAATGTGTGTTGAAGCCGAAGCAAGTGTAAATGTGCCCCTAAAGGTTATTCTGTGGAACAGGTGTGCTTTGAGACTTCCCTAGGTAACCTATACCATCAGGTGGGTCTGGTTTCCCAACTACCATTGGATGTCATTGTTTCTACTATTCTGGGAACTTTGGGAGTGTCCAGACCCCCTATCAAGTGCATCTTCAGAGCATGAAGGTATTTCTATGGAATCTTCTGATGGTTGTAAAGATTCTCCTGAATTTTCCTTGTCAGTGCTAGCAGGGGAAACAACAATGCCTAGGGAGGAGTTTGCATCCTCAGAAAAGGAACAGCAACATCTGGTCCTTGTTGATCTGGAAGTACACCGACAATTTTTTTGCCACTTAACAAGTAAAGGACCCCACACTATGACGGGCCCAGGAGAACATGGTGAAAGTAGATGCAGAATTAGTTACCTGAGATGAGAGGGTTTCCCTCCCATACTTCAACATGGAAAGAGACAAATTATATCAGGTGTTACAGAGGGCAGAAGAAACCATTGAGCAACTGGTGGTGCCTAAACATTGTCAAAAGTTGGTGTTAGAATGAGCCCATGGGCCCATTCTTGAGGGACATTTGGGAGCTGAAAAAAAAAACCAGAAAGGGAACAGTACAGAGATTCTATTAGCCTGGGGTATAAGATCTCTGCAACAATGCCACATTTCCATATCCTTTAGGTTCCCCTCTCCATCACTGAAGTCTCTTTCACCGGCATGGATTTGGTTGGTGCTTTGTCGAAGTCTTCTAGAAAGCATCAATATGTCTTAGTGATAACGGACTATGCCAGATTTTACTTGGAAACAATTCTTTTCCAAAGCACCTCAACCAAAACAATAGACAAATAGTTATTTCAGGCATTCAGTCATGTGGGTATGCTCAAATAGGTCCTAGACTCCTAACCAACCAAGGCATCTCATTTATGTGACAGGTAAAAAAGAGCTTTTTAAACTTCTTAAAGTGGTTGTAAACCCTTATGAGGCGTACACACGGTCAGACTTTTCGGCTACAAAAGTCCGACAGCCCATCCGAAAAACTTTCGATGGACTTTTGGCGGACTTGCGGCGGACTTTCTAACGAACAGACTTGCCTACATACGATCACACAAAAGTCCGACGGATTCGTACGTGATGACGTACTCTGGACTAAAATAAGGAAGTTGATAGCCAGTAGCCAATAGTTGCCCTAGCGTCGGTTTTTGTCTGTCGGACTAGCGGATTTCTGGGTCCGGCGGAGTTACGATGTAAAGATTTGAAGCATGTTCCAAATCTAAAGTCCGTCAGATTTGCGACTCTAAAAGTCCGTTGAAAGTCCGGGGAAGCCCACACACAATCGGATTGTCCGCCGGATTTGGTCCGTCTGACTTTTGTAGCCGAGAAGTCTGACCGTGTGTACGCCCCATTACAAAAGTCTGACCGTGTGTACGCCCCACAGGGGCTAAACGGTTTAGGAGATATCCCCTGTATTTGCACGTGCTGATGACGTTGCACTGTAGCAAACTGAAGCAATGGCCCAGTAACGGCCCTCAGCTATGCATACTAGCTCATTATGTCTTTATCTTGCATGAATGAATGACTTGTATAGCGCTACCTATGCGAACTGAATCGCCTCAGGGCGCTTTTTTGCTGCCGGTGTCCATCTGCAGTATAGCACGGTCCTTTGCCCCATGGGGTCCTGACACACTTACAAACACATACACATATTTGGCCAATTTTTCGACAGGATCTAATTAACCTACCAGCATGTCTTTGGAGTGTGGGAGGAAACCGGAGTACCCAGAGGAAAGCCACACAGGCACAGGGAGAACATGCAAACTCCAGGCAGATGGTGTCGTGACTGGGTTTTGAACCAGCGACCCTATTGCTGCTAGGTGAATGTGCTAACCACTACACCACTGTGCTGACCTGCAGATTTTTCTTTTTTTTTTTGCTAGGGTTTACCACTTTAACGTAATGCAATTAAGCACTTCAGTGTTCCACCCTCACACAGATGGGCTAGTGGAATGGTTTAAAAAGACATTAAACCTATGTTGAGGAGGGTGGTGGATAAAGACAAAAAGAATTGTGATTATATAATACCTTACTTGAAGTTTGCTATCAGAGAGGTCTTAAAGACTGACTGGTGTTGGGTTTCCACTCCTCTCTCTTCCCGGCCAACCACAAAATGAAGCCTAAGGCCATTTGGGACAGTTTTACGACTGCAGCACTGGGGTCTATAAGAACTGCAGCTCTTACATCTGAAGTGGTCTGGAAGTACAGTGGGATACTACTAAACCTGATATGTAAATTAACTGTGAGTGTATAAAAGACAATTAGCGCCACCTACCTAAACTGTTATGTGCTATAAATAAACTATAAGGTATACTAATTAGTACTCCACAGCTGCTGTACACTTCCAGTGAATTCACCTCACCATACAACATATAAAAGAAAAAAGAGAAAACTATAAGTGCAGCACTATCAATCTATCATGTGAAATATCCAGTGATATCAAATTATATTCAAATATAAATCAATCTATATAATAATGTGTACAATTAAAGTTCATATGCTGAAACTTTTTTGCGTTGAATTACTGTGACTTCTCAATTACTGCGACTTCTCAATTTATAGATCATCCACCACTGTGGAAATTGTGTCTTCAGCAGATTATGTGCACACCTTCACCAACCGTTATACCTGCTCACCTAGGGTGCCCACGTGTCCCGGATTGCCCGGGATTGTCCCTTAATTTATATTTGTGTCCCGTGTCCCGGGCACCTTCATTCCGGGACAATACAGTGTCCCGGAATGAAAAAATAAAACACACCGCCACCCTGATAAACATTGCTGAACTGGTTGCTAGGGCCGCCCCGCCTCGCGTCTAGCAACCAGTGACGTCGGCTGAGCGAGGCTTACCCAGAGCTGCCCTGCGCTGAGCAGCGCTCGGAGTCCACCCACCTCCTCTCCTTCTCCGCCTCCAGCCGCAGCAACAGAGAGAGAGAGCAGCCAGAGCGTCTTCTGTTATCTCCTCCTCCTGAGTCCTGACAATCCATTCTGCAGTGCCAGCCCCGGGGCCGACTACTCCCGCTGCCTGCAGCGCATTGCCATTGCCAGCAGCCCGACTTCTCACCTCCTGCGCCTCCTCCCACCCATGAGGGCCGCAACCCGAGCCCCCTTCCTCCGCCGCCGGTGCTCTTTACACTCTGTGGATCAATAGACAGTAATGGAGCCGTTAACGCTGGTGTGTCCCCACTGGGAGCTACACTATGCAGAGTGGATGAGCAGCGGAGTGGAGGAGGGGGGGTTTCCTGCTGATGATCTCCTCTTATCCTAACTGTCATTCCTCTCTTGATCCTCTCCGCTGCATCATGTCCCAGAATAGTCGCTGCCGGCGGAGATGTGACCACCTCTTCTGGACCCTCTTCCCTCACCTCTGCCTGATCACCTGCCTGGTGCTGTACAGCTTCGCTGGGGCCCCCTTATTCCAATGGCTGGAGGGCTCTGCTGGAGGCGACCAATCCGAAGCGGACGTCGTGCTAGAGAAGCTCTGGAACGTCTCACGGGCCGTGAACAGGAGCGCCAGTGAGCCCCCTTATATATTTATATTTGTATATTTTATACACATACGGAGTTATATGTTTTGACTTCACTTGCTGCATGCTTGTTCTAGGGCAGTGACTGAGTATTGAAGCCAAAAACAGCCAGGGAACTGGTATTTTTACCAATGGTGGCCCCTGTGTGTCTCTTTGCAGGCAAAAAAATTCCACTCTTGAGATCTCTATCCTATTAGTAACATGGCCAACAGGTCCCATATATACCAGCCAGACCAGTACAGTACCAGCTAGGTGGCTGCCATGATCACAGTACAGGTACCTCTTTACCCTCTCTGGGGGAGCAGTCAGCTGTGGGGGCCCTTACCAGGTTGGTGTTGTAGGTGTCACACTCACCACCGTTCACTTCTAAAAACTGAGACACAGAGTGTCAATAGTATCCATAGCAACATGTGTCATGGCCTCACTTTTATGGAGATGAAAGTTGCCTGGTAGCTGTCAGTGACAACATCACTTCCTGTTCTGATACCATGGTGATGTGAGGTCACCCATAGCAACCCAATTACTCAATACCAGAGTCAGGGGAGGGGAAGATGGTTCCTGATTTGTTATTGAATAATGCTCTCTACATATTATTGTTTGCCTGTCAGAGCACTGCACAGTGCACCGTAACCTGTAGCAACCCGATTTTAGTTTTGTGGAGGGGAATGGGTAGCCGCCCGACTGAGTGCCTCAGCGGTGCTTTTCCGGCGGTTCCCATTCAGATCAATGGGCAGGAGCGGTTTAGGAGCGGTGTATACACCCGCTCCTTCACCGCTCCAAAGATGCGGCTTGCAGGAGTGGTTACCACTGTTTGCTTTTTTTTTCAATAAATTGGGCAGGTGTGGGTGCAGGGGGTGGGGGGGGCGGGGTGTGTCCCTGAATGGCAGTTTGGAAATGTGGTCACCCTATGCTCACCGCATACATGAGTCAGAAAGACTCAAAACAATTCCTTTCTTTCTTTCAGCTATGGTCTCATCTCTTCCACATCCGTCCAGTTACTCTGTATCCACTTTCCAATCAGTAGCCTCCCAGGGGGATCGCAAGAAAGATCTCTCATATATACTGCCCCACTGCTTTTCTCCTTCCTCCACACCAGCATTATTACTCAGTATTCCTGATAGGATACAAGGGCGGTTCCAGAGCCTAGTTTTGGGAGGGGCACTGCCAGAAAATATATTTTTTTGGGGTAAATTTAACAGGGAAATGGCTGGTGTTGGCGCTTCAATCATCACGGCACCATGGTTGTTATGGTGTCAGGATGATTGAAGCGCATTATTACTATTATTACATTGTTATAAAAAAATGAAATGGTTCAACTCACCATAATGCAGAATCAGTGGGAGCCCCGAGCGTGTCACTTGCCACTGTCACCTGCCACGTGTTGCGGATTGTCACTTGCCACGTCACCTGCCACCAGATGCAGATTGTCACTTGCCACACGTTGCAGATTGTCACTTGCCACGTCACTTGCCACGTCCCATGCCAGACATTGTGGATTGTCACTTGCCATGTCGCCTGTCACAAGATGCAGATTGTCACTTGCCACGTCACTTGCCACATGTTGCAGATTGTCACTTGCCACGTCACTTGCCACATGTTGCAGATTGTCACTTGCCACGTCACTTGTGTCACCACGAAACAGGAAGCAGCAGATGACGGAGAATCATGTCTCCTGATACTGCTAGACCTTAGTGCAGCATTTGATACAGTGGACCACAATGTTCTACTTGTCCACCTCACAGAAGTTGCAGGAGCCACAGATTCTAGTCTAATTTGCTTTGCATCCTTCTTAGAGAATCGCTCTCAGACAGTGAAACTAGGAGCATTCACCTCGGAAACCCGGGCAATCACCTGTGGAGTCCCTCAGGGCTCCCCCTTGTCGCCAGTGCTATTCAACATCTACATCCACCCTCTCCTTAAAATCATCAAAAAATCAGACCTCTGCTTCCACTCATACGCTGACGATACCCAAATCTACTTTCGCATCACCGGACAAAAAGACCACCATCAGCAACTAGAGAAATGCCTCACTTTGATAGATGACTGGATGACCATTAGTTCCCTCAAACTCAACGGGTCAAAAACAGAACTTCTCTTCCTACATGCTAACCAAAATCCCAAAACCAAGACTCCATGGACACCTCACACCATCTTTGGACAGACCATCTCTCCGAGCACCAAAGCCAAGAGTCTCGGGAGTTATCTTTGACTCAGAAATGACAATGGATGCACAAAAAGGATCTGTAGTTAGCGGATCTCACCATCTCCTCCGCCTGCTACGCAGACTCATCCCCTTCATCCCAGAAGAGGACAAAGCAGCAGTAGTTGGAACAATCATCAATTCCCGTCTCGACTATGCAAACTCCCTCTACATAGGATTACCCCAATATCAGCTTGTGCGCCTACAGGCCATTCAAAATGTGGCGGCAAGACTGCTAACAGGAAAAAAACCCTGGGAGTCCATCTCCCCATCCCTGAAGAGCCTACATTGGCTAACGGTAAAGAATCGGATCACATTCAAGACCCTCTGCCTCACCCACAAATGCATACAAGGTAATGCCCCTCAATACCTCCGAGAGAAAATAAAACACTACACACCCAATCGCAATCTGCGATCATCTAACCAAAACCTCCTCCTCGTTCCCAAATACCGCTACAAAGCAAGGGGAGAACGCAGATTCGCAGTCCAGGGACCTCGGCTATGGAACGCTCTTCTGACTCACATCCGCATGGAAGAAAACCATCTGGCCTTCAGAAAAAAACTCAAGATCTTCCTCTTCTAAGAAGCTGGCAACACAAAACGCATTTAGTGCCTTGAGGCGATTCAGTTCGCATTTGCAGCGCTTTACAACTCGGTCATTCATTCATTAATTTGCCACGTCCCATGCCACACGTTGCAGATTGTCACTTTCCACGTCCCATGCCACACGTTGCAGATTGTTAGGTCATTGAAGTATCAGCACATAGTGGTAATGTGGATACTAGTAATAGAGGATACTCAGTGCCACGTCCTTACAGGTTATGTATAAAGAAAGAAAAACTTGGGCTTGGGACTTTCTTGGCACAATAAACACTGTAGTAATATAATTAAAAATACAATTTATTGAAGATTATTAAAAATATAAAAAAAGGGGCAAAGACAGAATACAATTCATATCGATACATTTACAGTTTATGCATTCCATACAAAGCTCTGTAGTAAAATATCATTATGCAGTAATTGGGGTTACCAATATACATACAATCATGTAGAGATTTAGAGAGGAGCTATGCAGAAACAATGATCGATGGTAAGAAATCGCTCAACATGTTGCACGCCGAAGCGCTTCTTCAGGAGCACAAAACTATTTACTGGAATATAACAAAACATCCCATAAGTATAAAACATACATACTAAGCAGGAAACAAATTAGACAAATATTACATATTTAATATCGTCGTCACTAAAGCCCAAAGGGTGGTACTATATCACTGTCGGGATAATATTCAAATATCGTGGGGGCGTATGTAAGGATATTTTAGCTTGCTGTCCTTTATTTTAGCTATAAGAATATGTATCCATCTTAGAATAATATGTATATGTGACATCTATCAAAAGTTAGTTTCAAATCCTTGTAAATAACATTTCTAAAGAAAAAATTTGCGCTAGGTGTACAAACAGTAACTTAGTGAATATCACCTGTGAAGGAAAATCCTGCAGCTGTGCACTATACCTTGATAAGGGCACTACTAAATAGATATAACAAAAAGCACAGCGCTGGATATAAATGCAAAAATACAACAAAAATTGATATTACTATTAAAGCACCAACAACTTTCATATGTGGTAAAAGAAAAAAATAAAAATGAACAATAACATGGATGCTTCACTATAGTGATATATATGCGTGACTATTCCCAGTTTTTTATCCACACATTTAGAAAAAGTCCAAAGATGCAAAAATTATGTCAAAACAAATGTCCAAAAAAGCAATTAAATGTGACTTTCTATGAATAATAAATCCGTGACTGTCACCGTGTTGAAATCCCGTCACCTGGTATAGATTGAAGGCTTACCAGATAGCCTCTGATCAGAGGCATAGAGCTAACAGCTTGGGGTTTGCCCTCCACAGCGGCTGGAACTTTAGCTGGGATGATGGATGTAGATCCACAAACGATCGCCACAGGCTTCCAGACAGCGGTACAATCAGGGAAGAGAGCTCTCACCGATATGGAAGTGTTTAAAAGAAAAGAGAAAACTCCAATGGTGTAGAATGTTTTATCTCTTGTTTATTAAAAGTTGCCTCACTGGCATCCATAAAAACACTTTTCCTTGCAAGGAACCAATACAGCTTTAAAACGAAACTCCTCGCATGCGCCGTCGGTACGAGCGTGTCAGTCCTACGGCCGTTTCGTCAGAAATGACATCATCAGGGTGACATCATCATGAATGCTCTTGTAAATAACATGATTTCCCCGAAATGACGCATGAAGGTTTTCGCTTGTTTATAGTTTCTGTATGAAGAAATAATGTCTCATTTTTAGGTGGTTTTTAATCATCTGATGTATACGTAATGTCTGTATATTAATGAAAGGGTTGAACTTTTTTTGTGATGTCGTTTTGATTATATAAGTGATTGTCTACGGAAGTAAAAAGCAGAACATTCCAGACATTTGACTGTTGTGTCATTATTTTCTCACTGGAATGGTCTCCGGGCCTGATTTGGGTTTGAAAGAACACTCTAGGCAGATATTCTAGAGAAGAGGTTCACTTGCTCCTAGAAGAAGATCGTTAGCCCCCTAACAGAGTTTTGGTGGCAGCTGTGGGATGGTCATTGTTCATGAGATGATCATCATCCAAGATCATCATCCAAGTTTCTAAAGTCCGGTGAGTCTGATTTAATTACCGTATTTATCGGCATATAACACGCACTTTTTTCCCCTGAAAATCAGGGTAAAATCGTGGGTGCGTGTTATAGGCCGATCCCCCCCCAATTGTGTGTGATCGGAGCGATCGCGGCAATTGCCGCGATCGCCGCCGACATACACAGCCGTGTGGAAATTCAAATACGGCGCCGAGACTGCAGGGACTCGGCGGAGCGGAGCTACACATAGCCGAGAGTCCTTGGGTTTTCTCGGCGCTGCTTACAGTCCCACCCATAGGGCGGAACTGGGCGGGACTGTAAGCGGCGCCGAGAAAACCCGAGGACTCTCGGCTATGTGTATCAGCGCTCCGCCGAGTCCCTGCAGTCTCGGCGCCATATTTAAATTTACACAGGGCTGTGTATGACGGCAGGGATCGCGGCGATCCCACAAAGCTGCACGGGGGCAAGGCTGCACTGGGGCAAGGCTGCATGGGGGCAAAGCTGCACTGGGGCAAGGCTGCACTGGAGAAAAGCTGCACTGACATGGCTGCACTGACATTGCTGCACTGACAAGGCTGCACTGACATGGCTGCACTGACATGGCTGCACTGACAAGGCTGCCCTGGGGCAAAGCTGCACTGACAAGGCTGCAATGGACACTGGGGCAAGGCTGCACTGACAATTCTGCACTGGGGCAAAGCTGCACTGACAAGGCTGCACTGACAAGGCTGCAATGGACACTGGGGCAAGGCTGCACTGACACTGACAAGGCTGCAGATGGACACCGATAACGCTGCATTGATGGGCATTTTAATGTAAGTTTTTCTTCCTTAAACTTTACTCCTAAAAGTTTTTTTCCTTAAAATTCCCTCCTTAACTTGGGTGCGTGTTATACGCCGATAAATACGGTATTATTATTTCTTTCACCGTGACTTTAGTTTAAAAGACCGTTTCCTTATATGGGGTTAACAGAAGGTGTAGTGTTAAAAACATTTATGTAAATGTATGAATCTCGCAGAGATCCGTTCGGGTGACGGATAAAAGGACTCCGAGTTAGTCCAAGGGGTTCTGAGAAACCCAAAGTAATATAATACAGTACTGTAAGAAGTTTTATAAAGATATCTGATAGAGTGTCCCGGAAAAACCCAAACCTCTTTTCTTACCTTATCTATCGCTAATCGCTTAGATTTTTTATATATATAAAGTAAGATAAGATAATCTGTACGTGTATTGTGTGGATTTTGTCGGAAGCTGCGAGGTGAGGTGGCGTTCACCACTGTATTGTTATGGGTCAATCATCAGGGAAGAAAATTCCCCTTCCAGATGTAGGAGAGACATGTAAATGTTATGTAGCCAGAATATGTGGAACTGATTATGTGTATATTAACCCTTGGGTAGATAATCTGGCGGGATGGACTGAAGGCATGAGGAGTAGTGACCCGTTTCCCCGACAGGGTCAGAATGACATTTTTCATATGGACATGGTCAAGGGACTTTGTTTAGGGGATAGGGAAGCTTTCCCATATTATACGGGAGACCCCCAATGGGATAAGGAATATATGAGGAAAGGTGGGGAAAATTGGTTATTGTATGCCCCCTACTGGTATGAGAGAGCGGATAAGAAAATAAGAAAGAGAAGTCCAAATCCAAGGGACAAGGAAGCTCCGGGGTTACATGCTTGTGAGAAGAGACTTAAATTAGGTTTCCCGTCCTTAGTTCCATGCGCATCAGCTCTCCCAGTAGCTCCCTCAGTTGATCCCCCAGTTGTTCCGTCACCTCCACCTTATATACTGCAGCCAAATAAGGGAGCACCAAAACAAATATACCCCTCGTTCTCAAAAGAGGACATTCAGTTTTTGGCTGCAATTGCAGCAGTTCGTCCATTCGAGAATAGAGTGTCACCTGCAGAGGCATCTGCTTCCTCTGTATCCGTTCCACAGAAAGGTGCAGTGGTGGGTCAGGCACTGCCTGTGGTCTTACCAGAGTCACAGGTTGCTGTCCTATCAGATCAGCCACTGCCTGTAGTTTCACAAATGCAACAGCCGATGGGTGCTGCCTCCTCCACAATGGATGAGGAGTTACCTAAAAAAGACACCTGCGGGGGAACATAAAATAAAGATGCCCCGTGGACCTTTTAGGGAGGATCCGGCTCAGACCAGGAGTACAACTCAGAAATTAAAACAAGCTGCAGAGAGTGAGATTGCACAACACGCAGTTTCAAAACAAACAGCTGACAGAAAGAAAGAGGAAGTAGCTACGCAGCTAGCAATGCAAAGCTTTCCTTTTCTGACTGTTGGTGACATAATGGTGATAAAATGTATCGATATTGAAGATATCAATCGTATTGTCAAACATTGCCCCAAACCTTCCACATCAGCTTTGGGGGCAATAGCTTATTTAAAGAAAGCTTGTAAGGGTAGAAATTATACACAGGAAGATATAAGGATTATTATAGATAGTTTGGTGGGAACTACCTCCCCATGGGATTGGACTAAAGTGCCCACCATAGATGTCCTAGAGGCACCCACTACCAAAGCAGAGGCTTATTCACTAAATACTGTTGAAGGAAGGAACCTTATGTGGGAAGAGCTAGAGAGGGAAATGAAAAGAGTTTTCATTAACAAGTCGTCACTCCCTACTGCAGTAGCTTGCAAACAGAAATCATCAGAGTCAGTTTTGGAATTTTGGAAAAGATTTCAGGAGGTCTGGACACAAGATGCCGGACTCAATACTCAGGATGGAATGCACAGTCTTTTAATACAGACTTATCTTAGCAACCTGGCCCCTAAATATGCCCTTGTTGTGAGACAGCAGATTTCAGATTGGGCGACAAGCAGTATGACTGACTTTAAAAAAAAATTGACTAAAAAAGACGCAGCGGGGTGTTTTGAAATTCCCAAGCAGACACCAGCACCGATACATTACCAGGATAATTTCCCAGGAAATCAAAGGGGAAACTTTTATAAGAAAAGGGGACAGGATAGAGGGGGTTATAGAGGTGGATATAGGGGAAGAGGACAGCCACAAAGAGGGGACTTCCAGCAGAGACAACCTAAACTAGGGTGTTTTAATTGTGGGGACCCCGGACATTGGAAAGCTCAATGCCCCTGGTATGACCGAGAGTGTACAAATTCAGGGCCACCGGCTGCACCTACTCCCCCTCAGGCACCACCCTCAGTACAGCAGCAGCATGGTGTTAAGTACCCCATTTCTTGGAAACAACAGCAGTCACAATGAAGCTGCCCGGAAGGTAGTATCCTGGCATTTCCACTTGTCTCTCATTCTTATCATGAACAGCCTATAATTTCATTGCTTGTAGACGGGCATGAGGTACCATTTGTGCCTGATTCAGGAGCGACATGCAGTACCATTAACAAGGATTTTTATAGGGGAGAGATTGTGGAGGCTGAGCCTTCAATGGGAATAAATGGGATACTCACCAAAACTTTTAAAACACCCCCGCTTTCACTAAGCACCTGTAGTGGTGCTGATTGTAATCTGCAACATTGCTTTAGAATTATTCCTAATTGTCCTGTGAGTCTCTTGGGTAGGAACTTGCTGGGAAAATTGGGCATTACAATGAAAATTACTGCAAAAGGAGGATTATATGTAAAATCTGACAGGGTTCACCTTTTTACATCGCTCTCACATCCAGAAGAGGAAGATGTCAAATTGAGTGAGGAGGGAGTATGGGCAGTGAATCCTCTTGATGTAGGGTTCATTTCCTGTACGCCCTATAAAGCCACTTTGAAACCAGGAGCTTTACCTGTGTATTATAAACAGTACCCCATATCCAGAGAAAAAGAAGAGGGTATAGAGCCCATTGTGGAAGATTTCTTGAAGAAAGGTATTTTGAGAGAAATCATTTCTCCTTATAACACTCCTATCAATCCTGTTAAAAAGCCGGATGGCAGTTATAGGTTTGTACAGGACCTTAGAGCCATAAACAACTTAGTGGTACCAATTGCCCCAATAGTGCCTGATGTGCCATCATTGCTCACCTCCATACCATCCGATGCTGAGTATTTTTCTGTAATTGACCTCTCAAATGTGTTTTTTTCAATTCCTGTGGACGAGGAAACACAGCCACTCTTTGCCTTCCGATTTAAAAATCGGACGCTGACCTGGTGCAGATTGCCCCAGGGCTATATAGACTCACCTGTTGTCTATTCTATTGTCCTCCAAACCACTCTTAGAGCTTGGACACCTGAACATGGTTCAGTCTTGCTGCAGTATGCGGATGATCTGCTACTCTGCAGCTTGACAAGGGAGGCCGCCCTGGAGGATGGGAGAAATCTTTTGAAATGTCTTTTTGAAAGTGGTCATAAAGTGTCAAAGAAAAAGTTGCAATGGTGTCAGAAAACAGTTGAATATCTAGGGTTTGTTCTCACAAAAGGAGAAAGAAGAGTCAGTCATAAAAGAGTTACGGCTCTGATGGGTCTGCCCCGCCCACTCAACAGGAAGGACATGCTCACCTTCCTAGGTATGATTGGTTACTGCCGCCAATGGATACCTGACTGCTCTTACTATGACAATCTCCTGAGACAGGCCACAGGTTCAGATATGCCAGACTGTGTTAAATGGACAGATGAAATGTGTAATGCTTTTGTGTATTTGAAAAATGCTATGGTAACAGCTCCAGGACTCGGCCTTCCTAAATATAATGTGATGTTTTATTTGTATGCCAGGGAAAATTGTACAACGATGGCAGGTGTCCTCGCTCAGGAGCATGGAGGCAAGCTTCGCCCTGTTGCTTTTTTTTCAAAGGTGGTACCAGTACCAGTTCAGGGCATGCCCGCATGTTTCAGAGCTTTAGCGTCTTGTGCTATGTTGGTTGACATGGCTGCAACTTTCACTTTGGGCCATGATACTACTTTGTATACTACTCATAATGTGTCCACATTACTGAGAAATATACATACGCAACATATGTCCGCCCAAAGGTTGAGCGGCTATGAGGTGATACTGTTGTCAAATCCAAAACTGCATATTAAATATGCTTCCCCTAATGCAGGCCCAGCTCCAATTTTAAATGCACTGCTAGGATTAAAAGGAGAGCAGGATGAAGTTGTGCCACAACATGACTGCACCAACCTCATCCACCAAGACACATCTCCCAGACCTGACTTGTCCCCTACTGCTTTGCCAAATGTGCAAAATGTGTATGTGGATGGATCTTGTTCTAGGCCAAATGATCACACATATCATGCAGGATATGCGGTTGTGCAACTTCCAGATGTTATACTTGAGGCCAAACCTATCCCATATCAATCAGCCCAAGCTGCGGAATTGATTGCTCTCACCAGGGCATGCCAAATGTTTGAGGGTCAAGATGTGAACATTTACACTGACTCCAAATATGGGTATGGCGTGGTATATGATTTCAGCGTCATATGGAGTAGGCGTGGCTTTATTGCAGCTGATGGAAAAAGCATCTCTCATTCCTCTTTAGTAGAGTCATTGTTAAAAGCTATTCAGTTGCCCAGAACTCTTGCCATAATACATTGCAGAGCACATACAGGCCAACAAACAGAAGTAGCTCGAGGAAATGCTCTAGCTGATTCAGCAGCCAGAAAAGCAGCTATCTCTC
Organism: Aquarana catesbeiana; assembly: GCF_042186555.1. Classification (NCBI taxonomy): domain Eukaryota; kingdom Metazoa; phylum Chordata; class Amphibia; order Anura; family Ranidae; genus Aquarana; species Aquarana catesbeiana. Next base: position 698,567,639 of record NC_133326.1, read on the forward strand.
AACCAGCTCAAATCCAAATGCCAATGTTACAGCCTGAACTATCTTGTTTTGACCATGTACTGTCTGACCTACAAGATTATGCCTCAGAGGCCGACATGAGAGATTGAGAAAAAGTAGGTGCACAAATAGATCCAAAAACAGGACTTTTGTGCAAAGAGGGGAAGGTATGTATTCCAATGGCAAGTGCATCACTTTTTATTGCCCAGTATCATGGAATAGGTCACAGAGGCTGGAAGGCAACTTGTGAGTTACTAGGCAAGGATTTTTACATTTCAGATCTCCCTTTGCTGACAAGGGATTACCTGTCCAGGTGCATTACTTGCATTAGGAACAACCCAAATAACCCAAACAAAGCGAAACACGAACATTTGATATATCCCAGTACACCTTTCACCCACTTACAAGTTGATTTCACACACATGCCCAAGTTAGGGAAAAGACAGGAATATTTTTTGGTGGTCTTGGACATGTTTTAGAGATGGGTTGAAATTTTTGTAACTACAAAGGAAGACGCACAAACAGTAGTGAAAATTCTCACAGGAAATTATTCCTCGATGGGGATGTCCACTTCAGATAAACTCAGACAGAGGTCCTGCATTCACCTCAAAAGTATGTCAGGACTTGGTACACTCACTCCAAATAGAATGGAAGTTTCACATTCCATATCATCCCCAAAGTTCAGGGATAGTGGAAAGGGTAAATAGGACCGTGAAAGATAAAATAAGGAAGGCCACAGGAGGAACCTTTGTCCATTGGAAGAGGGTTCTCCCAGCGGTTTTGGCAGAGAAAAGAAGTACTCCCTCCAAAACTACAGGCTACTCTCCTTTTGAAGTGTTGATGGGTCGTCCCTTTCCTACTCCCTGGGCTAGAGCACCTCTTATGATAGAGCAGGGGGATTTGGATCTAGTACAGTCAGAGTATGTGAGGAAACTAATTAAAACTTTGGATACAGTTGAGAGAAATGTTGCTCGCACCTCTCCTTTTTCTTCACAGGAACCTACCCACACTTTTAAAGTAGGAGACACGGTGGTGGTCCAACAGTTGAATAGAAGCAAGAAACAGGAATATCCTTTTGGACCTCCTACTATGGTGATTGCAGTGACCAGAACAGCTATCCTGGTGGAGAATTGCCAATCCTGGATCCATGCCAGCCGAGTGAAAAAGGTTGTCCAAAGCCCCAAGAGCAGGAAGGAGATCTTAAATACAGGAGGCCCTCAAGCAGAAGTCCAAGCAGATGAAGGAGAAGTTCCTGGAAAAGCAGGTCCAGCCAGAGAAGATGACCTTGCTTATTCCACCACAGACTTCTGGCAAGGCATTCTGCCTCCTGTTCCTGATCACCCTGATAGTGTTCCCGCCCATTTGGATCATCACTAACTGTATCTACCACCCTGAAGATTTGGGTGCGATTAAAAGTATTTGTGGTAACACATATACACAGAAGAACATTACAGTGATACAAGTTAGAAATAAGAGAGACATTGAAGATAATTTTGCTGATAAAATTTAAATATGCTTATGCTCGGAAATCAGGATTTCAAAAATGTTGGATCTGTAGTAAACTGCACCCTAGCACTGTTAGGATACCCCTAATGGCTATACCTTTAAATATTACTCCCCTGTTGAGAGAAGAGATTCTCCTTGACCTTCTGAATGTCAGCAGAAGAACTAATGACACCATTTCCTTTCACATCATCAATAGAAGTCATAATCCTACCTGGTGTTTTAATTTAGGGAATTCTACTAGAAATGCTCATATCTGTAGTCAATCGGTTTTGAACATTTCTAATTGCTATGCCCCTAGTGGGAAGTTTTGTTCTTTATATCAAACACACCACGATGAGGTCAGAGTACGGGCTGATTTTGAAAAGATTCTTGCCTCTGAAGATGAAAGTAGTAAATCTGTACAGCATTTGTTTCAGGTTTTAGCAGCAGTTACAGCAGTAGATCAGGAGACTGCTGTGAATACGCCCTTCTCGTTTGGTAACCACACTTATGTTTGTTGTGGAAAGACTTGTTATCCCTGGATTCCACAAGAGGTCCAAGGCTGGTGTTACCCGGCCTCACTGGTGCCCATAATGGGGGTGATAGGTGATAGTGATGGGAGTCATTTGCTTGAAGCTAGTATACACCCAAGGTATCCATTGAAACATCGTAACAAGAGAGAGTTATTCCTTGAGAAGGATATGGCCTGGGCATGGTTCCCTTCCTGGACAGGATGGGGAATAGATTTGATGAAAAGGTTAAATAATTATTCAGGAATTATTGATGAGATGATGGAAAAGAATTCTGATGACATTTCTAAACTTAATGTTGAAACTAGGGCTATTAGAAAACAACTAGAATTGCATGACTTAGCCATTGAGAGCATGAGTTCAGCCCTTACAGGATTATGTGAAATGACTGAGGATTATGAATGTTGTACTTGGGTACACAATACGAGTATAGAGGTACCAGATTATTATGATGTGATAGCTCAGCATAGAAAAGAGGTGGCCAAGCTGCAACAAGAGGCTCGCAACATAGCCCAGACCTGGAGTCCTTTTGGAAATGTTGATTTTGGATTTGGAGGGATATTCTCTTGGATAAGGGATATTGCCATAATTTTAATTATTGTCGTGTTCTTTTTCCTTTTTCTTTATATTGTGTACAAGCTTATTATGTGCCTTATTAATAGAGCCACTCGCATTTCAGATCCCTCATCTCCCAATAAAACTTATCTCAGTATGTATCATCAGAAGCAAGCTGAGAATATCGCCATGATAAGGAAGTGAGATCATACATATATAGATACATGTGTGATCAAAGAGGGGATTGTAAGGATATTTTAGCTTGCTGTCCTTTATTTTAGCTATAAGAATATGTATCCATCTTAGAATAATATGTATATGTGACATCTATCAAAAGTTAGTTTCAAATCCTTGTAAATAACATGATTTCCCCGAAATGACGCATGAAGGTTTTCGCTTGTTTATAGTTTCTGTATGAAGAAATAATGTCTCATTTTTAGGTGGTTTTTAATCATCTGATGTATACGTAATGTCTGTATATTAATGAAAGGGTTGAACTTTTTTTGTGATGTCGTTTTGATTATATAAGTGATTGTCTACGGAAGTAAAAAGCAGAACATTCCAGACATTTGACTGTTGTGTCATTATTTTCTCACTGGAATGGTCTCCGGGCCTGATTTGGGTTTGAAAGAACACTCTAGGCAGATATGCTAGAGAAGAGGTTCACTTGCTCCTAGAAGAAGATCGTTAGCCCCCTAACAGAGTTTTGGTGGCAGCGGTGGGATGGTCATTGTTCATGAGATGATCATCATCCAAGATCATCATCCAAGTTTCTATAGTCCGGTGAGTCTGATTTAATTATTATTATTTCTTTCACCGTGACTTTAGTTTAAAAGACCGTTTCCTTATATGGGGTTAACAGAAGGTGTAGTGTTAAAAACATTTATGTAAATGTATGAATCTCGCAGAGATCCGTTCGGGTGACGGATAAAAGGACTGTATGGGGTTACCAATATACATACAATCATGTAGAGATTTAGAGAGGAGCTATGCAGAAACAATGATCGATGGTAAGAAATCGCTCAACATGTTGCACGCCGAAGCGCTTCTTCAGGAGCACAAAACAATTTACTGGAATATAACAAAACTTCCCATAAGTATAAAACATACATACTAAGCAGGAAACAAATTAGACAAATATTACATATTTAATATCGTCGTCACTAAAGCCCAAAGGGTGGTACTATATCACTGTCGGGATAATATTCAAATATCGTGGGGGCGTATGTAATATGATTTGTATTAAAGTATAGCATATGTGTATAGTTAGTTCCGTTTTGGATCACAGAGGGTGCAGCTGCCAGAAAAGGGGGGAGAGAAATTAAGGAGTATGTGAGATTAGAGCAAGGAGAAAAGAGGAGAAAAGGAAGAGAATAGACAAGGGAAGAAAAGAGCACAGAAGGGGGAGAAAAGATTGAAACATGAAGGAGAGAAGGGAGAAAAAGGACAAGAAAAAGGTAAAAGAGTGAGGAAATTGCTAGAGAGCTAGGTCTGAGAGGCTGGGAACTATGGCTAGCTATAGATGTAAGTGGTTAATTATATATTTAATTATAAATCTGTATCTCATAATTGTCCTAAAGGGGGACATGTGATTTTTGCTAAGTGGGAAGGAATTGGAGTGATGCCCATTAAAATCTGTTACCGCAAACCAGTCAGAGGGGAATTCGACTGTAAGCGGCAATAACCATTCAATATTTCTACTAGTTAACCCCTTTATATTATTTTTGCTGCGGCCACTCAATATACAGGGTATTAGTGAAGTAAAATTAGACTTACCATAGGGAAATTTTTGTATGGATTTAATTACATATATGTACATATGAATAAAGGATCTCTCCACTGGGTTCTTAGACCTTCAGCCAATAGTACACGGATGAACCGAAATAGGTAAATGACAAAAATAGATGGTGTCCCAATTGATAGCAGGGATAGGGATGTATTTTTGTCAAGCCTGTAAAAGCAGCTTGGAGGGGTTGATCCGTGGCCAGGTCAGGTAACTGAATCAGACAAACAGACCCACAGAGAAGAAACAAAAGAGGGACAAAAAGTAAGGATTTTCCAGTATAACACCAGGGTAAAAATCATATATCCGCTGTGTGCTGGATATCTAGGAGCAGGCTGTCACATACCTCAGTGATTCAAGATTCCAGATAAACTCTGTAAGCAGCAAGGCAGCAGGTAATACCCACACCGCCGCTCGGGTGTGGAGCGGCTGGTTGTGTGGAGCGTGAGACAGGAGACGCAGAGAGCGTCTCTTGTACACACGCCCCGCCTGTAGTCACCAATCGGCGAGAGCGTGAGACGTTGCAGATTGTCACTTGCCACGTCCCATGCCACACGTTGCAGATTGTCACTTGCCACATCCCATGCCACACGTTGCAGATTGTCACTTGCCACGTCCCATGCCACACGTTGCAGATTGTCACTTGCCACGTCCCATGCCACACGTTGCAGATTGTCACTTGCCACGTCCCATGCCACACATTGCAGATTGTCACTTGCCTGCTATAATTATCTCTTGCTGTGTCCCAGAGGCAGCAGATTACCAGTCAAGAAGCAGAGAGATGATGTAATCTCTCTGCTGCTGCGGCTGCCTGCACACTGCACAGTGAGGGCGGAACTGCAGGGATGCAGGGCGGGTGCTGGGCAGTGAGAGATGATGTCATCTGTCTGCTCCCCCGCCCGCCGGTTCCCTGATTGGCCAGCAGCCCGCTCACACACTGTCACCGAGCCGCACAGCTGCTCACCAACAGAGCCGCCCGCTGTCTCCCACCAACGGAGCCGCCCGTGCTCTCAGCCACAGAGCCGCCCGCTGGCTCTCTCACCCGCAGCGACGCCTGCCCGCCCACTCACTCACCCACATTCTCGGAGGGGGCAATTGCCCCGTTGACCCCCCCTGGATCCGCCCCTGATAGGATATTGAGTAATACCGAGAAATAACGCTGGTGTGGAGGAAGGAGAAAAGCAGTGGGGCAGTATATATGAGAGATCTTTCTTGCGATCCCCCTGGGAGGCTACTGATTGGAAAGTGGATACAGAGTAACTGGTCGGATGCGGAAGAGATGAGAACACAGCTGAAAGAAAGAATGAAATTGTTTTGAGTCTTTCTGACTCATGTATAACGGCTGGTGAAGGTGTGCACATAATCTGCTAAAGACACGATTTGCACAATGGTGGATGATCTATGAATTGGGAAGTCACAATAATTCAACGCAGAAAAGTTTGAGCATATGAACTTTAATTGTACACATTATTATATAGATTGATTTATATTTGAATATAATTTGATATCACTGGATATTTCACATGATAGATTAATAGCACTGCACTTATAGTTTTCTCTTTTTCTTTTATATGTAAGTTAAACTAGCTTTCAACACTCCTGAGAGAACCTGCACAATGGGGGTCTGAAGCTGAGGCTAAGGCATGCTTATTGCTCTAAAAATGGTAAACTTCTTTTGCTGGAGTTGGTCTTTAGCAATTCTTATGCCGCGTACACACGGTCGGACTTTCCGGCATACTTGGTCCAGCGGACCAGAGTGTGCCGGACAATCCGCCCGTGTGTAGGCTCCGGCGGACTTTTCCGGCGGACTTTTTCCCAAAAGCCCGCCGGACCTAGATTTGAAACATGTTTTAAATCTTTCCGTCGGACTCAGTTTCGGGCGGAAAGTCCGCTCGTCTGTGTGCTGGTCCGACGGAAAGCCCGCTCGTGTGTATGCTGGTCCAACGGACCAGATACGACGCAAGGGCATGGTATTGCATCTCGCGCTCGCTGCAATAGGAAAAACAAATTTTCCTATTGCGGCGAGCGTGGGGCATACCAGGCCCTTAGGTCTGGTATGGATTATAAAGGGAACCCCTTACGCCGAAAAAAACGGCGTGGGGTCCCCCCTAAAATCCATACCAGACCCCGATCCGAGCACGCAGCCTGGCCGGTCAGGAAAGGGGGTGGGGACGAGCGAGCGCCCCCCCCCTCCTGAACCGTACCAGGCCGCATGCCCTCAACATGGGGGGGTGGGTGCTTTGGGGGAGGGGGGCGCCCAGTGGGGCCCCCCCACCCCAAAGCACCTTGTCCCCATGTTGATGAGGACAAGGGCCTCTTCCCGACAACCCTGGCCGTTGGTTGTCGGGGTCTGTGGGCGGGGGGCTATCGGAATCTGGGAGCCCCCTATAAGAGAGCCCCCAGATCCCGGCCCCCCCACCCTATGTGAATGAGTATGGGGTACATGGTACCCCTACCCATTCACCTAGGAAAAAGTGTAAATAATAAAACACTACACAGGTTTTTTAAATATTTTATTAAACAGCTCCGGGGGGGGGATCTTCCTCCGGCTTCGGGGGTCTTCTTCCGGCTTTGGGGGTCCCTCCGGTTCATCTTCTCCCGGCGTCCGGTTGGTTCTTCTCCGCTCTCTTCTCCCGGTGTTCCAGTTCTTCGGCCGGCTCCTCCGCTGTCTTCAGGTAGCTCTCTTGCCAGCAGAGGTCCGGACTTCTGGGCTTCTTGTCTTCTCTTCTCCAGATGTTGACACGACGCTCTCTCTGGCTGGACTGCTCTCTGAGGGATGCGTTGTGACTTACATAGGCGGAGACCCCGCACCCTTTTGATGTCACAGTCCCTGGGCATGCTGGGATTGTGACGTTTTAGGGGGCGTGGTCACTGGGTGATGTTGACTACTCCCCCTAAAACGTCACAGTCCCAGCATGCCCAGGGACTGTGACATCAAAAGGGGGCGGGGTCTCCGCCTATATAAGTCACAACGCAGCCCTCAGAGAGCAGTCCAGCTGGAGAGAGCGTCGTGTCAACATCTGGAGAAGAGAAGAGAAGACAAGAAGCCCAGAAGTCCGGACCTCTGCTGGCAAGAGAGCTACCTGAAGACTGGAACACCGGGAGAAAAGAGCGGAGAAGAACCAACCGGACGCCGGGAGAAGATGAACCGGAGGGACCCCCGAAGCTGGAAGAAGACCCCTGAAGCCGGAGGAAGATCCCCCCTCCGGAGCTGTTTAATAAAATATTTTAAAAACCTATGTAGTGTTTTATTATTTACACTTTTTCCCTAGGTGAATGGGTAGGGGTACCATGTACCCCATACTCATTCACATAGGGTGGGGGGGCCGGGATCTGGGGGCCCTCTTATAGGGGGCTCCCGGATTCCGATAAGCCCCCCGCCCACAGACCCCGACAACCAACGGCCAGGGTTGTCGGGAAGAGGCCCCGCAGGGCACCCCCTCCCCCAAAGCACCCACCCCCCATGTTGAGGGCATGCGGCCTGGTACAGTTCAGGAGGGGGGGGCGCTAGCTCGTCCCCACCCCCATTCCTGTCCAGCCAGGCTGCGTGCTCGGATCAGGGTCTGGTATGGATTTTAGGGGGGACCCCACGCCGTTTTTTCGGCGTAGGGGGTTCCCTTTATAATCCATACCAGACCTAAGGGCCTGGTATGCCCCGCGACGGGGCTCGCAAGGTGTCAATCTCGCCGATAAAAGCGGCAAGATTGACTTCCTTTTCTAGTCGCACCTGAGTCACGTTCAAAATGAACGGACTTGTCCGTGTGTGGGCAAGTCCGTTCATTCTGAAAGTCCGCCGTAACTCTGGCGAAAGTCCGTCGGAAAGACGGGCGGACTTAGCCCGCCGCAAAGTCCGGTCGTGTGTGGGCAAGTCCGTCCGTTTTAAAGTCCGGCGCACCTGGCGGACAAAGTCCGTCAGAAAGTGTGCCAGACCAAGTAGGGCAGAAAGTCCAACCGTGTGTACGCGGCATAACAATCATCAGAAGTCTAGGCCTTGTGTCCTTTAGACAAATACAAAAAAAGATTCCTCTATGAGACTTTGAAGGGCAAAAACTCCTTAGTAATTACACAGTATTGAAAACATATTCATATTTTATTTGTAAAGTTAAAATCATGAAATATTGCATGATAAAATCAAAATTGGATGCATATACAGCTACGGTGCAATATCAAACATTATACAAACAACCACTGGACTCTGTCGTTATGTAGATAAGACAGAAAATGGGGCATTCTCAGTCTTATCTACATACCGACAGATTCCCATAGAGGCTTCTTTTTTTGTATTTGATCAAATTAGGAATGTGGGCAGCAACTCCCACTCTACAAATCTCTGGCACAACCTTATTTCTAATGTGTCCTTTAGACGGTTTGAAAAATAGAAAAGCAGCTCACACTGCATTACTCGTCTCCTTTCTGGCATTGACCCCCTCAATAATTTCTTTCCACCACTAGATTTCTGCCCAACATTGTTCAATCCAGGAGACTGAGGACAGTCTGTAAATACACAGATTCATGATGTCCTGTTTTCACAGTGTAATGATGCAGAGAGTGGTGCTGTTGTATTCACATCACCTACACTCTGCATAATTAGGGACTACCCAGTCAATAGTATAGGCTAAGTTAAATGTAACACTGTGGTATCATGCGACTGGTCTGAGGACATGTGTAAAAGATAAGATAAACCCCCCATAAAATTGAGCTTGGAGTCCAGAGTTGATCTTTAATTATTTGATGGGGAGCTGAGGAGGTAAAAAAAGGTTTGGCACAACTGTGCTACAGGGTTCGGTCAGGGATTAGGCCTCAAGTTACATAGTAGGTGAGGTTGAAAAAAGACACAAGTCCATCAAGTCCAATCTATGTGTGTGATTATATGTCAGTATTACATTGTATATCCCTGTATGTTGTAGTCGTTCAGGTGCTTATTCAATAGTTTTTAGTTAATAGTTTTTTGAAACTTTCGATACCCCCCCACTGCGACCACCGCCTGTGGAAGGGAATTCCACATCCTTGCCGCTCTTACAGTAAAGAACCCTCTACGTCGTTTAAGGTTAAATCTAATTTCTTCTCATTTTAATGAGTGTCCACGTGTCTTATTCAATTCCCTTCCGGAAAAGTTTTATCCCTATTGTGGGGTCACCAGTATGGTATTTGTAGATTGAAATCATATCCCCTCTCAAGCGTCTCTTCTCCTGAGAGAATAAGTTCAGTGCTCGCAAACTTTCTTCATAACTAATATCCTCCAGACCCTTTATTAGCTTTATTGCCCTTCTTTGTATTCGCTCCATTTCCAGCACATACTTCCTGAGGACTGGTGCCCAGAACTGGACAGCATACTCTAGGTGCGGCCAGACCAGAGTCTTGTAGAGTGGGAGAATTATCATTTTATCTCTGGAGTTGATCCCATTTTAATGCATGCCAATATTCTGTTTGCTTTGTTAGCAGCAGTTTGGCATTGCATGCCATTGCTGAGCCTATCATCTACTAGGACCCCCAGGTCCTTTTCCATCCTTGATTCCCCCAGAGGTTCTACCCCTAGTGAGTAGATTGAATTCATATTTTTGCCACCCAAATGCATTATTTTACATTTTTCCACATTAAACCTCATTTGCCATGTAGTTGCCCACCCCATTCATTTGTTCAGATCTTCATGCAAGGTTTCCACATCCTGCGGAGAAGTTATTGCCCTGCTTAGCTTAGTATCAAATACAGAGATTGAACTGTTTATCCCATCCTCCAGGTCGTTTATGAATAAATTAAATAGGATTGGTCCCAGCACAGAACCCTGGGGGACCCCACTTTCCACCCCTAACTATTCCGAGTATTCCCCATTTATCACCACCCTCTGAACTCGCCCTTGTAGCCAGTTTTCAATCCATGTACTCACCCTATGGTCCATGCCAACTGACCTTACTTTGTACAGTAAACATTTATAGAGAAATGTGTCAAATGCTTTTGCAAAATCCAGATACACCATGTCTATGGGCCTTCCTTTATCTAGATGACAGCTCACCTCCTCATAGAAGGTTAATAGATTGGTTTGGCAAGAACGATTCTTCATGAATCCATGCTGATTACTGCTAATGATACCGTTCTCATTACTAAAATCTTGTATATAGTCCCTTATTATTCCCTCCAGGATCTTGCATATTATTGATGTTAGGCTAACTGGTCTGTAATTCCCTTATTTAAATATTGGTGCTACATTGGCTTTTCTCCAATCAGTTGGTACCATTCCCGTCAGTAGACTGTCAGTAAAAATTAGGAACAATGGTCTGGCAATTACTTGACTGATTTCCCTAAGGACCCTCGGGTGCAAGCCATCTGGTCCCGGTGATTTATTAATGTTAAGTTTTCCAAGTCTATCTCTAATTCTGTCCTCTGTTAGCCATGAGGGTGCTTGCTGTGATGTGTCATGAGGATAAACACTGCAGTTTTGGTTACTGAAGCCCCCCGATTCCTTCGTGAAAACTGAGGAGAAGAATAAACTCAATACCTTCGCCATCTCCCCATCCTTTGTAACCAGATTTCCTTCCTCATTCTTTATGGGGCCAATATGGTCTGTCCTCCCTTTTTTACTGTTTATATACTTAAAGAATTTCTTGGAATTTGTTTTGCTCTCCTCCGCTATGTGTCTTTTTGTGTTCTATCTTAGCCGCCCTAACTGCACCTTTACATTTCTTGTTGCATTCTTTGTAAAGTGTTGTAAACTGTCTCTCTTTATAGGTTTAGACTCTAGTGGTTGTATACTGCAGGTGTCTTCCTTCTTGGAAAGGTTCATAAAGACGCTGGCTTTCTGTAAGCAAAGAGATCAGTCATGGGAAGCAACCTCAGATGTCCTCCAAGTGAGGGAGAAGTTTACAGAGGAACTCTTGCCCTAGCCTCTACTGTCCTAGAAGTCTATGTTCAAGATACCACTAGAACTTTGATCTCTAACAATGTCACCTCATTCTCCACTTCTTTTCAATTTGCATCAATAAGTTATTTATGCTTATCTGTCAAGTGACTGTTCCCTGTCTTTAGCTACCCTGTTAAACAACCCTTAGATAATTGTGCCAGGGCCCTTATTGATTTGAGGATGTGGTTTGTACTTACAGTGTCTCCTGTTTTGCAATTTATTGGTCATTGACATTGAGTACCATAGGTAAAAAGCTAACCATGAAGGAGTAAATGTGCGCGCTGTGTGCGAGGAAGACACTCAAGGCCGGGACAGACTGGTAAGCAGTAAGCGACTATAGCACGATCATCCCATGGGTATAGAGAAGCTCTGAAAACCCACAAGAGGATGGATGCACTATCCCACTCACATCTTGATTACACATAGTGGACTGACAGCACGATTAGGATGAGAAATGTATTGCTATCAAGCTCAGGTGAGTGGACTTTCATGTACAGTATCTCACAAAAGTGAGTACACCCCTCACATTTTTGTAAATATTTTATTCTATCTTTTCATATGACAACACTGAAGAAATTATACTTTGCTACTATGTAAAGTAGTGAGTGTACAGCTTGTATAACAGTGTAAATTTGCTGTCCCCTCAAAATAACTCACAGCCATTAATGTCTAAACCGCTGGCAACAAAAGTGAGTACACCCCTAAATGAAAATGTCCAAATTGGGCCCAAAGTGTCAATATTTTGTGTGGCTACCATTATTTTCTAGCACTGCCTTGACCCTCTTGGGCATGGAGTTCAGCAGAGCTTCACAGGTTGCCACTGGAGTCCTCTTCCACTCCTCCATGACGACATCACAGAGTTGGTGGATGTTAGAGACCTTGCACTCATCCACCTTCCGTTTGAGGATGCCCCACAGATGCTTAATAGGGTTTAGGTCTGGAGACATGCTTGGCTAGTCCATTGCATTTACCCTCAGTTTTTTTTAGCAAGGCAGTGGTAGTCTTGGAGATATGTTTGGGGTTGTTATGTTGGAATACTGCCCTGCAGCCCAGTCTCCGAAAAGGGAAGGGATCATGCTCTGCTTCAGTATTTCACAGTACATGTTGGCATTCATGGTTCCCTCAATTAACTGCAGCTCCCCAGTGCCAGCAGCACTCATGCAGCCCCGGACCATGACACTCCCACCACCATGCTTGACTGTAGGCACACACATGTCTTTGTACTCCTCACCTGGTTGCTGCCACACATGCTTGACACCATCTGACTCAAAATATGTTTATCTTGGTCTCATCAGACCACAGGACATGGTTCCAGTAATCCGTGTCCTTAGTCTGCTTGTCTTCGGCAAACTGTTTGCAGGCTTTCTTGTGCATCATCTTTAGAAGAGATGGGATGACAGCCATGCAGACCAAATTATTGCAGTGTGTGGCATATGGTCTGAGAACTGACAGGCTGACCCCCCACCCCTTCAACCTCTGCAGCAATGCTGGCAGCACTCATATGTCTATTTCCCAAAGACATCCTCTGGATATGACGGTGAGCACGTGACCTCAACTTCTTTGGTCGACCATGGCGAGGCCTGTTCTGAATGGAACCTGTCCTGCTAAACCGCTGTATGGTCTTGGCCACCATGCTGCAGCTCAGTTTCAGTGTCTTGGCAATCTTCATATAGCCTAGGCCATCTTTATGTAGAGCAACAATTCTTTTTTTCAGATCTTTAGAGAGTTCTTTGCCATGAGGTGCCACGCTGAACTTCCAGTGACCAGTATGAGAGAATGAGAGCGATAACACCAAATTTAACACACCTGCTCTACATTCACACCTGAGACCTTGAAACACTAACGAGTCACATGACATTGGGGAGGGAAAATGGATAATTGGGCCCAATTTGGACATTTTCACTTAGGGGTGTACTCACTTTTGTTACCAGCGGTTTAGACATTAAAGGCTGTGTGTTGAGTTATTTTGAGGGGACAACAAATTTACACTGTTATACAAGCTGTACACTCACTACTTTACATTGTAGCAAAGTGTCATTTCTTCAGTGTTGTCACATGAAAAGATATAATAAAATATTTACAAAAATGTGAAGGGTGTACTCACTTTTTGTAAGATACTGTATACACATGCTCACAGTTTCTATGAGTGCTAAACCACGAGAATGAAGTGAAGGGTTGCGATTTTTCCCGTGATTGGTGGACTTTTTACAGCTGCATACAGTGCATCCGGAAAGTATTCACAGCGCTTTACTTTTTCCACATTTTGTTATGTTACAGCCTTATTCCAAAGTGGATTAAATTCATTATTTTCCTCAAAATTCTACAAACAATATCCCATAATGACAACATGAAAGAAGTTTGTTTTAAATAATTGAAAATTAAAAAAAAAAAATCCCATGTGCATAAGTATTCACAGCCTTTGCTCAATACGTTGTTGAAGCACCTTTGGCACCAATTACAGCCTCATGTCTTTTTGAGTATGATGCTACAAGCTTGGCATACATATTTTTGGGCAGTTTCTCTCATTCTTCTTTGCAGGACCTCCCAAGCTCTATCAGGTTGGATGGGGAGTATCGGTGTACAGCCATTTTCAGATTTCTCCAGAGATGTTCAATCGGGTTCAAGTCTGGGCTCTTGCTGGGCCACTCAAGGATATTCACAGAGTTGTCCCGTAGCCACTCTTCTGTTATTTTTGCTGTGTGCTTAGGGTCGTTGTTCTGTTGGAAGATGAACCTTCGCCCCAGTCTGAGGTCCAGAGCGTTCTGGAGCAGGTTTTCATCAAGGATGTCTCTGTACATTGCTGCATTCATAATTCTCTCAATCCTGACTAGTCTCCCAGTTCCTGCCTGAAAAGCATCCCCACAACATGATGCTGCCACCACCATGCTTCACTGTATGGATGGTATTGGCCAGGTGATGAGCGGTGCCTGGTTTCCTCCAGACATGATGCTTGCCATTCAGGCCAAAGAGTTCAATCTTTGTTTCATCAGACCAGAAAATTTTGTTTCTCATGGTCTGAGAGTCCTTCAGGTGTCTTTTGGCAAACTCCAGGTGGGCTGTCACATGTATTTTACTGAGGAGTGGCTTCTGTCTGGCCACTCTACCATACAGGCCTAATTGGTGGAGTGCTGCAGAGATGGTTGTTCTTCTGGAAGGTTTTCCTCTCTCCACAGAGAAACGCTGGAGCTCTGTCAGAGTGACCATCGGGTTCTTGGTCACCTCCCTGACTAAGGGCCATTCTCCCCCGATCGCTCAGTTTGGCCGGGTGGCCTGCTCAAGGAAGAGTCCTGGTGGTTCCCAATTTCTTCTATTTACGGATGATGGAGGCCACTGTGCTCACTGGGACCTTCAATGCTGCTGAATTTTTTCTATACTCTTCCCCATACAGTCTTGTCTCGGAGGTCTACAGACAATTCCTTGGACTTCATGGCTTGGTTTGTGCTCTGACATGCACTGTTAACTGTGGGACTTTATATAGACAGGTGTGTGCCTTTCCAAATCATGTCCAATCAACTGAATATAACACAGGTGGACTCCAATCAAGTTGTAAAAACATCTCAAAGATGATCAGTGGAAACAGGAGGTACCTGAGCTCAATTTTGATTGTCATGGCAAAGGCTGTGAATACTTACATGGGATTTTTTTTGTTTTTTTATTTTTAATAAATTTGCAAAGATTTCAAACAAACTTCTTTCACTTCTTCATTATGGGGTATTGTTTGTAGAATTTTGAGGAAAATAATGAATTGAATCCATTTTGGAATAAGGCTGTAACAAAATGTGGAAAAAGTGAAGTGCTGTGAATACTTTCTGGATATACTGTATATTCCGCTATGGCATAGGCTTACACACTTCTCTTTCACTGTGCTGACAAGGAGGTCAATGTGCCGGGGCCATATATATGTAGACACACAGACATGCATGTGTGTGGGGTCCACACCCTAATGCACAGGTGTCAAAATGGTGGCCCTTCAGCTGTTGCGGAACTATAAATCCCATGAGGCATTGCAAGGCTGACAGTTATAAGCATGACTCCCACAGGCAGAGGCATGATGGGACTTGTAGTTCCGCAACAGCTGGAGGATTGCCAGTTTGACACCCCTGGAATGCAATAGGCTGTGTACACATATGCGCTATGGTCTGCCTTTTCTTTTATAATTGACAATTTTTATTAAGTTTTCAAGTATACAATTCAATTGTTGAAAGTAACATTGCATATGAAAAACAAGGAAAAAAGAGGCAATAAAAGCATAGTTTTCATAACAAATTTCTCTAGAAAAAGGAGAGTGGAGCTTAGAAATCTAGACTGACATATGAAAATTGTTTAGTCCATTCTTCTCAAAGAGGAAGTAAGAGAAGAGAGAGAGAAGAAAAGAAAGAAAAGGGAAGTGAAAGAAGTATATAAAAAAAAGGGACCCCTATATTAGGGCTCATCTCTCCAGGGCTCCAGGTGTGTACAATGCTCAAGGCGGAAGGGGGTCTCATGAAATCGCAGGGGGGTTCCAGTCGCTTGTGCCATGGCTCCCATGTTGCTGTGTGTCTGTCTACTCTATCTGTAAGTCTGGCTGTCATGGATTCCATAATCTCTACGTCTTTTTTTATTCTGGTATACAGATCAGATAATGACGGAGGATTTCGGTGTTTCCAGTGTAAGGATATTAGACATCTGGCTGCCATAATTATTTGCGTTGCCAGCTTTTTGGCTAGTCCGGGAAGTGTGGTGGGAGGGAGTCCCGGTAAGAAAAATTTAGGAGAAAGAGTGATATCTACCTCAAATAGCCGGTGAAGGAGGTCCCGAACTGCCCGCCAGTAGGGCTGGAGGGAGGAACAGCTCCAATAGATGTGTTATAGCGTGCTCCGGTCTCGGTGACACCTCCAGCAGCGATCCGAGGCCGACAGGTATATGGCCTGCAGACGTGATGGGGTAAGGTACCAATGAAGAAGCACCTTTTATGAGTTTTCTTTATAAAGTGTGCATATAGAGCTCCTGGCTGCCCATCTCCATATAATGGCCCATTGTTCAGGTGTTAGTTCCTCCCCAAGTTGTTCCTCCCATTTACGCATGTATTTATGTTTCCCCCTAATGAGCATGTCATATGAGTTTATGATTTTATATATGTCCGAAGTCAGTACTTTCTGCGTAGGGCCTGAAAGAACCAAACATTCAAATGGGGATGGCTTGGAAAATTGGAGGGTAGGGGAGACGGTGAGTGCATAATGCCGTATCTGGAGGTAGCCAAAAAAGGCACTAGGGGGAAGTTCATATTTGGCTCTGAGTTTGTCAAAGGATAGCAAGATCCTAGACACTGGGTCCACCAAGTGTCCATAATGAAAGAGTTTTCTTTGCAGCCATAGGGAGATCATCTGAGAGGTTAAGCTGTCAGGTAATTTAGGATTATAAAGGAAGGCCGTTACCAAAGAGGCCTCAGATTGTAGGGGGGTGCTATGGTTTAGCTGCCTCCAGATAGTGCGTAGGAGATGCATAGTGTGTAGTAGGGCAGAGGAGGGATATTGGCATTGGCGTTCCACAATAAATTGTTCGGGTGGATGGGAGCCAGCCATATTTTTTCTGAGTCCAGCGATTGTAGGCCGGAAGGGTGACCCAAGAAGCTATGGCTCTCAGTTGTGCAGCATAGTAATAGCGTTGAAGGTGCGGAAAGGCCAAACCCCCATTCCCCCTGGAAGCAAACACTACAGAGCGGGCTATTCAGTGATGTTTTTAGTTCCATGCAAAATTTAAATGGTCATTTTGGAGTTTTGTGAGATGGGCCAATGGGATGGGTACTGGGAGAGTCCTAAAGCAGTACTGGAGTTTAGGTAGTATGTTCATTTTGATCGAAGCTATGCGACTGAACCAAGACATTGGGTAATGTCTCCATTTGGTCAGAAGGGATCGGATGGATGCGAATAGAGGTCCAAAGTTTGCGTTATATAAGGATACATATCGAGGCGTAAGGTGTACCCCTAAGTATTTAATGGACTGTGATTTCCATGCATATGGAAAGTTTTCCGACAGGCGATGTACTTCCGCTGGAGGTAGGTTAAGCGGGGGGGCTTCCGATTTAGTTGGGTTAACCTTGTAGCAGGGATCCATATTCCTGCAAAAGTTTAAGGAGGTTAGGGAGAGTAATGTGTGGTTGTGTCAGGGACAAAAGGACATCGTCCGCAAGCAGTGAAATTTTAAATTCGCGACCCCTAACCATTACACCCTGAATATTTGGGTCCTGCCGGATCTGGGCCGCCAGGGGCTCGATGCACAGGGCGAAAAGCAGCGGGGAGAGCAGGCATCCCTGCCCAGTTCTGTTCGAAATAGGGAAGGAGGTGGTTGCCGCAAAAGGCGTTTCGATAGAGGCGGTTGGGGTTGCATATAGGTGCCTAATCGCCCTGAGGAACGGCCCCCGAAAGCCCAGATGCCCAAGGGTGGAGAACATAAAAGGCCAGCTAAGCCTATCGAAGGCTTTCTCAGCGTCCAGACTGAGCAGGAGCGCTTCGTTTTTTTTGTCTGTTAATGATATCTATTAAATTGATGGCTCTTCTAGTGTTGTCCCCTGCTTGGCGTCCCGGGACAAAGCCAACCTAATCTTTATGGATCAGGGAGGGAAGGACCTCATTTACTCGGAGGGACAATATTTTTGTAAAAATTTTCAGGTCTGAATTTAATAGGGCTATGGGCCTGTAATTCCCACACAGCGTGTGGTCTTCATCGGGGTTTGGGTATAAGCGTAAGATGTGATGTCTGCATGTCTCTGGGGATTTCTTCCTTGCCCATAAATCCATTAAATAAACGAACCATATGCGATAGCAGGGTAGGTAGGAATGACTTGTAATACTCATAAGGGAGACCATCAGGACCCGGAGCCTTATTATTTGGGAGGTGTTTTAGGGTGTCAGAAATTTCCTCATCAGTGATGGGGGAGTTAAGGGAGTGTAGGGCCTCTACTGGTAGAGTGAACATCCCACTGGTGGCAAGGTAGGTCCGGACACGGTCTTTAAAAGTTTCCTGGACAGGTAAGTTCGGTATGGAAGGGTTGTTGTAAAGATCTGAGTAGTAGTCTCTAAGTAATTGAGCAATGCGGTCGGGATGGGAATGAAGGGTACCTGTTGGGTCTCGTAGAGCTTGGGGGGTTGATATGTGTGTATTTTCCCAGAGTTTACGTGCCAATAGGGTATGGGCCTTATTGCCTTTATCATAGTATAGCTGGCGTAGTCTCTGAAGGGTTTCTCTACGCTGCCTATGTCTATACTTTTGAGTATAGCTCTGAGCCGTATAATTTCCCTTAACAGACAGATTGAGGATGAGGTTGTGAGTCTGGATTCTAGCTCCCCTAAGCGATGTACTGTCTGTTGTCTCATCAGCGTGGCATTTTTCTTCCAAGCTGTGGAGATTGCAATGCATTGTCCCCTTATGACCGTCTTATGTGCTTCCCAGAGGGTTCCCACAGAGACCTCTGGGGTATTGTTTTCTACAAAGTATAGTTTTAAAGTTTTCTCCATTTCCAACCTATATGTGAGATCTTTCAAGAGAAAGTCGTTCAGCCGCCAGTGGCAGTGTTTGACTTTAGAAGGGTGCAGTTTAAGTGTCAAAGAGATTGGCGCATGGTCAGACAATGACATAGGCAGGATATTCACGTCAGTGATCGCACGTAAGGAGGGGGCATTAACAAAAAAGTACTCTAGGCATGCATGTGTGCTAAATGGATGGGAATACTGGGAATATTGACGATCCGCCGGATGTTCTACGCACCATGCTTCAAACAGAGCAAATTTACGAGTGACCTGACGAAATTGTTGGGATTGTCTGGAAAGGCAGAAGGGATTTTTTTAGTGAGGGATGTTCTATCTGAAGTGGGGGAGAATGGGAGGTTAAAATCCCCGCCTACGACTAAGAAGGAATGTTTGGCGCGAAAAAGACGGTTGTATACCTTAGTCACAAAGGGCATCTGATTCACATTTGGTGCATAAATGTTGCAGAAAGTAATGTCAGATTGTTGCCATTTGCCACTAAGGAACAAAAAACGACCATGTGGATCAGAGTAAGAGGAGGTGGGAGTAAATGGAGATCCCTTTTTAATCAGGATGGCCACCCCTGCTTTCTTTTTAGTGCTAGAGGCAAGGTAACCCATGGGGAATAATCGCGATGCAAACGCCAGGGTGCCCGTTTTGTTAAAGTGTGTTTCTTGTATAAAAATGACCTCCACGCCAGAATCTTTGAAACTTTGTAGTGCTAATTGGTGTTTGAAATTAGAGTTGAGGCCATTTACATTATGTGAGTATATCCGTACCATGTTGTGGTTCAAATGTGAACGGAAAAAGATAGAGAAGCATGTGTCGTGGTGCGGTATACTTATCTAGCCTGTGATCCCAGGGAGATGTGTTCCGAGACCAGGGATAGTCTCCCCCACCCAGGGAGCAACTCAGGAGCCCAGGAGAGACGAGCCATGGGAAAGAGAAGAGAAGAAAGGGAAGAAAGAAGAACATGTAAAAATAAACAAAATAAACTAAGTGTACCATATTCAACACAAGAAGTAAAGGTCTAACTTCAGACCCAAAGTCCCATGTTACCCCCATCGTCTATCAAGAACGAGTGGAGTAAGTAATGATTAAGGGGGGACTTTTAAATCACTAAATAAGCGAGGGGGGTAGTGTCAGAAAAAAGTCCAATCAGTACCTATGATCTAGGACCTGCTAAGAAACAAATCTGTTAGATATTTAAACAAAGGCTAGGGGACAATACTAGTCGTTGTAAGAAAAACAAACATTCTGAACCTGTGGGCAAAAACAGGCAGGCTATGAGCCACAAACTTAAGGTCGTCCGGGTCAGAACCAGACTCCAGAGAGGTCAAGACCTCAACCTGGCGGTCCAGACCCCGGAGGACATAATGTCCAGGAGGGACAGGAACCGGCTCCCATTGGAAGGGACTGACCACCTAGGGGTGAAAACCTGATTAATGTAGCCAACACATAAACGAAAGCTAATTGTGGCAAACTGAGCATGGTCAATGTGTCACTTTCTATGAAGAAAAAAGGAGTGAATCAAAAAGGCTGGTGGTACTGTTCAGGTAGGCCGGTGTCTGGGACTCTTCTGAGGGGTGTCCAGGGGTTGTCTTCTCCGCTTCGGAGGAACTTTTTGCCAGCCGGTCGATGGGGGGCAGGAGGGGGGATAATGTCCCAGCCTGGGAGATCTGGGGTAGGGACAGTAAGAGTCTCACAGAAGAAATGAAGGTCTTCAGGAACTCGAAGTGTCGCCGTCTTCCCGGCATGTGTAGCTGTGAGGCTAAGCGGGAAACCCCATCGATAGGTGATGTTGTTGTCTTGTAGAGAGTGGAGGAGTGGCTGGAGCAGCCTACGCTTCTGCAGGGTGATCCACGAAAGATCAGGGAAAAGTTGGATTGGGGTGCCGTCTACAAGGATAGGTTTAATCCTTGCGCATGATGTCTTCCTTTAGTGCAAATGAGTGCATTCTGCAAATTATGTCTCTGGGTTTAGACGCTTGGTCTTTAGGCCTCAAGGCTCTGTGGGCTCTGTCCATTTCAATGTGCATGGAAGTAGGGACTCCCAGCAAGTTGTTGAAAATTGTTTGGAGTATCGATTGTAGGTCCTCTGGACCAGAAGACTTGGGGAGCCTAATATTGTTGCGACGATTGCGATTGTCCAGATCTTCCAGGTGATGTTGCATGTCACGGAGCATATATCGATCGTCTGTTTGATGGGATTGGATTCAGTGGACTGTGAGTTTAGTGGCTTGCAGGTCTTCATCTAGGTCTTCTACCTGTGTGGCCAGTTGGCGAAAGTCTGCTTGCAGGGTCTTAATTTCGCTGCGGCAGGCTTCTTTACCTCAGAAATCAGCAGTTTGAAGTCTGCTTTTGTGGGCAGTGAATGTATTTGTTCCCGCCAGGAGATCAGCTCATCTGCTGTAAAGATGGAGGGTATTTTAGGTAGGGGTTGATGGTGGGCCAGAGGCTGCCGGGGGGGGCCAGGTTTCAAACTACTCTCTTTGGTCATCCATCCGCGATGGCAGTGCCGGGCTCATATGCGGGCCAGAAGATGAGGGTGGGGGCTCTCCAGTTAAGCCTGTGGTGCTGGATTCGCGGTAGCGGAGAGGCCTTTGTGACTTTGGGGAGCCTGGGGAAGAGGATGGGGTTAGGGTGGCTGGAGAGGTAGGCCGCAGCCGTGGGAAGGATTGTGAGCGGCCCTGCTGAAATGTAGGGGACAATCCCCAGTGTTGGAAGGCAGGAGGGGTTCCCCGCAGGGAGAGTGAGTCTTGTTCATGGCCAGGATGGTCAGAGAGCGGGGGGATCAAAGAAAGACTCACCCGTGGAGCCGTTTGCAGTGTCTCAACGTGTAGGCCGCAAGATGGCGGTGGAGTTTCTCCATGGGGAGATGAAGCAGGGCCGCACAGCGTCATGCTGTCCGTCTCTTGTATGGCGGAGTCCAGGAGCGGAGAAAAGTGGGGCTGGATCGGTGGACCTCGCTAATTGGAGCGTCCGGAGGTACCCCCTTGTCTTGGCGTTTTGTTGGTCCTGTTTTTGCCCATCAGAATGGAGCTGTGTCCCCGGGAATCTCAAGGCAGGTCCATGAGGAGCGGGGAGATCACACATCCATCTTGGTCAGCGTCCGGCCACGCCCACCCCCCCACCCCCACCGGTCTGCCTTTTCATCGCTTGCATAGCTCTATCTGCTGTTGCCAGACTGAAGATAATCATACCACAATCACCAACTATTTGTTGTAGGTGGGATGAGTCCACTGTGAGCGGTAGTAAATACAGACAGCATACATACACCACTAGACAACTTATGTGAACTGTATTTTACTGCTAGCCATACTTAAATTTCCTTTTGCTATGCTTCTGAACATTGCAGTGCTAATGTTTGGATCTTAAGGGACAATCTCATAATTTATATCGGCGACCAAACATCCATATTATCCGATATATCAGCAGGAGATTATACCTTCTATATATGCACTTAGATTGTTAACTATTCAGCCTCATTACAGTGATATTTTTATGGAGTAAACTCTCTTGTTCAGCTACTGTTTTTTCTTGTAGACCATAGGTAAAAAGCACTAAGATTAGCCTTTACACCTTCCAGTTTAACCCACTTTCTAAAGATGCTTAAATCCTTATATGTCTGATCAGCTGTGAATTTAAAAAAAGCTTGCAATAGTAATATCTATATTAGCAACATTTTTGCATTGCTCTTATTATGACCCTCTTGACCTCTTGGTTCCTCAAGCTGTAGATAAGGGGATTCAGCATTGGGGTGACTACTGAATAGATCACAGATGCCACTTTGTCTTGCTTCTCAAGAACCTGAGTGTCTGGGCGTAGGTATATGAAGAATACAGTAATAAAGAAGATGGAGACACATGTGAGGTGGGATGAGCATGTGCTGAAGGCTTTCCGCCGTCCTTCTGCAGACTTCATTCGTAATATTGAGGAAACAATGAGAGTGTAGGAGACCAGGACTGCTATCAAGGAATACAGTCCCAAAGTACTTACGAAGAACAATGTTAAAGCCTCGCAAAAAAAAGGGTCGGAGCAAGACAATTTCAGTAACGGGGGGATCTCACAATAGAAATGGTCTATGAGATTAGACCTACAGTATTGGAGACTAAAGACACAGCTGGTCTGGGCCAATGATTGCAATAAACCAACAGAGAAACACAAGAGGACCATAGAAAAACATTTATCCTTTGTCATTACTGAGACATAGTGAAGAGGGTGGCAGATTGCTACGTATCGGTCGTATGACATGCCTGACAGAAGCAGAACTTCAATATTTGCCAAAGCAGCATAAAAATAAATCTGCAGGACACAACCAATAAATGGGATTGACTTTTTGAGCGAAATGAGGTCAGCCAACATTTTAGGTGTTATAGTTGAGGAGTAAATGAGGTCCACTAAGGAGAGATAACTCAGAAAGTAATACATCGGAGTGTGAAGACTGGAGAAGGCACGGACAAGGCCCATCATTCCGACATTGCCTATTAGTGTCACCATGTATATAATCAGGAACATTGCGAATAGGAATGGGGCAAGTCTCTTATTATCTGTTAGTCCAGTCAACTCAAAAATGGTTACTTGTGTTCTGTTGCTGCTCATTGAGTTCTTTGTCTGTAATGGTGAACAAATATATTGGGGTTTCATATATTTAAATAAAAAAAAAAGAATTAATATTAAATACTGTATAATAAAAGTGTCACTATAACTTACCTGTCACACTTCAGCGCTGGACTTCTTCTGTCCATGGATGCTTCCAGGTATTGCCTGGAGTGGCAGGAGGTCTTTCAAAAACTGCTTGATCATTAAGCCTAATACCTGTCAGTGCACTCAAGCTCTCAATCAGTCTGCTGCAGTTACTATGGTCCAGTCTACTACTGTCCAGTCCACCGCGGTCCAACCTACTACTCTGCCAGTCCAGCTAACATTACAGTTCCGCAGCTAGCCTTATTATCAGAATAACAAATGCCATCTTCACGCAGCCAGTTTTTTTTGGCTCTCCAGACACCTCTGCCCCTCTGCATCCTTAATAACTTGTTGAGTGATCCGGGGGTCCAAACTTCCATGGGAGGTCCTTGGTTCCACCTCAGCCAAGTCTTCTCCTTCATACTAGCATCTTCCTCCACCTTTATGCTACTTAGTGGATCATTTGGCTTATAGGGGTTTCTTTAATCAGTATGGAAGTTATTTTGAACTGCAGCCTCAGCATTTCCTTAATCATCACTCAAAGGTAACATATGCGTCTATCTTATGGCTGGAAATGACTTGCCTCTCCATTCTTATGCCGCGTACACATGAGCGGACTTTACGGCAGACTTTATGACGGACTTTCCGAATGAACGGACTTGCCTACACACAATCCACCAAAGTCCGTCGAATTCGTACGTGATGACGTACGACCGGACTAAAACAAGGAAGTTCATAGCCAGTAGCCAATAGCTGCCCTAGCGTGGCTTTTTGTCCGTCGAACTAGCATTAAGACGACCGTTTTTTTCGACCGGACTCGAGTTCGACGGATAGATTTAAAACATGTTTCAAATCTTAGTCCGCCCAACTTTTGAGAAAACAAAGTCCGCTGGAGCCCACACACGATCGAATTGTCCGACAAAATCCCGTCCGCCGGGCAAAGTCTGCCGTAAAGTCCGCTCGTGTGTACGCGGCATTAGACAAGAATGATTCTTTGCTTTACAATTTCACAGTTTCAGGCCACAATTGTAGTGTATATTTGACAAACCAGGGAGTGATTCCCCACTTCTAGTTCACTAGAAGCTTTATGCCAAGGAAGTAAAGTATGCCTTTGGGTCAATATGCCATACAGTTTCAAACTCTGCTGGCCAAAGTGGTCTGTAACAATGAGGCCCTAACAGCTCCTTTTGACGGGAATTGTCTGATCAGGTCCCACCTTTCTGGATGACTTGTTTGCCCTTGCTGACCACTTTGACATCAGGTTCCAGAAACAAACCAAGGAAAATAACCACCAGTACCACTTCTACCCTACTTTTAGACCATCTGTCCCTAAGGACTCTGACATTCCCCAACAAGTATGCTCTTCAGTGGAACTAATGAGAATCCAAAACTAGACCCAAGGACTTTGCATGTATTGTTGAGAAAAGAGGGATTTCCTTAAGCAATGCCCCCAAGCCCAGGAAACTCTTGGGTCCAGTCTGTCTTAGAGGGGGCCTACTGACCAAACCTTTTTGACCTCTGCCATCTCTCCCACTTTGACTGTCTATTTCCATGACAAGAATCAGTGTATTCCTGTTTTTTGTTTTTTATCCTTTATTTTTACCTGGTGATCCTGCCAGAAACACACTTCCTGTCCTACAGTGACAACGCTCACTCCATTATATTTTTAGAGAAAGCCATGTTTATCACACTAGGTTGCTCTACTGATTTGGATTACAAGCAGTCTTCCTTTCTTGTTCTCCGTTATATGGGATGGAGGGATTAGTAGGTTAAAGAAGGAAGATAACATTGTTTGCACTACAAGGACATGACATTTCTGGAAGGATCAACCTGTAATTTTCTGCTCTTGCTAAAAATGCTCTTAACCTGAAAATAGAAAACTAACACAGCCACTTCATCAAGAGACTGGTAAGATACGATCTGTTCGATTTTTGTTCTTGGGTCTAGACATACTTTCATAAATCATAAGAAATAAAAAGTCAGGCGCTACTAAACAACTTCAGCTTCTCAAAACAAATAAAATATAATGAACAATATAATAAACATAAGTCCATAAAGTCCATTTGTACTCGCTCTATTTCCAGTGCATCCTTCCTGAGGACTGGTGCCCAGAACTGGACAGCATACTCCAGGTGCGGCCAGACCAGAGTCTTGTAGAGTGGGAGAATTATCGTTTTATCTCTGGAATTGATCCCCTTTTATATTGCATGCAAATATTCTGTTTGCTTTGTTACAAGCAGCTTGGCATTGCATGCCATTGCTGAGCCTATCATCTACTAGGCCCCCCAGCGCTGAAAGCTGAAAATTGGCCTGGGCAAGAAGGGGGTGAAAGTGCCCACCCGGCATTGAAGTGGAACGTACCTATTGGGATGCTCCAGCCCTGGATCGGCCTCCCTAGCACTTCCCCCTCTACCCTTCCTGACTGTCACCCATCTACTCTTTTCTAGTGCCTGCACCTCTTTGTCTCCACCTGCCTCTGTATTACAGGCTATGCAAATTCACACCAACAGTATTCCTGTACTTACAACCTTTTTTTGTATCCATTTGCTAACAAATGATTTATCTCAAAAATCATTTTTTACATGTATACATTGTATTTTCTGTTCAGTCATTTTTGATATGCAGCACAAAATGGGGAATTATATAATGAGAGGAAGACACTTCAATAATCAGATTTACACAAAGCAGCCGAGCAGCAGGAGACCTCTGCATCAGGTTGTTTGGACATATTAGAACCTTCTGCTGTGAGTCTCTCAGTCTAGGAGGAGGTTGAAGCATTCAAGGCTGGCTTTGGCTGCTGATTCCATACCCCAACAAAATGCAGGGGCCCCAGGGAGACATGGACCTGAATCGGAAGCAAAACCACTCCAAAGGTCCCCCAAGCACACCCCTCATAAAAGAATAGAGTCCCCTCAAAAGCCAGGGCCCTTAGTCAGTAGGCAAGAGGCTATTTAGAGGACATTAGGGCAGTATAGAGGTTGCCCACTATTAACTTCTCCTTTTGAAAATGCTGCTATCACCTGTAACAACAGGAAGGAAGAAGACAGCCAAAGCATTTGGCGGCCAAAAATCCCCTTTTGTCAGGGCTTGAACCATGTAGCAACAAGGCATCCATTGGATTCAAAGGCGCCTGGATATACAAAGACTCAAAGTTGCCTGGAGCATGATCCCCTCCCCTTGGAGACTGGGCCGCAGGGCAGTATTCCAAAATGATAACGAACCCAAACACAACTCTAAGATGACCACTGCCTTGCTAAAGAAGCTGAGGGTAAATGTGATGGACTGGCCAAGCATGTCTCCAGACCTAAACCATATTGAGTTGGGGCTTCCTCAAACGGAAGGCGGAGGAGCGCAAGCTCTCTAACATCCACCAGCTCCGTATTATCGTCAAGGAGGAGTGGAAGAGGACTCCAGTGGCAACCTGTGAAGCTCTGGTGAACTCCATGCCCAAGAGGGTTAAGGCAGTGCTGGAAAATAATGGTGGCCACACAAAATATTGACACTTTGGGCCCAAATTGGACATTTTCACTTAGGGGTGTACTCACTTGTTTCCAGCAGTTTAGACATTAATGTCTGTTTGTTGAGTTATTTTGAGGGGACAGAAAATTTACACTGTTATACAAGCTGTACACTCACTACTTTACATTGTAGCAAAGTGTCATTTCTTCAGTGTTGTCACATGAAAATATAGAATAAAATATTTACAAAAATGTGAGAGGTGTACTCACTTTTGTAAGATACTGTAATGCCGCGTACACACGGTCGGACTTTTCAGCTACAAAAGTCCGACAGCCCGTCCGACAGACTTTCGACAGACTTTCGACTGACTTTTGGCGGACTTTCAACGGACTTTCTAACGACCGGACTTGCTTACACACGATCACACCAAAGTCCGACGGATTCATACGTGATGACGTACACCGGACTAAAATAAGGAAGTTCATAGCCAGTAGCCAATAGCTGCCCTAGCGTCGGTTTTTGTCCGTCGGACTAGCACACAGACGAGCGGATTTCTGGGTCCGACGGAGTTATGACGTAAAGATTTGAAGCATGTTCCAATTCTAAAGTCCCTCAGATTTGCGACTGGAAAAATCCGCTGAAGGTCCGGTGAAGCCCACACACGATTGGATTGTTCGCTGGATTTGGTCCGTCGGCGTCTGTCAGACAAGTCCGGTCGAAAGTACGCGACATAAGTCTCTGACGGGAGAAAGAATTGATATGAAATGTTGCCTGTTTCTATTGCTGAGTGATTGGGTATTAATGCTGCCTAAAGACTGTATAATATGTCATTTTTATTTTGTTCATAGTTCCATTTTAAAGTTTGTTAAAGAAAATTATTTATTTTTTTATCTCAAATGTATTATTTATTTTATGCCTTCATTTCAGAGTAAATTTGGGCATTTAATACATTTGGACATTTAACTGCTTGAATTAATAAAAAAAAAAAAAAATAATAAAA
The DNA here is from genome assembly GCF_042186555.1 of Aquarana catesbeiana. NCBI lineage: Eukaryota > Metazoa > Chordata > Amphibia > Anura > Ranidae > Aquarana > Aquarana catesbeiana. Next base: position 698,595,530 of record NC_133326.1, read on the forward strand.
ATAAATGAAAGGAGGTTGTTGTAAAAATGTTTGTCTGGAAGTGTATATTTATGTCTACTGTGTGTAGATGTTTGCCTGGAATTCAGGTTAATGGCTGCATTGACTCTCAATGTGTATCCTGTATTAGTGGATTGCTGCATTAAAGACATTTTTTTTTGTCATTACCTTGAACATCCTTTAAGCTGTTGTGAGCCATGTAGTGATTTTTCTCATCGGCATACACAAGGGTCTGTGCACCTCCACAAATGCATTATTGTTATATAAGATTCCGTTTCCCGAGAGCCTAACTCTCTACTGCTCCAAGCAAATCAGTATTTGTTCTAAATAAGGAGCAAGCCAGTTACCTGATGTTACTTATTTGTCTTATTTTGTTTAAATTGTTTGCAAATTGTGCAACGCAGTGAGCTACAGAAATTCACCCTTTTGTGTGAGTGTCAATATAATACACTTTTTTTAAGGAATACAGATGAGTATAAGGAATTAAGGAATTTGATGTGAGATTTTTTTTTTCTTATCCACTTCAATACCAGGTGGGCACTTTCACCCTCTTCTTGCCCAGGCCAATTTTCAGCTTTCAGCGCTGTCACACTTTGAACGACAATTACTCAGTCATGCAACAAAATACATTTTATATACTTTTTTTTTAGACAAATAGAGCTTTCCTTTCGTGGTATTTAATCACCACTGTTTTTTTTTTTGTTTTTGTTTTTTTTTTTTACTATATAAATGAAAAAATACAGAACATTTTTAGGCCTCATGCACACGGACGTTTTTACAGCCGCTTTTTTGAGCGTTTTTTGAAGCTTAAAAAGGCCTGTCTATGTTAGTCTATGGCTTCATGCCCACCTAGGCGTTTTTGAGCTGCAAATGGCATAGGCGTTTTTAAGCTGTAAAAAAAAACCCAGGACCAGTGGGTTATGAGAGATGTTTTTCAGCTGTAAAAGCGCTTTAACGCTGATAAACACTCAAAAACGTCACTCACCAATGTTTTTTAACGTTTTTGATCCATTGAAAAAAAAAAAAAAAAAATTTTGAAAAAAAAAAAAAAACGCTAACGCGGAAAGACGCTAAAAAACGCTATTGCAAAAACATTGAAAAAAGCTGAAAAAAGTTTTAAAAAATCACTGCAAACATACTGGCGTTTTCATAACATTATTTTGACATCCTGTGTGCATGAGGCCTTAAAATAACATGTTTTTTTTTTTTTTTGCTTCTGTTATAAAATTTTGCAAATAAATAATCTTTTTTTATAAATTTAGGCTAAAATATATTCTGGTACATTTCTTTGGTAAAAATAACCCAAATCAGTGTCTATTATTTACTGTGTAAAAGTTAAAGAGTCCACAAACTATGGTATACCTATATATACGGTATTTGAATATTCATAAATGATGTACTGACGGACCTAATTTCTTGAGGCCCTAAAATGCCAGAACAGTACAAATATCACCCAAATGACCCTTTTTGGAAAGTAGACAGTCCAAGGTATTTAGTAAGAGGCATGGCGAGTTTTTCGAAAATGTACCTTTTTTTGGGAAAATAAAGAAATTTAATTTTTCCACAATGTTTTTACATACTCTCACCAGTGCAGTACAGTGTCATCGTATGACTGGTGTGGTGATGATCAGGGACACTGACTGGTGATATGTGAAAAAAAAAAAAACTTTTTTTTTACTATTTTTTATTTTATTTTACTATTGTTTTTTTTACATACTGTGGCCAGAGCAGTACAGTGTCACAAAAGTGACGCTGTACTGCTCTGGGGGAGGTGGGCAAGATTTATTTTTCTTCTTTTCTTCACCATGATTGCTTATGATGATCTGATCACTGTTACAGGCAATCATTTTATGAATGGTCTCCATTCATATGTCACTGTGTACTATTGTGACAGCTGTGATCGCCACAGCTATCACATGTTAGAGGTCCGTGATGATTGGCTCCTGTGACCAATCACAGAGATCACAATAGTACACAATGAATGGCTATGAATGAAAGCCATTGTGTACTATTGACAACTATAAATATGTGGTCATGGACTTTGTTTGGACAGATAGAAGAGAAACTGAGTATTATAAAAACAACTTTATTATGTACCATTAAATATCTATTACACAACATGAAAATTTGCTCTCCACATATGGATATACAACACGCAAAGATTCCGATTACAGTTCACATGTGGACTCAACGTGTTTCGGGAATCCTTCTTCAGAAGCACTTGTGGCAGAATCAGTGCACTGGAACCCACTCCTAATCTTTAACCACTTGCTGCCTGTCCACTGTCAAATGACAGAAGAGCGGTGCAGCTCTCGTTCTGGGACAATGTCACATAACGTCACCCCAGATCGGCCACTCTCGCGTGCCTGCGCAGCGCGCTGATCATGGCCACGCCGTGTTCGTAGGACACTGCGTGACCCCATGGCTCTTTAACCATGTGATCGGCTGTACCTAATCACAGCCAGTCACTGATTGAGTGTGTGGCGAGGAGAGCTGATCAGCGGCATCTCCACGCAGGGAGACCAGGGCAAGTCATCAGGGCACTGATCATCAGTGCCCTGATTACAGTAAAGCCCCAGCAGTGCCCATCAGTGACACCAATCAGTGCCCATTGGGGATGCCAGTCAGTGTTGCCTTTCAGTGCCCATCAGTGCCTGCTCATCAGTGCTGCCCATCAATGCCCATCAGTGCCCATCAGTGCTGCCCATCAGTGCCACCAATCAGTGCCCATCATTGCTGCCCATCAGTGGCGCCTATCCGTGCCTATCTGTGCCGCCTATCAGTGCCCACCAGTGCCGCCCATCAGTGCCCATCAGTGCTGCACATCAGTGCCGCCAATCAGTGCCCATCATTGCTGCCCATCAGTGGCGCCTATCCGTGCCGCCTAGCAGTGCCCACCAGTGCTGCCCATCAGTGCTGCCCATCAGTGCCACCAATCAGTGCCCATCATTGCCGCACATCAGTGATGCCTATCCGTGCCGCCTATCAGTGCACACCAGTGCCGCCTATCAGTGCCCATCAGTGCCACATATTAGTGCCCACCAGTGCTACCTATTAATATAATATAGTTTACTGACAGAAACTAAAAGAAATTTTTTTTCTTTTTCAATATTTTCGGTCTTTTTTCTTTTTTTTTGTAAAAATTAAATAACCCAGCAGTGATTAAATACCACCAAAAGAAAACTCTGTTTGTGTGAACAAAATGATAACAAAATTGGTTTGGGTATAGTGTTGCATGACCGCACAATTGTCATTCAAAATGCGAACAGCGCTGAAAGCTAAAAATTGCCTGGGCAGGTAGGAGGTGAAAGTGCCCGGTAGGCAAGTAGTTAATAGAGTAATGACAGCCAGTAGGGTAGACTGGAATTCATAGCATGTGTATTTTGCCCACAGAGGGGCAAATGAGTCATTTAGGGTACATTAAGTAAACAGCGAATGGTCTTGTACACATAATCCTAAAATAAAAGGACCAGCTTCCCAATGAAGAACCATCCAGACCCAATGTGAGTAAGTCACCATAAAGACAGCATGGTAGTCAAAGTAGCACATATATTCCAAAGAGGGAGCTCTTGATGAGTGTCTTAGAAACAGGCTGGAGTCGTTTGTTTTTAAGATACTTATCAAGAGAGCCCCCCCCGGAATATATGCCCCTTGACTACTTTGACTATCATGCTGTCTTTATGGTGACTTACTTAAAACAACTTTAAGGTAATAAAAAAAAAACTTTACAATAGCAGTGCCCCCCAGGCCCCTCCCTAACACTTACCTGAGTCCTTTATTGATCCAGTGCTGTGCCTGGCTGCGGGTCTTCTCTCCCTGTTTCAAAGGCTTTGCTGATAGTAACGGGAGGCACTGGCTCCTGCTGCTGTCAGTCAAATCCTGTGAGGAGGAATCGGGGGGGGGGGGGCCACACTGTGTGTGTCTATGGTCGGACACAGCCTGGCTTGAGATTGAGCCCACATTAGAGCCCTCCCCCCCCCCCGTAGCAAGTAGCTTTCTTTTAGGGCACTCAGAAGGGAGAGGGAGTCAAGAGCAGCAGTGAGGGACCCCAGAAGAGGAGGTTCAGGGCTGCTTTGTGCAAAACCAGAACAAGTGAGTATAACATGTTTATTATTTTAAATAAAAGTGAGCCATTACAATCACTTTAATACACATACTCAAATAAAAAGATTTCCAAAAGGAGGAACATTTCTAGTCAGGGTTAAGTTGCTCTTTAAGGTTAAAGACTACATGAACTCAAAAAGATGAAGTGAAGATTTGCCTTGTTATGAGGAAATTATTAAAATCTAAATTGCACAAAAGCAGATGGAGCACAACTACTTATCATGGGTCCCCACAGCAAAATGTTGATGTTGCCCCCCTCTCTGTCCAGGACAGTAGTGTAACTGATCCTAACATAAGTATTCCCAAATCAAGAACAGGTAGCAGGAGAGCTCCCAGCATAGTCAGAACACAACTAAGGACCAGTGCTGAGGATAGAATTTGCCAGGAAAAAGCAACAGTGCAGGGAATTAACTTTTAACCCCAAAATTTAGCTACCTACGGCTTCACTTCCTTATTCCCTTACCGAGGATGGCGGTGGCAGCAGCCGAGAGCCGAAGGACGGATCAGCTTCAGCTGCCGACACCGCGGGCTCCCTGGACAGGTAAGTGTCCATATATTAAAAGTCAGCAGCTGCAGTATTTGTAGCTGCTGGCTTTTAATATTTTTTTTTTCAGCAAACCTCTGCTTTAAAGTCTGCCAAGCCAGAAAAAGAGACCAAGTTGAAGGGGATGCTGTTGCACCACATGACCTGTCTGAGGACATTTGGAAAAGGTAAGTAAAAAAAAAATAACATGGGGTCCAGAGCTTAGTTTTAAAAAAATTTTCAGGAACTAGGGAGGTGTTAAATGTTTGTCTAAATCCTGCCACCTGGTTCAGTTCTCCTGGGCTTAGGCCTTAGGAGTAGTCATGTGGGCTTTCTCTCTCCCCTGGGCCCTAGGGGCTGGATGGTGTAGGAGTCATCTCTCTAGGTGGCTACCTAAAGATGTTAGCTTGCTGAAAGGAAAGTGACCAGTCTTGAGGAAGGTGTCTAGTTGAGGGAAAAGTTTACAGAAGAACCTTCTCAGCTCTCTTTTATTAGAAGTCTATGAACAAGATATCACTAGAATTTTGACCTCTAATTAGCCAGAGTCCTGACTGTTGTCCACTGTCCAGCCAGCAAATCCTGTGAGGACAGTGTTATTTGGAACAATGTATATAAGATCTGAGTTCGTGTTTGGCGGTGTGTTTCAGGTATCCTGTGTCACCTCACACTCCTTTTCATCTCTATATAGTCTGCACCAAATATTGTTCAAGCTGTAAACTGACTGGTGCCTGTTATTATATTCCTTGCTGGAAAAGAATCAACTCTGGGATGAATGTCCATGGGGCCTTATTTTAATGTAAATATGCTTGGAAAATTCCCAATGTGACCTGCATTGTCAGGTAATGGTCCTTAGCAGTGGTTACCACTGGCAAAATGAAAACATTAATTGGCCTTTACGTCTTCCATTTTTACTTATACTTAAATCCTCATGTGGTCTGCTTAGCCTTGCATTTCAATAGTAATATCTATATTAGCAGCATGCTTGCATTGCTTTTATAGTGACTTTCTTGACCTCTTGGTTCCTCAAGCTGTAGATAATGGGATTCAGCATTGGGGTGACTACTGAATAGATCACAGATGCCACCTTGTCTTTCTTCTCAAGAACCCGAGTATCTGGGCGTAGGTATATGAAGAATACGGTAGTAAAGAAGATGGAGACACACATGAGGTGGGACGAGCATGTGCTGAAGGCTTTCTGTCGTCCTTCTGCAGATTTCATTCGTAATATTGAGGAAACAATTAGCGTGTAGGAAACTAGGACTGTTATGAAGGAATACAGTCCCAAAGTACTTACAAAGAACAGTGTTAAAGCCTCACAAAAGAGAGTGTCGGAGCAAGACAATTTCAGTAACGGGGGGATCTCACAATAGAAATGGTCTATGAGATTAGACCTACAGTATTGGAGACTAAACACACAGCTGGTCTGGGCTAATGATTGCAATAAACCAACACAGGAAGGCAAGAGGACCAGAGAAAAGCATTTATCTTTTGTCATCACTGAGGCATAGTGAAGAGGGTGGCAGATTGCTACATATCGGTCATATGACATGTTTGAGAGAAGCAGAACTTCGATACTTGCCAGAGCAGCATAAAAGTAAATCTGGAGGACGCAACCAATAAACGAGATTGACTTTTGGAGCGAAATTAGATCAGCCAACATTTTAGGTGTTATAGTTGAGGAGTAGACGAGGTCCACCAAGGAGAGGTTGCTTAGGAAGTAGTACATCGGAGTGTGAAGACTGGAGAAGGCACGGACAAGACCCATCATTCCAACATTTCCTATTAGTGTCACCATGTATATAATCAGGAACAGTATGAATAGGAACGGGATAAGTCTCTTATTATCTGTTAATCCAGTCAACTCAAACATGGTTACTTGCGTTCTGTTGCTGCCCATTGAATTATTTTTCTTTTACAGGCAGTCCCCAGGTTACAAACAAGGTTCTGTAGGTTTGTTCTTAAGTTGATTTTGTATTTAAGTTGCAACAAGCACATTTTTTAGGTGTAACTCCAGCCATAATGTTTACATTTTTTGGATAGCATAAAGAAGGGTTAACAACCCCGTAACATTTGTTTTGCTGTCTGTGCTCCTTTGACCTCACTTTCTGTCCCTGCAACAATTGGATTTTGAAAATTGTGGGTTGTCTTGGAGACAAGGCTTGGTGATAAAACATCCGTGGAGGCACCTTTTTCCCATGATAACTCTTACAGGAGTGAATTTCCCTTCCTAGAGGTAGATTTCCTCTTACTTCCTGTTGTCTCCCTCCGTTTGAGTCGTATGTAAGTCAGATGTATGTAACTCGGGGACAGGGACTGCCTGTGTAGTAAAATAATATATTAGGGCTACAAATGTCAAAAGTTAAAAGAGAATCTACATTATATATTATATAATATAATAATACTTCAAAAATTCTAAAAAGAATTTGTACAGTACCACGCCACATCTATACAATTACCAACTGCCATAGCTCAATCTTGGCTAATTGTGTTGTTTTAGGTGCTTATTTTAGTTATACAGTCCAGAGTTTTAAAGTCCAAGAATTCACAAATCTGTTTATATCCGCCTGTCCATAGGGATGCATGGAGCTTCCGATCAGGTCCACCTGAAAAATGGACTGGAGGACTTGATCGGAAACCCTGTGTAAAAGGACCCTTAGAGAGCTTGATGAGAAGACTTCTTTGTATTTCAAATTTAAAAAAGTATCCATGATGTGGTGGATAGACAACTTATGCCCCGTACACACGATCGGACTTCCCGACAACAAAACCGTGGAATTTTGTTCGAAGGTTGTTGACTCCAACTTGTCTTGCATACACACGGTCACACAAATGTTGGCCAATAATTACGAACGTGGGAACGTAGTGACGAACAAGACGTACAACGAGCCAATAAAAAGGAAGTTCAATAGTCATGTGATATCTCCTTTAGGAACGTTAGTTTTACAAGACCGAGCGCTTCTTGGCTCGTACTTGATTCCCAGCATGGGTGAACTTTTGTGCGACAGACTTGTGTACACACGATCGGAAAGTGCGACAACAAAGTTTTGTTGGCGGAAAATTTGAGAACCTGCTAGCAAACATTTGCTGGCGGAAAGTCTGCCAACAAATGTTCGATGGAGCACACACACGGTCGGACTTCCTGCCAACAAGCTCACATCCAACATCTCCCGTCGGAAAGTCTAACCGCGTGTACGCGGCATTAGAGCACAGCGTTGAGTTATATTACTTTTTTTGTAATGCAGCGTAGGGAAGTGTTCTTTTGTACACTGTCTGTGAGGTTGTTTACATTCATGCCTGGTAGCTACCATAAAGTTCTTGTCACAAACAGATTCTTCCTGTTAAGAGATTGTTTCCTGCCCCTGCTTAAGGGTCAGGAAAACCCTCAAGGCTATATATATGGATGTCTTACAGGAACTGAAGGGAGAGAGTGGCCAGCCACATGCTCTGCAATCCAGGAGGTGCTGTAGGCTGACTGTGTCCTGTATCCATCCATTCATACATCCTTCCAGGCTGAAAATGGACAATAGGCAAATGTTACTGCACTGTGTAGCTCACTGTTTGTTATATTACTGTCACTTCTGTGTGGGAATCAGAGATAGCCGACAGAGGCTTCTCTGCTTCACTGAAACGTTCTATTTGCATACTGCAATATACTTGGGCTATCCTCAAGTGTATGAGAGTCAAGCTCATTTGATTATAATCAATCAAGTGACTGGTTTGTCTTGAAGTGTATATCTACCACTTCATTATTTACGTCTGGGGGGTTCCTATCTAGTATTAGCCTAGGGAACAGTAAACAGCTCAGGGTAGCAACATGATAGGCTTCCAATGAACATTTAGATAGGTAGAGGTCCGGTAGCATTGATAGCCTATTCTTCCTGTTCTTGGTTTGGTTGTATGTAATGCCATCACTTTATCGTTTTAAAGTTACACTAATCACCTGCTGGTATGTCTGCATATATCTACTCTATTCTGGGTGTATTAGTACTACTGCTGTCAGTTATTTTTGGGTGAGTTACTAGTTATTGTCCAAGAAAGGGATCATCTCTACATACGCTGGAGCCCTGTTCTAGGTGGAGGCACTGCTGCCAATGATATATTCATAGTCCACTCTTCCCTTAGCGAAGGCTCTGACTCACTTGGTTACCTGCAGGTTAGCTCCATAGCCTGTGTGGAGAGAGCAACTTCATATGACCCTCCTTAACAGGGCTACATTTGGGAAACCCCTATAACAGGGCTATTCATTTGGGAAAGATAAGGAAATAGTTAAACCCCCACCACTTTTTTTTTTTTTGCTCCCTGTGTCCCATTGTCAAAAATTGAATTTACTTTTCTAAATTAGAGACACAACAGGAAGGAAAGGCAATAACTCCAAAATTTTTATACACCACTTATTGATTCACTAGAATATGTGTCTTCATGTGTTTCCCCATTGGAAGATTCCCCCTCCAATTCTGAGCCAGTGATAGCTGAAAATGTTGTATTTTCCATCACTTTCAGTGATAATGGTCCCCAGGACCAAAAGAGAGGGGGAATTACTATGATAAGGAAATCTACAATGTAAAAAAGTACAGACTGACAAAAAGTCAGATCCTGCCAAAGGAAACCGGACTTTATAGGCCCAGTATAGGAAACCACACCAAATTATAAAACATATTAAATTTATTGTTGAACATTTTAAATATGGTTTTAAAAAAGATAGGCAAAATAGCCTCAAATGTTTCCACCACGTGTTAGTATAACATACTCTACAGAGGTACCGGAAGTCTATTTATTTATGTAAAGTCTAATGCCGCGTACACACGGTCGGACTTTTCGTCTACAAAAGTCCGACGGACGCCGACGGACTAAAGCTGGCTGACAATCCGATTGTGTGTGGGCTTCCCCGGACTTTCAGCGGACTTTTCCAGCCTCAAATCTGACGGACTTTAGATTTGAAACATGCTTCAAATCTTTACGTCGTAACTACGCCGGACCCAGAAATCCGCTCGTCTGTGTGCTAGTCCGACGGACAAAAACCCACGCTAGGGCAGCTATTGGCTACTGGCTATCAACTTCCTTATTTTAGTCCAGTGTACGTCATCACGTACGAATCCGTCGGACTTTTGTGTGATCGTGTGTAGGCAAGTCCGTTCATTAGAAAGTCTGCTGCAAGTCCACCGCAAGTCCGCCAAAAGTCCGCCGAAAGTCTGTCGGACAGGCTGTCGGACTTTTGTAGACGAAAAGTCCGACCGTGTGTACGCGGCATAATAATATACAAATAGTAGAGACTGTATGCTTCTGGTAGCGAGGTCTGCCAGGTCAACGTTTCGCCAATTCACGGCTTCTTCAGGACCCAATGTGGCAGGGTAGAGCAGCCCTATGATTACTATGGTGTATCATGAAACATCTATTAGCAGGACCTGGGGGTGGGCATAGGGGGCTTCAGAGCCCACCGCTAAGAGGCGGACAACCGCTGTGCCAGCAGGAGATATTAGGGTCTTAAAAGCAGGAAAAAGAAAAAAACCCTAAGTGTCCACCTGATGACAAATATACATATTTGAGTAAATGGAATAGATTTTATGGACTGGAGCACAGAAGTATTGGCAAGCCACGGGATAAGTGATATATCATGGGTATCAAGATTTCCAAAAGCTATGAACAGTATGCAGAATAGATAAACAGTAAGATAGGGGAGTGTCCATACATTAGTCTCCAAAATCATGCCAAATATCTGTAGATCAGTATCACAAATATGCCACGCCGCTCACCAGGCCGCATGGAAATCTACAACCTTCGCTCATGGTGAAAGGTTTCGAAAGTTTTTGGAAAAGAAGACTTCAACATGGCCGGTATACCAAGGATCTGATCTCTTGATGGGAGGCTTTAAGCTTCAATCCTGGACAGCTACCATGCAGAACCCTCTCAAAAATAGTGGGCCCCCAGGTGGTTTTAGTCATAATGTACTAATGTACCACATTCTAGCACATTATGACAGACTTACTTACACTATCACTGCAGACGGGGCTTCAACCTTCATCTGGTCTTACTTCCAGGTTCGCGGGCTCTGGCCGTTTGAATAGCCGGGCTGCAATGACGTCACCCCCACAAATGCACACAGGAGTCGAGGCTTCAGCACAACACTCTGAATTGAAGGCGTACTCAGTGTGTTGTCAATTCAGTGCGCATGCGCCGGTGATGTCACCGCTTGCAACCAGTGTGAATATCTCCTGCAAGACACTGCAAGTTTAGGAGATATTCACTGTACCTACAGGTAAGCCTTATGACAGACTTACCTGTGGGTCCAAGTCAAAAGTGGAGTTTACTACCACTTTAAATGTCTCTATGTTCCACAAGAAGACATTCTAAGAAAACAAGAGCAGCAATTTGTGTATAATAAGTGATGTTGCACTGTTGTTGAACTGAAGTGAAACCAATGTGTCACAAAATAATAAAGGTACTTCAAATGAAAAGGCAAAAATAAAGGTGTGCACAAGGTGGCAGTGTAAACCAAACGTGCAAATAACCTCTTTAAATAACAGATTCCTTGCAATCAAGCAAATAACAAATGATTTGCACAACAAACCAGATGACATATATAACAAACGTGGGTGGTTAGTCAATCGATGCTCATCAAGCTGATCGACATACACTGAACAGTGAAGTGAAAATATGACGAGTAACAAATCTCTGAGGCAGTATTTTTAAAATTAAGGTGAAAAACAGTGACGTGTAGTGCTACAGTCTTAACCGATAACTGATAAATATAAACAGGTGTTTCTTTATTCCATGCAATGACACCTCTGTGTAAAATGGCCTCTCACCTTACTGCTGTAAGGTAACAGCATAGGAAAACCAGTGGATACAATATCTTCTGGGGGTCTTTATATAAATGGCTGGTGGTTTGAGAAAATCTTTATTTCCTTTTAGGGTCTTCCACTCGTTGTCCCAAGAATCAATGCTGGGTAGTGGATGGTGATTTCTCTATAATGTAATCTCACTCTCACCCAAAGGGGGAGGGGGATACAGAGGGAAGAAGGGGAATGCCCATATACCCTGTTTCCCCGAAAGTAAGACCTAGCGTGATTGTCGGTGATGGCTGCAATATAAGCCCTACCCCCCAAATAAGCCCTACCCTGTTTCCCCGAAAATAAGCCCTACCCTGAAAATAAGACCTACAAGGACTTTAACTAGGGCTTATTTGGGGGGTAGGGCTTATATTGCAGCCATCACCGGCAATCATGCTAGGTCTTATTTTCGGGGAAACAGGGTAGTGTAGCATGTAATAAAATATTTATTTAATAAAAACAAACACTAAAACACTCACATTAAGCAAGATGGAACACAATACATCATCCACCAAGCTTGTTCCTATATCACTTCCTGTGTGCCTGCTAGCCAATCCCAAAGCGTATCGTCACAGTCACGTGACTTCATCAGGGGTTCAAATCACGTGACTGTCACAGATCCACCTACCGGTGTTTGCAGCAGTTGTACTATACATTTTATTTCCACTTCCAGTGATGCGCGGGAGTATTCCTCTACTAGAAGAGCAACAATTTGTTCCAATAACATCTTTCTACAAAATCATTCTAGTAAGCAAGTCTGGTAATATATAAAGAACCTAACATTTGTATATATGCACTTAATAATGTCAGTTAATTATTTATAAACCATATTATAAATAATAATAATTACCTTTAGTTTGCACCCTGGATGGGGACACAGATCTATATAGGAAAAACATCTGACATGGGTTTTGACTTTTCTACACTCCATCTAAAATAAAACAAAAAAGGTTTTGGCTTTAGCTATACTTTAAAACAGATAGAATAATGACTATCCATCCAACAAGTGCATATCAGAAAAGATCTAGAAAAGCACTAGCTGGGGACATAAAATGTGTGTGATTGTAGGGGTCAATAGAGTGCAAGCTCTGGGGCGAAGGTTCACCTTCCAGCAGGACAACGACCCTAAACATACACCCAGAGCTACAATGGAATGGTTTAGATCAAAGCATATTCATGTGTTAGAATGACCCAGTCACAGTCCAGACCTAAATCCAATTGAGAATCTGTGGCAAGACTTGAAAATTGCTGTTCACAGACGATTTCCATCCAATCTGACAGAGCTTGAGATATTTTGCAAAGAAGAATAATGGGCAAAAATATCACTCTCTAGATGTGAAAAGCTGGTAGAGACGTCCCCAAAAAGACTTCCAGCTGTAATTGCAGAGAAAGGAGGTTCTACAAAGTATTGACTCCGGGTGGGGGATACAAATTTACCCCACACTTTTCACATATTTATTTGTAAAAAATGTTGAAAAACTTTTATAATTTTCCTTCCACTTCACAATTATGTGTCACTTTGTGTTGGTCTATCACATAAAATCCCAATAAAATACATTTACGTTTTTGGGTGTAACATGACAAAATGTGGAAAATTTCAAGGGGTATGAATACTTTTTCAAGGCACTATATATAAATGTATAATAATAATAGTGTGTGACTGTGGAGGAGGGGACATTAGAATGTAAGCTCCTCTAGTACAGAGACAAATGTGACTGGCTCAGTGTTCTCTGTACAGCACTGCGGTATATGTCAGAGCTATATAAATGTATAATAATAGTGTGTGACAATGGAGGGACATTAGAGTGTAAGTTCCTCTGGTTCAGAGACTGATGTGATTGACTCAGTATTCTCTGTACAGCACTGCAGTATATGTCAGAGCTATATAAATGTATAATAATAGTGTGTGACTGTGTGTGTGTGTGGGGGGGGGGGGGCATTAGAGTGTAAGCTTCTCTGGTACAGAGACAGATGTGATTGACTCAGTGTTCTCTGTACATCACTGCGGTATATGTCAGAGCTATATAAATATATAATAATAGTGTGTGACAAGTGGGGGACATTAAAGTGTAAGCTCCTCTAGTACAGAGACTGACGTGACTGGCTCTGTGTTCTCTGTACAGCACTGCGGTATATGTCAGAGCTATATAAATGTATAATAATAATAGTGTGTGACTGTGGTGGGACATTAGAGTGTAAGCTCCTCTGGTTCAGAGACTGATGTGATTGACTTAGTATTCTCTGTACAGCACTGCGGTATATGTCAGAGCTATATAAATGTATAATAATAATAGTGTGTGACTGTGGAGGGACATTAGAGTGTAAGCTCCTCTTGTACAGAGACTGATGTGACTGGCTCAGTGTTCTCTGTACAGCACTGCGGTATATGTCAGAGCTATATAAATGTATAATAATGATAGTGTGTGACTGTGGGGGGACATTAGAGTGTAAGTTCATCAGGGGCAGAAGAGCTTACACTCTAATGTGAATCCTACACTATATTGTGATGTGAATCTGTACAGCACTTCAGAATATGTCAGAGCTATATAGAGGCTCCACAATATGTGCAAAAGGAAGGTAACAGTATGTGTTGAACAATGAGACTGAACTACACTATATTGCCATCTAGCCTTCCCGGCAGTTTCTGGTCCCCCCTTTTTTAGGAGATATAGGTAAGCAGTGGTACCCTGACAGAGTAGACGCATATGTATAACAATAGTACTAGATGTAAATGTTTGTATGATTTTTTGAATTAACCTAATATGTTCAATTGTTTGTATCTCTTGATAGAAGGCATTGTACTTTGTAAACGGCCAGCATCCCCTGAGGAAGCTCGACATATGTGCGAAACATGTTGGGAAGTCCATCATATATTGCTGCGTTGTTGAAACTGTAATCAATTATACTAGCCATCACTGTATCTCCTCTTTTTTCCCCCTTCTTTTAATGAATGAATTCTTATTTTGCTCCTCAAAATAAAATATTTTTTTATATACTATATTTGATATCTTTTTTAATTTATTTGCACCTATAAAGTCCCAATTCCTTTGCTTTTCCATCATCTAATTCTAGGATGTGGTGCTAAAAATCAATTGGTGTGTTCGTGTTCATAAAAACCTTTCTACACTGCAGTAGACTGTATGTCAGAGCTATATGAATGTATAATAATAATAGTGTGTGACTGTGGGGGGACATTAGAGTGTAAGTTCATCAGGGGCAGAAGAGCTTACACTCTAATGTGAATCCTACACTGTAATGTGATGTGAATCTGTACAGCACTTCAGAATATGTCAGAGCTATACAGAGGCTCCACAATATGTGCAAAAGGAAGGTAATGTGTTGAACAATGAGATTGAACCACTCACCTCTAGTTTGGAAATTGTGACTTACCTGCCAAAAGAGCATTGGATATTACATTGAAGAAGCAGAATATGGAACAACTCAGATCAAAGAGGGATACATATTATTGGACGGTGGACACATTTTCTTGTTCTCTAACCACTTAATTAGCAAAAACATCATTACCAATAAAAAAGACATGCTTAGTGAAAATACATATATATTGATATTGAATCTTCACTACATGAGACATCGGTCTTCTACCATTCAGACATACGGCTGTGTCATATCTGAAAACAAGCTCTGGTTTTTATATAAAAGCCCAATTAGGAAGGAGAAGCATTTCCTTATCCCCCAAAGATCCTCTGATGAATTATTACACTTTTATTAACAAGATGCTAAGGGAGCCGTCATTTGTGGAATAAATTTAGATTTTTTGAGTAATCACAGGTTTAAGGTTTAAGGTTTAATTGTATTATCATTCTACAATACAAAATTATACAATGAAATGTAGATGTAGCCCCCTCCTATGCTACACATAAAAATGTAGGTAGTCAAATAAGTTAAGGATAAAAGGAATATTATAGAAAAATAAATAACAGAAGCACACTACACTATATTGCCAAAAGTTTTGGGACTCCTGCCTTTACACGCACATGGTATCTCACTCTTAAGCCCCATACACACTATCAGATTTTCTGCTGAGTTTTTCCTTCAGATTTACCAAAACCATATAATATGAGGTCAAACCTTAGGAGTTTCAATGTGTATGCAAACAGGCAGGCCCTTGCACTACATGGTTTTGGTAAATCTGAAGGAAAAACTCAGCAGAAAATCTGATAGTGTGTAAGGCTATTTAAAACACCTAGACATTTTAAAAAAATATGGGGATTTGGTCACACCATATTGCTATACGGTGCTTAAGCCCACTTACTGCAATAAAGTGCCCCATGATTAGTGGGTCCTACACTATCCATAGACTGGGAGATCCTGCTTCTCTGAACCATGGGAGCCATACACTCCTCTATATGGGAGAACTAAAGGTCTCCACCTATGACACAGGTGGTCACTAATGAGAGGCACTGATGAGGGAGTGGGGGTGGTTCTAGTAGGGATCTACTGCTGCGGGAGGGGTCTGTTGTTGCTGACTACGGGAGGGTCTATTTATAAAAAATCCCTGTGTAGCGCACCCCTCAACACCATTCTCTGTACACAGTGCACCCTTGAACTCTGCATTTTCTACTCTGTACATAGTGCCCCCCCCTGAACTCTGCACTCTGTACATAGCGCACCCCTGAACCTTGCACTCTGTACATAGCTCAACTCTAAACTCTGCACTTTGTACTCTAGACATAGCGTACCCCTGAACCCTGCACTCAGTATGTAGCACACTCCTCAACCTGCACTCTGTACTCAGTGCACCCCTGAACCCTACACTCAGCATGTAGTGCACTCCTCAACACTGCACTCTGTACACAGTGCACCCCCGAACTCTGCACTCGGTATGTAGTGCACTCCTCAACACTGCACTCTGTACACAGTGCACCCCTGAACTCTGCACTCCGTATGTAGTGCACTCCTCAACACTGCACTCTGTACACAGTGCACCCCTGAACTCTGCACTCAGTATGTAGTCCACTCCTCAACACTACACTCTGTACACAGTGCACCCCTGAACTCCGCACTCGGTATGTAGTCCACTCCTCAACACTGCACTCTGTACACAGTGCACCCCTGAACCCTGCACTCTGTATTTAGTGCATTCCGCAACACTGTACTCTGTACATAGTGCACCCCTGAACCCTGCACTTTGTACTCTGTATATAGCGCACCCCTGAACCCTGCACTCAGTATGTAGTGCACCACTGAACCCTGTACATGGCATATTCTTGTACTCTGCACACAACACACTCCTGGTGTTAGTTGCTTATTTAGGATCTTCCCACTGTTCAGTGGGGGGGTATGGTTGAGTTTCTGCACCTATTCTACGAGATAAAAAGCTCTGGACAACCATGATGCTGATGTGCCCTGCAATGAAATTCAGTTTGACACCCCTAGTCTAATATGTTTATTTCCTATGATCATCAACTCCATTCAGTAGCCATAATGCAGTATTCTGCTGAAATATCAATGAATTAAATACGGTCATTATTATGGTCATTGGCTGAAGCTAGCCTAGCAAGTAAACATATTAGACACAT
This sequence comes from Aquarana catesbeiana, assembly GCF_042186555.1. Classification (NCBI taxonomy): domain Eukaryota; kingdom Metazoa; phylum Chordata; class Amphibia; order Anura; family Ranidae; genus Aquarana; species Aquarana catesbeiana. The sequence continues at coordinate 698,612,521 of NC_133326.1, forward strand.
TACAGGGATTATTACCAATGGCTGCTAGAATGCTGAGACATTCGATAAGCAATTTTATTTTATAAATAGATCCCCCTATGTATGTGAATGCAATGCACATTCACCTCTTATGGTATTGTGAGGCAGATATTGTATAGATCAGGAATTTACAGGCATAAGCTACTCTTCACTCTGGTAGTATGGCAGTGACATGGACATTCACTGTATTGTTCATTCAAGCACAAGAGACTCCATTTTGATCAAGCTGTTGAAATGTGTTCTGTAACCTTCACCTAACACACAGACACATCTTCTACTAGAAGCTCTCTCTGTCCCTACCCCCCCCCTCCCCTCGCAAGGTTTTACTTTTGCAATTGTTCTATTCCCTAGCTTTTAATAATATATTCCTATTTGTTAGCTTTTAATAACATATTTCTATTTGTTAGTTTTTAATAACATCTCACACCACCCCTTTCTTATCTATGTATAAAATAACATGTAATAATAAATGTTGGCACTGAACGGACATTTTACACACAGTGATTGCGTCCTTTATATCTGTTCCTGCAGCTGTAGTATTGACTTCTGTTTTTAGAGTCCCAATCAGAAATATTTCCATAACAGTTTTTTGGCGAGTCATATCAGGAGTTTGGCAGAGTCTCCAGAAGGAACCGTGCTTTGATCGGGATCACCGGGAACGCAGACCTCTAAATGCCGGCTAGGTAAGCTGTCCTTAAGCATGCTACATTTCTGCCTATGTATCCTATCTGTCGGTTCTCAAGGAAACCAGACCACTCTTGGACCTTTCTGGTTGGGTAACGTGTGTGTGTGTGAATGTGTTTGTGTCCCCCCTCACAGGTTGGACTGTGTGTGGATAGGGAGAATCCTCTGCAGTTCCCTGCGTTGACTCCTTGTGGGCGACCTGGGTCAGAGGCGCATGGTAGGGTCAGATAAAACCCACAGAGAAGAGACGAGGAGGGTCTCTTAATGAGTGTTTTGTCTATTGTCATAAACCCCTTCTATCCACGTAGATAAGTGGAGACTTTTCTTGTAAATCTGCAGATTTGCTGTACTATTTGTTTTAGAGAAAAGAGGGTATAGGCACAAGTAGAGAAGGCTGGCCAGTCATTATGGGCATTAAATTAAATAAGGGAATGAAGGTTGAGAGGCCTTCAGAAAATGCCCAGCACAAGATGAGCGCTAGAGAATATATGAACCGAAGGTACGGTTCCGCCTATATTGAGCCCCTAGATAAATGGGTAGAATGGACAAAAGGAACAGCTAAACCTTTAAAATCTGAAGGGACTTTTGATTTACAAGTATGGCAAACTTTTCTGCATGATTATGGCTCTCTACCGTGCAGTGAAGGAAGGTGGAGAATAGCTTGCACATGGGAGACAGAAGCTAAAGTAGCAAATTAAACTGGCTTGACAGCGATGTTTAATAAAAGTACTGCCAAAATTTACTACATTTGGCCAGAAGACTCTGTAGAGGAGGACCGCCCACCTTATGTGGCTGCCAGTTTGGTTTTAAGGGGTCCATCCACAAAAGCACAAGAATTAGATTGCATGGAACACACAAAAGATGAGCTGGGCAGTATAGTAGAGAGCAGCGATTTAACAGCCCCATATCAACCTACAAAGAGGAATTTGGCATCCTAGAGACAGATGATTGGCATAAATCAAAAGGCACATATGAAAAACTAAATCTCTTTGAACTTAAGGCTTTGGCCAGAGAAAGAGAGATATAATCTGAATTTCCAGAGCAAACCATAATTTCCAAATTGTGGCAGCAAGATGAAGAGAGAAGGAAGGGAGATGCCACTTCTTCTGCCCCTGGCACAGAGCAATCTGTTGCAGTTTATCCTGTCAGAACCCAATTAGTTTTTGAAGGTGATGCTGTTGACAGTAAGTCTCAAATTAAATGGCATGTACCTTTTAGTCCCCAAGAAATGAGAGCCATATTAGAAAGATTGTGAGACCCTAGAAAAAATCCAACTGGGTTTGCAAACAAACTTAGTGCTGCACAGGAAGCATATGAGGCTTCTGCTACTGACATTCATCAGCTTCTTATTAAAGCAGTGCGAAGCAACAACTCTGGCTATATACTTAAAGAATGTGATGTAAACATCAAAAATCTAAATAAGATGGCTAGTGGATGGGAGGTTTGTGAAAAATTGATGGAAAAATTGCCCCAAATATATTGACAAACCAGAAATGCTGAATTTATGAATGCTAAGCAAGGGAAAGAAGAAGCAGCAGGTGCTTTATTGGAGGCAGTTAAGCGATATGGCTGAGGAAGCAGGCCTTAAAATAGAGAAAGAGAAGATGGGAGAAACTGCAAGTCCATCTACACAACTGGTGAAACAAAGGTTTTTTGATGGTTTAATATCCCAGTTGAAAGAAAAGTTGTTCACATCAAGGCCTGAGGCAGGCAATATGTCTATTCAAGACGTCCTGCCTATCCTGTTATCCATAGAAAACAGGATTAACCAAAAAGACAGCAAACCCAAGGTTATGTACATGGGGAAGCAGAGAGGAAGAGGCAAAGGCAATTTCAGAAATCATGGCAACCGGGGACCAATTATATGCTACAATTGTAATGGGGAAGGACACACAGCCAAATTCTGCCATATTCCTGACCTTAGACTGGAAAGGAGCTTAGAAGCACCTCATGCTGATCCCAGTTCTCTGCCAAAAGCAGTGGATCAGGCATAGGAAAATGGCATGCCAGTATCAATCATGTTAAATAGGGGAGACAATGGTAACAAGGCCAGAGTAAAAGTATTTTTATAAGAACTCCCCTATCCTGGAGGAGAAACCGAATTAACCTGTTTAATAGATACTGGTGCAAGCCAAAGCGTTTTTAATATAGAGGACTTACCTCCAGAATTATTATCTACAAATGTTATCTCTGGTGTTGGCCTAACCGGGACCTCTACTGATTTGGTTGAGTCCAAGCCACTTAAACCCAGGCTAGGACAGCAAACAGAAATTGTCACTAAAGTGTTAGTTTCAGACACAGTTCTTACCAATCTTTTGGGAGCTGACATTTTGAACCAAATTTTAGCAAACATAGACTACACTCCTACAGGAGTCCAAGTGGTCAGTAGTCTGTCAGGAGAAGTTTTAAATTCTGCTTGTGGAGTATTTTTAATCCAAGACTCCACTCTGCCATTTCCACCAAAGTTGACAGTGATTCCCGCTGAATTATGGGCCACCAGCAAATATGATGTAGGTCTGCTGGCTTGCACCCCAGTTATGATAAAAATTAAACCAGGAGCCAATCTCCCACAGATTAAACAGTACCCACTGAGTATTGCTCAGACTGAGGGGATAAAAGATCCGATCACTGAACTGAAAGCAGCACGGGTTTTTGTACCAATTAAGTCCCAGGTCAATACACCCCTGTTCCCAATTGCAAAGAAGCCAGACAAGAACGGTAGGCAAGTAACATACCGCATGGTGCATGATTTAAGAGCCATTAACGATATAATTGAGGCAGATACCCCGATCGTGCCCAACCCCCGCACTTTACTAAGTGGAATACCTGCCTCCAGCACCTGCTTTACAGTGATTAATCTTGCAAATGCTTTCTTTTCATTGCCCCTGCACCCCTGGTACCTTTTTTCATTTACCCATGATGCCCAAAAGTTAGCATTGACAAGATTTTCCCAAGGCTGTGTGAGTAGCCCTTCTGAATATAATACTGCGTTAAAGCCAATATTGGACCAATGGTCCCCCTCACACCAAACACAGTTTTGCTTCAGTACATAGATGATTTGCTTATTTGTTCTGATACAAAGGACATTTGTAGCAGAGAAACAGTAAGCCTTCTCATGTTTCTCTATAACAGTAACACCAAAGTTAGCAGAGATAAGCTACAATACTGCCAAGAGAAAGTGATCTTCCTGGGTCACTGCATTTCACATGGAATCCGTCACCTAACCCCCAGATCGAGTTAAAACTCTACAAAAAATTGAAAAGCCAAGAAATGTACGGCAACTACGTGGCTTCCTGGGGTTAGTGGGATATTGTAGGGGCAGGGTTCCAAATGCATCAGAACTTATGGCTGCTCTATATGAGGCTACCACTAGAAACCCTTTCAAACCGACATGGGGCAATGAATTGCAGGTGAAGGAGCTTATTAAAATTTTGTCTGAAGAGGAATTAAGGATCGTATTAAGAAACAGGCTATGTTTGATACTCTGAGTCAACATGCACCATCGATAGTATGCCTGCAGGAAACACATTTAACTCAGGATACGATTACTTTGTTACAGAACAAAATGTACCCTATTCAGTATCATGCTGTATACTCTACGTATGCCAGAGGTACAAGCCTATTAATTTCTTCTAAAGTACAATTTTCCTACAGGCACACGTTGGTGGATCCTCAGGGTAGATTTATCTTATTAGTTTGTAAAATATTTTCTATACAATTTATACATCCGAAAGACAAAAACAGAACATTCCATAGCTCAACTCACGAAACAGTCTGCCAACTGACCAAATGAACCTGTCCAACAGTCTGCGTTAAAAACAAGGATTTAGTTAGCACGCATTTGCAAACGCATAAGCTGCAAGGCCTCTTCAGGCACCCTGTGTATACTTGCAGTCCTAACGCTACTGAATTTATAAGTGTCTCCACAATGGAAGCACATGCATTAAACGGATAGATGAGGGGCAGGTGGGCCTGGAGGCAGCCCAATCCCCCTTAAAGAAACAGGAGCACACTGGACACCCAGCAAGAGCACAATGGCAGCAAAGGTGTACAGTGTGTCCCTGGACCATATTTTACACCAGTAACAAACAAATGGCCCCTGCCCCCACCTATAACTGGCCTTCACAGCAAGGAGAACATGGAAGGGCTATCACATGAATGACAAAAGCAGAACATCCCATAGCTCAACTCACTAACCAGTCTGCCAACTGACCAAATTAACCTGTCCAACATTCTGCATTAAAAACAGAGGTTTAGTTAGCATGCATTTACAAACGCATGCAAAAGCTGCAAGGCCTCTTCACAGCACCTTGTGTATTGCTTGCAGTCCTAACACTACTGAATTTATAAGCGTCTCCACAATGGAAGCACATGCATTAAATAGATAGATGAGGGGCAGGTGGGCCTGGAGGCAGCTCAATCCCCCTTAAAGGAACAGGAGCACACTGAACACCCAGCAAGAGCACAATGGCAGCAAAGGTGTACAGTGTGTCCCCGGACCATATTTTACACCAGTAACAAACAAATGGCCCCTGCCCCCACCTATAGCTGGCCTTCACAGCAAGGAGCACATGGAAGGGCTATCACATGAAAGACAAAAACAGAACATTCCATAGCTCAACTCACCAACCAGTCTGCCAACTGACCAAATTAACCTGTCCAACAGTCTGCGTTAAAAACAGGGGTTTAGTTAGCACACATTTGCAAATGCATACATAAGCTGTAAGGCCTCTTCACGGCATCCTGTGTATGCTTGCAGTCCTACCAGGTCTACAGCGACTAATTTAAGGAGACTCTTCTTGAATATGCAGTTACCAACAGATAACCTGGGGAAGAGAGCTATTTTGTCACTCGACGCTGTGAGGGCATTCAACAGTGTCGAGTGGACATACCTATGGGAGTTTTTGGTCTGGGAAATAGATTTATACGCTGGGTTAAGCTATTATACTCTGCTCCAAGGGCTTGTACGCGAATCAATGGGCATATGACAGAATTTTTTACACTATCAAGGGGCAAACCGGCAGGGGTGCCCCCTGTCCCCCTTGTTATTTGCACTGGCTGTAGAACCGCTAGCAGAAGCGATCTGGCAGTCTGAGGATATCTGTGGGTTCATTAGAGGAGCACAGAATGAGAAAATGTCATTATATGAGGACGACGCTTTGATGTTTCGTGGAGATACAGATAACTCCTTGATTTCCCTAATGACCCTTATAAACACACACAGATCTATCTCTCCACTCGTCAACTCACCCCCTCTATCTCCTCACGGATCTCAAACTTACTGAATGACATATCGGTATGGATGTCACACCACTTCCTCATACTTAATCTTTCTAAAACTGAGCTTGTTATATTTCCTCCTTCACGGTCCCCCCCCCCGTGACTTCACCATTAATATCAACAACACAACCATTGGTCCCTCCACACATGCCAGGGTCCTGGGTGTAATTCTTGACTCTGACCTCTCCTTCAGCCCCCATATCCAATCACTGGCTAAATCCTGCCGCCTTAACCTCCGCAACATCTCCAGAATTCGACCCTTCCTAACTAATGACACCACAAAGCAACTTATTCACTCCTTGATTATTTCCCGCCTTGACTACTGCAACTCTCTCCTTAATGGCCTACCCTTAAGCAGGCTATCCCCCCTTCAGTCTATTATGAATGCTGCTGCTAGACTAACACACCTCACTAATCGATCCATGACTGCCGCCCCTCTCTGCCAATCTCTTCACTGGCTTCCACTACCCCACCGTATAAAATTCTAAATACTAACCACAACATACAAGGCCTTCCACAACATCGCCCCCATCTACATCACCAACCTCATCTGCAGATATCGCCCAAATCGTCCCCTCCGCTCCTCCCAGGACCTCCCACTCTCTAGCTCCCTTGTTACCTCCTCCCATGCTCGCCTTCAGGACTTCTCCAGAGCCTCTCCCATCCTCTGGAACTCCCTGCCCCAGTATGTCCGATCAGCCCCTACTCTGTCCACCTTTAGGAGATCCCTGAAAACTCATTTATTCAGGGAAGCCTATCCCACACCACATAAACAACTGTCCCCGAGCCACCCCCATCAAATCATTCTCTGCAGCTATTACCTTTTGTACCACCACCCCCTCCCTTTAGAATGTAAGCTCTACAAGCCGGGCCCTCCTGTACCTTTTGTATTGAAATGTACTGTAATTGTGTTGTCCCCCCTATACATTGTAAAGCGCTGCGTAAACTGTTGGCGCTATATAAATCGCGTATAATAATAATAATAATAACAAAATTTGGCTCATTTTCTGGATTTAACTGGGACCTTTTCAGGATTTAACTGGATTTAACAGGGACAAATCAGTCTTATTTCCTATAGATGAATCTAATTTAAATATATCAAGTGAGGCTCAGCAAATTAAAGTTGTGACGTCCTTTAAATACCTAGGAATATGGATATCGCTAAGGGTGAAAGACTATTTACAATATAATTTGAACCCCATTTTGGATAAATTTAAACAAAAGAGTCTAGCCTGGTCTAAGTTGTCTTTAACAGTGGTGGGTCGAGTAAACCTTATAAAGATGATCTGGGCACCCCAATTATTGTATGTTTTACACAACTCACCCATATGGATTCCTTTAAAATGGTTTAAGAAAATAGACTTCTGGTTTTAAAAGTTATTGTGGAAAGGAAAAAGCCCTAGGATCAAGCTTTCTACTCTTCAGTCTACTAAGGAAGGGGGGGGTCTAGCAGTGCCGCAGCCGAGAATGTATTTTATAGCCTCTCAACTGCAGCACTTTGCTTGATTGGGGGAAGATAGATCGGAGAGACCCCATACGGGCTGTGCTTTTGAGCCATTGCTCGCACTATAATCTCATAACCCAGTTAGAATCCGGATCATTTGCGTGTATTCATTCTAGACCAACAATGGTTCTTATGAACAAAGTATGGCAAGAAATGAGACGCATAATGAAATATGAAGGGGTGTCAGAATTTTCACCAACATGGGGGGAATAGGCATTATGAAGAGCTATGTAAATTGGAAGGGTTTGAGCATTGGAGCTCTAAAGGAATACAATATATCTTTCAGCTTTATGCTCAAAATGTTGTGCGCCATTTTCAGGAGTTACAGGAGTTGTATCAATTACATCATAATAAGTTTTATAAATATTTACAACTACGTCATGCAGCTCACTCGCAGTTTAACCACCTCACATCCGCTCTATGGCTGAATGACGGCCACAGCGCAGACCTGAATTCCCGGGGGGTGGTCATATGACGGCCTCCCCTGTGCACTCTCCCTACGCGCACCCTGCCGGGCGCACGCCGAGCGCGCTGTGATCACCGAGTCACTGAGACTCGGGTGATCACCGATCTAAGTAAGGGGCCGGTCCCGGCCCCTTACCATGTGATAAGCTGTCAGCCAATGAGAGCTGATCACATGATGTAAACAAGAGATCGGTAATCGTTGTTTTTTTCTACTCACGCACATAGCGTGAGTAGAAAAAAAAGCCGATCACCGGCTCAGATGTCAGGGACATCGGTCTCCAAGTGGAAGAGGTACATCTGCCACATCAAATGTCCAAATGTCCACATCAAATGTCCAAATTGGGCCCAAAGTGTCAATATTTTTTATGGCCACCATTATTTTCCAGCACTGCCTTAACCCTCTTGGGCATGGAGTTCACCAGAGCTTCACAGATGACCACTGGAGTCCTCTTCCACTCCTCCATGACGATATCACAGAGCTGGTGGATGTTAGAGACCTTGCGCTCCACCACCTTCTGTTTGAGGATGCCCCACAGATGCTCAATAGGGTTTACGTCTGGAGACATGCTTGGCCAGTCCATCACTTTTACCCTCAGCTTCTTTAGCAAGGCAGTGGTTGTCTTGGAGGTGTGTTTTGGGTCGTTATCATGTTGAAATACTGCCCTGCGACCCAGTCTCCGAAGGGAGGGGATCATGCTCTGCTTCAGTATGTCACAGTGCATGTTGGCATTCATGGTTCCCTCAATGATCTGTATCTCCCCAGTGCCGGCAGCACTTATGCAGCCCCAGACCATGACACTCCCACCACCATGCTTGACTGTAGGCAAGACACACTTGTCTTTGTACTCCTCACCTGGTTGCTGCCACACCATCTGAACCAAATACGTTTATCTTGGTCTCATCAGACCACAGGACAGGGTTCCAGTAATCCATGTCCTTAGTCTGCTTGTCTTCAGCAAACTGTTTGCAGGCTTTCTTGTGCATCATCTTTAGAAGAGGCTTTCTTCTGGGACGACAGCCATACAGACTAATTTGATGCAGTGTGTGGCGTATGGTCTGAGCACTGACAGGCTTACCCCCCACCCCTTCAACCTCTGCAGCAATGCTGGCAGCACTCATATGTCTATTTCCCAAAGACAACCTCTGGATATGACGCTGAGCACGTGCACTCAACTTCTCTGGTCAACCATGGCGAGGTCTGTTCTGAGTGGAACCTGTCCTGTTAAACCACTGTATGGTCTTGCCCACTGTGCTGCAGCTCATTTTCAGGGTCTTGGCAATCTTCTTATAGCCTAGTCTATCTTTATGTAGAGCAACAATTCTTTTTTTCAGATCCTCAGAGAGTTCTTTGCCATGAGGTGCCATGTTGAACTTCCAGTGGCAAGTATGAGAGAGTGAGAGCCATAACACCGAATTTAACATAGCTGCTCCCCATTCACACCTGAGACCTTGTAACACTAATGAGTCACATGACACCGGGGAGGGAAAATGGCTAATTGGGCCCAATTTGGACATTTTCACTTAGGGGTGTACTCACTTTTGTTGCCAGCGGTTTAGACATTAATGGCTGTGTGTTGAGTTATTTTGAGGGGACAGCAAATTTACACTGTTATACAAGCTGTACACTCACTACTTTACATTACATAGTGTGTTTGAGCAAGTGAAATAGAGCTATAGAGATTTTATATATATATATAGAGAGCTATATATATCTCTCTATATAAATAAATATATATATATATTTATATATATTTACATATATCTATATATATTTATACACTGACATTGGCAGGGAAGGTGTTAATATCAGGGGCGATCAAAGGGTTAAACGTCATTACTAACTGTGGGGGAGGTGCTTGTACTATAGGAAGGCAGAGTTCCGTGTTCCTGCTTAGCAGAAACTCAGGATCACAACCTTCCCTTGTCACACAGAATGGCGATGTGCCTTGTTTATATAGGAAGACCGCCGCTCTGCCCTTCTCGGGAATGATCGGTGGACATCGATTCCACTGGACCCGCTGATTGGCTCCCGCTGTGTCTAGTCACAGCGGAAGTGGGTTGCTGGCGGTGTGCATGCCTGCCCCAGGCCCAGAAGAGCAGTACAGGTATGTGATCCTGCACAGAGAAACCACTTTTCTGCCGTGTGTATGATAGATAGATAGATAGATAGATAGATAGATAGATAGATAGATAGATAGATAGATAGATAGATAGATAGATAGATAGATAGATAGATAGATAGATAGTGTCATGAATATTGGAATAGTGACTGATTCATAATGCTAGGACAGATACTGTTAGGAGATGCTGATGTAAATTCCAACACCTGTCTGTCTATTGTCTGCTAAAATGTGTATTGTAAATAAGTCTACTATGGGATCTAAGAGTCATTAGATCCCCATTGTTATTTGTGTTAATTAACTCTGCTATTGTGTGAAGAAGAGTCTATATTGATTGTGATAATGTGGATTGGATTTTCTGAACTACAAGATGGCCAGTCTGGCCTAACGGCCATGGCTGAGTCATCTAGGCTGTCTAAAGGGATTAGTTAATTAGCTCGTACCTGCCCCCTCCAGTGGACCCCTCTATTTTATATAATCTATCAATGAAAAATTGCCTCCCATGTTCTAATTGCTGGAGATTTTAACACCATTCTAGATCTCAAACTTGATTCATCCAATCCACTACGTACGGCTAACCCTGACCTGGTAAATTGGGCAGACATCTTTGCTCTTACAGAGCTGTGGAGATGGAAGCATGCCCTAATGCACTAATGCCCTGTACACACGGTCGGACATTGATCGGACATTCAGACAACAAAATCCATGGATTTTTTCCGACGGATGTTGGCTCAAACTTATCCAGGCGGATAATATCCAGGCGGATACAGTAGCAGATGCCTTACTGCGGGTATTCACTAGGGTAGGGTTTCCCCAGGAGATATTGTCCGATCAGGGTACCCAGTTCACAGCCGAGCTGACGCAGCAGCTCTGGCGTCTCTGTGGGATTAAACCCCTCCAGAGCGCCCCCTACCACCCTCAGACTAACGGGCTATGTGAGAGATTTAACGGGACCCTGAAGCAGCTGCTTCGGGCCTTCGTGGAGAGTAGGAAGGATTGGGAGAAATATCTTCCCCATCTACTGTTCGCCTATAGAGAGGTACCCCAAGAGTCCACAGGGTTTTCCCCATTTGAGCTGTTGTATGGGCGAAGGGTTAGGGGGCCCTTAGACTTAGTAATGGCCCAGTGGGAGGGGGTAAAGGATCCAGAAGGCCTCCCCATCCTTAGTTATGTCTTGGAACTCAGGGAGCGCCTGTGGGAACTTACCGATCTAGTTCATGAGAATATGCAATCGGCCCAGAGTCAGCAGAAGGTTTGGTATGATCGGTCTGCGCGGAATCGCACCTTTTATATCAGACAGAAAGTCCTGGTACTAAAACCCCTGAAGCAAAATAAATTATAGGCCACCTGGCAGGGACCCTATCAGGTGGTAAAACAGCTGTGCGATACCACCTACGTGGTTGCCAGCTGTGCAGACACAAACATTAAGAGGACGTTCCACATTAATATGATGAAGGCCTATCATGAGAGGACTGAGGCCATAGCTGCCATATGCACTCCTGCCACCGGGGACTCTGAATATCTACCGATGCTGGAGCTTCCCGAAATCAGTAACTGTTCCAGGGGTGTGGAGGATATACGGCTAGGAGATAGATTAGGATCCCAAGAACGAGAACAGGCCAGAGAATTACTCCAGGACCGGCAGGAGATGTTCTCGACACTCCCTGGGTACACTCACATAGCTGTGTACAAGGTAGAGACCCCCGGGCAGAAGCCCCTGAGACAACCAGCCTAAAGGATTCCCGGAGCAGTGCAAGAGGGGATGAGAGCGGAGATTAGGGAGATGCTCGAGTTAGGGGTGATCGAACTATCGGCAAGCCCCTGGGCTTCCCCTGTAGTATTAGTCCCAAAACGGGATGGCACGACCCGATTTTGTGTGGACTATAGGCGACTGAATGACTGTACTGTGACAGATGCCTACCCTATGCCCCGAGTGGACGAATTGCTGGACAAAATAGCTCAGGGACATTATCTGACGACTATTGACTTATGTAAGGGCTACTGGCAGATTCCCTTGGAAGCGGAAGCAATTCCAAAGTTGGCCTTCATCACCCCGTTCGGCCTTTACCAGTTTCGGGTAATGCCATTCGGGATGAAGAATGCTCCGGCTACCTTCCAGCGGATGATAGATGAACTCCTCGATAGTCTGCAAGATTTTGCATGTGCATATCTTGATGACATCGCAATCTATAGCCAGACATGGGAGGAACATCTTAGACACCTGGGAATAGTGCTAGATAGGATCTGAGCCGCTAACCTGACCCTGAAGACAGACAAATGTAATATCGGGATGTCTGAGGTGCAATATCTGGGACATAGAGTGGGGTGTGGGAAGCAGAGGCCAGAACCTGCAAAAATCGAGGCCGTCCTAAACTGGCCAGTTCCCAGAACCAAGACCCAGGTACTTGCATTTTTAGGGACAGCAGGGTACTACAGGAAGTTTGTACCCCACTATAGTGACATAGCCAAACCCCTGACGGACCTGACCAAAAAGACTCTCCCTAGACAGGTCCTGTCGTCCCCGGAGTGTGAGACAGCATTTCATCAGTTAAAAACCGCCCTAACGCAAGCTCCCATACTGGCGGCACCCAATCCTAACAAACGCTTTGTCATTCATACTGATGCCTCCATGTTCGGACTGGGAGCCGTACTAAGTCAAGTTGGTGATGACGGGAAAGAGCACCCGGTGGCGTATCTCAGCCGCAAGTTGTTACTCCGTGAAGTCGGATATGCTGCCGTGGAAAAAGAGTGTTTGGCCTTAGTCTGGGCTTTAAAGAAACTGCAGCCCTATGTGTATGGACGCTCTTTTACCGTCATGACAGACCACAATCCTTTGATATGGCTTAACCGGGTGGCGGGAGAGAACGGCCGATTACTAAGGTGGAGCCTGGCTTTGCAACCGTACAATTTCACCATACAATAACGGCCAGGGCCTCAAAACGGGAATGCGGATGGGTTATCCCGGCAGACGGACCTGGAACCTTAAGACTACTTTTCCAACATCCTCGAGCCACCACTGTTGGACTGTTTCCCGGGGGGGGAGTATTGTCATTGGAATAGTGACTGATTCATAATGCTGGGACAGATACTGTTAGGAGATGCTGATGTAAATTCCAACACCTGTCTGTCTATTGTCTGCTAAAATGTGTATTGTAAATAAGTCTACTATGGGATCTAAGAGTCATTAGATCCCCATTGTTATTTGTGTTAATTAACTCTGCTATTGTGTGAAGAAGAGTCTATATTGATTGTGATAATGTTGATTGGATTTTCTGAACTACAAGACGGCCAGTCTGGCCTAACGGTTATGGCTGAGTCATCTAGGCTGTCTAAAGGGATTAGTTAATTAGCTCATGTTAATTAGGTTAATTAGGTTACAGGTGTATTGTTAGAGTAATATGAGCAGGAGGTCTGCACCTCCACTTTTAGTGTATAAAAGCCTGTATTTTGCAATAAAAGACATTCCTGTTTGAACTTACATACAGCCTGCCTGGTGTTTGTTCTGAGCTATCACAACTGGACTAGAATGGCACAGAGCTGTGGTTCTAATCCCGGACCATTGGATGACCGAACCATCAGACGTTGCAATCTGATTCAATAGCTGCAGAGGAGTGTCGGGAGAGTGGAACCGAGCGAGCAAGGGGCTCGTTACAGATAGATAGATAGATAGATAGATAGATAGATAGATAGATAGATAGATAGATAGATAGATAGATAGATAGATATGGTGAGTATTTTGCAGCTCTCATTTGTTTTTGAAAATGAAGAAAGAAAAATGTATTTTTTTTTCTTTTTTTAATTTTTAAAACTTTATGACAAAAAGCGAGATCTGCAAAATATTCATCATACCTTTCAGCAAATAGCTTGGGGTGTCTACTTTCCAAAATGGGGTCATTTGGGGGGGGGGGGGTTGTGCTACCTGGGCATTCCATGGCCTCCGAAACTGTGATAGGCAGTGAAGAGTGAAATCAAAAATTTACACCCTTACAAATCCTGAAGGCGGTGATTGGTTTTCGGGGTCCCGTACACGGCTAGGCTCCCAAAAAGTCTCACACATGTGGTATCCCCGTACTCAGGAGAAGCAACAGAATGTATTTTGGGGTGTAATTTCACATATGCCCATGGCATGTTTGAGCAATATATCATTTAGTGACAACTTTGTGCAAAAAAAAAAAAATTGTCTTTTTCCTGCAACTTGTGTCACAATATAAAATATTCCATGGACTCGACATGCCTCTCAGCAAATTACTTTCCAAAATGGGGTCATTTGTGGGGGTTTTGTCCTGGCATTTTTTGCACAACATTTAGAAGCTTATGTCACACATCACCCACTCTTCTAACCACTTGAAGATAAAGCCCTTTCTGACACTTTTTGTTTACATGAAAAAATATTTTTTTTGCAAGAAAATTACTTTGAACCCCCAAATATTATATATTTTTTTAAAGCAAATGCCCTACAGATTAAAATGGTGGGTGTTTCATTTTTTTTCGCACAGTATTTGCCCAGCAATTTTTCAAACGCAATTTTTTGGGAAAAAACACACTTTTTTTAATTTTAATGAATTAAAACACACTATATTGCCCAAATGTTTTATGAAATAAAAAAGATGATCTTAGGCCGAGCACATGGATACCAAACACGACATGCTTTAAAATTGCACACAAACGTGCAGGGGCGACAAACTACATACATTTTTAAAAGCTTTTAAAAGCCTGCTAAACTGCTAAAATTACTGCCCTCAATCTGACCTTCGCAGTGATACCTCACATGCATGGTGCAATTGCATTCGCCTTTGCGCAAGAGCAGGGGGGGACAGGGGTGCTTTTTTTTTTATTATTTTTTTGCTTTTTTATCTTATTTTTAAACTGTTCTTTTCATTTTTAGTTTTTTTAGCATCTTTATTGTTATCTCAGGGAATGTAAATATCCCTTGTGATTGCAATAGGTAGTGACAGGTACTCCTTTTTTTAAAAATTGGGGTCTATTAGACCCTAGATCTCCCCTCTGCCCTCAAAGCATCTGACCACACCAAGATCGGTGTGATAAAATGCTTCCCCAATTTCCCAATGGCGCTGTTTATATCCGGCAAAACCTAAGTCATGAAATGCTCGTAGCTTCCGGTTTCTTAGGCCATAGAGATGATTGGAGCCATTCTGGTCTCTGATCAGCTCTATGGTCAGGTGGCGGAAACCATTGGCTGCATTGTCGGGTTCCCTGTTGGGACAGGATAAGCCTGAGAAAACCATGGAAGACTGTAGGGGGGGGGGTGTTCCCTCCCACTGCTTGTAAAAGCAGTCTAGAGGCTAATTAGCTGCTAGGATTGCTTTTACATGAAATCCGACCGCTGGCTGAAAAGAATAATACCAAGATACCTAAACCCACATGGAAATCATTCTGGTATAGCCACTCAAAGTCCAGCAACATACCAGTATGTTGCTGGTCCTTGTTGGGCATACATTGTAATGCTCTTTTTTTCATGCAGCCTGTGGGCTGAACGAAAAAAAAACAGATTGATCGGTGGGTATGCCCACCATTAGAATACCACCCTTCATCCACCCACTTCTAATGATGGGCATATATGCTCTTTTTTTTTAACTGTGATGATGAAATCACCTTCTACAGTGCTGGAGTCGCTGATTTATGTATCGTGGGAGCAAACACTGTTGCTGTCAAAATAAATAAATCAGTGCTGCAGCTGAATGGGTACCTGCTAAGCAAATAATGGTTAACAATAAAACAAAGTAAGATTACATACAGTATAACAGTAAGACATACCATACCTGCAAAGCAAATACAATAAAACATAGTAAAAAGAAAACATTTTTTAACAGAATCTGGGCCTAAAAAATATATGCCGAAGCATGGGGGCAATCCCTCCCTAATGTTAGGGGCAAATCGCCCCCTCCACCCCTGCCCCCATGCTTCGGCATATATGCTCTTTTTTTTTTAACTGTGATGATGAAATCACCTTCTACAGCGCTGGAGTCGCTGATTTACGTATCGTGGGAGCAAACGATGTTGCTGTCAAGATGAATAAATCAGTGTTGCAGCTGAATGGCGTACCTACTAAGCAAATGATGGTTAACAATAAAACAAAGTAACATTACAGTATAACAGTAAGACATACCATACCTGCAAAGCAAATACATTAAATATAGTAAAGATAAAACATTTTTTAACGCAATCTGTGCCTAAAAAATATATGCCGAAGCATGAGGGCAATCCGCCCCTAATGTTAGGGGCAAATCACCCCTCCACCCCTGCCCCCATGCTTCGGAATATATATTCTTTTTATTTTAACTGTGATGATGAAATCACTTTCTACAGCGCTTGAGTCGCTGATTTAGTGTCCGAGTGTCTTGCTTTTATTACCGTTCCCTCCTGGTCCCCCTATTACTGTTCCCTCCTGGTCCCCCTATTACCGTTCTCTCCTGGTCCCCCTATTACGGTTCTCTCCTGGTCCCCCTATTAGCGTTCTCTCCTGGTCCCCCTATACTGTTCCCTCCTGATCCCCCCTAGTACTGTTCCCTCCTGATCCCCCCTAGTACTGTTCTCTCCTGGTCCCCCTATTACTGTTCTCTCCTGGTCCCCCTATTACTGTTCCCTCCGGCACTTTGCCTATCGGAAGCGCCAGCCCTGACTAAGTCTACAAAGCAGCTGAAGAAAGATGGAGGGAGAAAGAAACCCCCCTATACTGTTCCCTCCTGATCCCCCCTAGTACTGTTCTCTCCTGGTCCCCCTATTACTGTTCTCTCCTGGTCCCCCTATTACTGTTCCCTCCGGCACTTTGCCTATCGGAAGCGCCAGCCCTGACTAAGTCTACAAAGCAGCTGAAGAAAGATGGAGGGAGAAAGAAACCCCCCTATACTGTTCCCTCCTGGTCCCCCTATTACTGTTCTCTCCTGGTCCCCCATTACTGTTCTCTCCTGATCCCCCTATTACTGTTCCCTCCTGGTCCCCCTATTAGTGTTCTCTCCTGATCCCCCTATTAGTGTTCTCTCCTGATCCCCCTATCACTGTTCCCCCCTGGTCCCCCTATTACCGTTCCCCCCTGGTCCCCCTATTACCGTTCCCTCCTTGTCCCCTATTACCGTTCTCTCCTGGTCCCCCTATACCGTTCCCTCTATACTGGTCCCTCCTGGTCCCCCTAGTACTGTTCTCTCCTGGTCCCCATTAACTGTTCCCTCCAGGGCTTTGCCTAGTGGAAGCGCTGTCCCTGACTAAGTCTACGAAGCAGCTGAAGAAAGAAAGAAAGAGAGAAAGAAAGAAACCCCCGTATACTGGTCCCTCCTGGTCCCCCTATTACTGTTCTCTCCTGGTCCCCCTATTACTGTTCTCTCCTGGTCCCCCTATTACTGTTCCCTCCTAGTTCCCCTATACTGTTCCCTCCTGGTCCCACTATTACTGTTCCCTCCTAGTTCCCCTATACTGTTCACTCCTGGTCCCCCTCTTACTGTTCTCTCCCGGTCCCCCTGTTACTGTTCCCTCCTAGTTCCCCTATACTGTTCCCTCCTGGTCCCACTATTACTGTTCCCTCCTAGTTCCCCTATACTGTTCCCTCCTGGTCCCACTATTACTGTTCCCTCCTAGTTCCCTTATACTGTTCCCTCCTGGTCCCCCTATTACTGTTCTCTCCTGGTCCCCCTATTACTGTTCCCTCCTGGTCCCCCTATTACTGTTCCCTCCTAGTTCCCCTATACTGTTCTCTCCTGGTCCCCCTATTACTGTTCTCTCCTGGTCCCCATAAACTGTTCCCTCCGGTGCTTTGCCTAGCGTAAGCGTCGGCCCTGACAAAGTCTATGAAGCAGATGAAGACAAGTTGTAGCTTATGGAAAACTGATACAAAACGTGTGATAAAAATTTCAGTCTGTAGTGGGAGGCCAGGCTGGAACTGTGAGGGAATGGGGACTAAGTGTTTGAGGGGACCAGGCTGAGTCTGCGTGGTTGTGGAAGGAGTCTGCGTGGTTGTGGAAAAAGTCTGCAGGGAAGCAGGGATGAGTCTGCCAGGGTGTAGGGGAAAGTCTGCCTGAAAGATTGGATGAGTCAGCCAGAGAGAAGAGATAAGGGAAGTGCCCCCCCAGACACCTCCCTAGAAGATTTATCTCTTCTCTCTGGCAGACTCATCCTATCTTCCTGGCAGACTTTCCCCAGCAAGAGATAAGGGAAGTGCCCCCCCAGACATTTCCCTAAAAGACTTCTCTCTTCTCTCTGGCAGACTTATCCTATCATCCCTGCAGACTCCTTCCACAACCCAGCAATCTGTTCCCCTGACCTTCTTGTAGACTCGGCCTAGTTCCCTTAAAGACTTGGTCCCCATTCCCTCACAGTTCCAGCCTGGCCTCCCACTATCCTGCAGAAGGACATTTTTGTGACACGTTTTGTGGACATTTTTCATAAGCTACAACTTGTATTGTCTTCAGTTTAGCTTCTTCTTTTGTCTTCTTTGGTCTTCAGGTTCTGTATGGCTTCCCATTCCTCACTGACAAATGAAAAGCCCATGAACAGTGCCTGCGCCGTCTTCCCAAGATCGCAAAATATCAGCCTCTTATACAGATCAATTGTCGTCTTTGTCATTTCTTTGAGGTCCTAAAAAAAGAAAAAGGGAGAACAATGAGATCCATGAATGAATAGAAGAAATACCTCTATGACCTCTGAGGGCCATTTCCCCACCTCTATGGGCCATCTAAGTCCATATGATTGTGAGATGTCATAAGCCAGTCACCACTGTGCAGAAGCAAGGATCTGGATCTTCACTATTAAAGTTGTGCAAACTCCCTTCTGAAAGGTTTATGTTTGTCCCCTTATTTCTCTTTACTCACTTCCCATGAGTCTTCAGATTGAGAGTCGGGGTGAAATCTCTCCTGAGGTCTGCCAGTGCACAACACATCAAATAACAGAGCCCTGTAACTAAGTGAAATGTACGTAAGCTCTGTTATATGATGCTGTCATACACACTCAGGAATCGGGAGACAGCGCTGTCAGAGCTTAGGTGACTCCTCCCCCCGGCTCACAAACTGATGAGTCAGATTCAAGTAAATTGAATGTGGGGAATAAAAACGGTGCACAATTCTAATAAGGGAAGATAGAATATTCGACCTGCTTTCATGAATCTGGTCCTGACGGCTTCTATTTAAAGTGGTGTTCCCATTATAAAAAAAAATTAAAAGTCAGCAGCTACAAATACTGCAGCTGCTGACTTTTAATAATCGGATACTTACCTGTCCCGGGGTCCAGCGATGCGGGCGTACAAAGCCCCGCTTGTCTTCCCCTCTGTTCAGCGGCGCTGACATTGTAACTGTGGGCGCCTGGCTGCACCCACTGCGCATGCGTGAGCGGCGCTGCGCACCGTGATTGGCCGCGCAATCATCTGGGATCTGTCACATGTCCCAGATTATTGACAAGAGGGAGGGGGGCAGAGCTGAGTCCTTCCTGCGCCGAGGGGAAGTGACCTCAAGAGCCCAGGCACTGAAGGAGGCAGACTACGAGGGACCCCCTAGCAACAGCCATTTAGAGGTGAGTAAAAAAAATAAAAAATCCCAATTTTTTTTTTTTTTAGGCACATTCATGCATTTTTTTTGGGTGGAACACCACTTTAGGCACAATGATACATCTCACAAACATCATTTTCTCCTCTATGAACCCCCCAAAGTGTCATGATGGGCCCCAGCCATGTGTAAAGAGACTGGCCAGATGGGCCCCATGCACAATGCTTAAATTACTTACCTTCCGACATGCAGAAAATGGGGCGCGCGTCTCCCCTGCCTCCAGCTGTTCCCAATTTATTCCTCCGAAAAATCGGTGCTTCCGTATATTGGCAATATACACCTTTCGTTTTTTCTGGTCTTTACAGAGGAGCTATGAGGGGAAAAGGAAAACAGAGACATGAGATGACATTAATGGCATGAAAATGCTAAGAAGCCGATTTATAAAGACCTGCGGCTTCCAACAAAACACAAACCACATTTATATTTATTTAGCCTATATTTCTATTTGCCTTGTCCCGCTGGGACTGTGTAACTACTTACCTTGTTCAGAAAGTCCACTAAGACATCATCGGCACCGATAGGGTAACGTGGTGTTTCATAGCATATGGAACTTTTAGGATCGTTTGGGTTGTATGGATAAATACCAAAGGCCGCCTCAAATAATGTGACCCCCAACGCGAAAAAGTCCACAGCTTTGTCAAATGGCTCTTCCTTAAATATCTGTGGGAAAATCAGAGAGAGAGAGAAGGATCAGGACATGTCAGACTGAAAAACAACAACATCATTTACAACAAGGCTCCACACAAATGTTTTCATCTTTAACTACTTCCAGACCGCCCGCTGTCGTTATATGTCGGATGCTTGACATTTGAATACCATTCTTATGGCAGCAGATAGCTGCCATAACCCTGGTATGTTTTTAAACGAACGGCAGGTAGTCTGCTTTCAGGTAAAAGTGGTCTCTGTGGAGGATTCGCCACAAGATCACTTTTTTCGGCTCCCCCCCGCCGCTCCTCGTGGTCTCTGTCCCTTATCAGAGCCGTCGGTAGCAGCAGAGACGATTGGGTCGTTTCCCCTGTGAGACCTGGAGTCGAGTGAGGGAAAGATGGCCCCCTCCTCGGCTCCATAACATTGGATGACGGAAGTGTGGTCAAACGTCACTTCCGCCCAAGGGTCTTAAAGGTAATTTTTTTTTTTTTATTGAAAAAAAAAAAAAAGCACATTTATTTATTTATTTTTATTGCATTTCAGTATAAATGTGAGACCTAAGGTCTTTTTGATCTCACGTTAAAGAGGTCCTCTCATGTTTTTTTTCTATTACCAGGGATGTTTACATTCCTGGTAATAGGAATAAAAGTGACCCAATTATTTTTAAATGGACAGTGTAAAAATAAAATATAAAAAGTAAAATTAATAAGAAGAATGAAAATAAAAGATTTAAAGGGCCCCGTCCAGCCGACCTCATGTGCAGACGTGAACGCATATGTAAGTCGCGCCCGAATATGAAAACGGCGTTCAAACCACACATGTGAGGTATCGCCGCGATCATTAGAGCGAGAGCAACAATTCTAGCACTAGACCTCCTCTGTAACTCAAAACTGGTAACCTTTAGAAATTTTTAAAAGTCGCCAATGGAGATTTTTAAGTGCCAGTTTGCCGCATGAGATGTTGCGTATCAATTTACTTGGCGTAACACTATCTTTCACAATATAGAAAAAAATTGGGCTAACTTTTTTTTTTTTAATTAAAAAAAGTGAATTTTTTCCAAAAAAATTGTGCTTGTAAGACCGCTGCACAAATACGGTGTGACAAAGTATTGCAACGACCGCCATTTTATTCTCTAAGGCATCGGTTCTCAACCTGGGGGTCGCGACCCCCTGGGGGGTCGATTGCCGATTCTCCAGGGGGTCGCGGATGCTGGCCGAGATGCTGCCTGAGATGCTGGCCGAGACGGACCCGAAGTTACTGCCGGAGTCCGTCCGTCTCGGCCAGCGAGATGTCACTTCCTGCACAGGAGAGACTGCACGGAAGTGACGTTCCGTCGCCGCCATCTTGGTACTCTCGTCCACAGTAATGCTTAGACTTAGAAGTCGGCAAGCGGACATCTTGTTACACCCACCGAAGTCCGCTTGCTGTGGATGAGTGTACCAAGAGGGAGGCAACGACACACCTGAAGAAGAACACCTGTGTCACTGTGACATCTGGTAAGTCAGACACACAGGAGAAGCTGACAAGATAACATTTTTTTCATTATGTTATATATATAAATGTCCCAGTTGGTTCCTCAAAAGTGTTTATTCCGTGCCAGTGCTAGATACATGTTTGGGTGCTATACACTTTGTGTATCTAGCACTGGCACGGAATAACCACTTTTGAGGAACCAACCGGGACGTTTATATATAAATAAGTGGTGGGGGCGCAAACAAACTGAAAAAATCTGAAAATAAAAACCCCCATTAAAACGCTGCAACTGTGCCTTTAAATGCAGCCACTGTGCCCATCAATTGTCGCCACTGTGCCATCAAACGCAGCCACTGTGCCCTTTAATTGTTGCCACTGTGCCAAACACAGCCACTGTGCCCATCAATTGTCGCCACTGTGCCAGCAAACGTCGCCACTGTGCGGCCACTGTGCCCATTGTCGCCACTGTGCCATCAATTGTCGCCACTGTGCCAGCAAACATCGCCACTGTGCAGCCACTGTGCCCATCAAGTGTCGCCACTGTGCCCATCAATTGTCGCCACTGTGCCAGCAAACGCCGCCACTGTGCCAGCAAATGCAGCCACTGTACTCATCAATTGTCGCCACTGTGCCAGCAAACGCAGCCACTGTGCCCATCAATTGTCACCACTGTGCCCATCAATTGTCGCCACTGTGCCAGCAAACGCCGCCACTGTGCCATCAAATGCAGCCACTGTGCCCATCAATTGTCGCTACTGTGCCAGCAAACGTCGCCACTGTGCAGCCACTGTGCCCATCAATTGTCGCCACTGGGCCCATCAATTGTCGCCACTCTGCCAGCAAACGCCGCCACTGTGCCATCAAATGCAGCCACTGTGCTCATCAATTGTCGCCACTGTGCCATTAAACGCAGGAACTGTGCCCTTTAATTGTTGCCACTGTGCCAAACGCAGCCACTGTGCCCATCAATTGTCGCCACTGTGCCAGCAAACGTTGCCGCTGTGCAGCCACTGTGCCCATCAATTGTCGCCACTGTGCCATCAAACACAGCCACTGTGCCCATCAATTGTCACCACTGCCAGCAACACCGCCACTGTGCCATCAAATGCAGCCATTGTGCCCATCAATTGTCACCACTGCCAGCAACACCGCCACTGTGCCATCAAATGCAGCCATTGTGCCCATCAATTGTCACCACTGTGCCAGCAAACGCCGCCACTGTGCCATCAAATGCAGCCACTGTGCTCGTCAATTGTCACCACTGTGCCATCAAACGCAGCCACTGTGCCATCAAACGCAGCCACTGTGCCATCAAATGCAGCCACTGTGCCCTTTAATTGTTGCCACTGTGCCAAACGCAACCACTGTGCCCATAAATTGTCGCCACTGTGCCAGCAAACGTCGCCACCTGTGCCAGCAAACGCAGCCACTGTGCCCTTTAATTGTTGCCACTGTGCCAAACGCAGCCACTGTGCCCATCAATTGTCGCCACTGTGCCAGCAAACGTCCCACTGTTCAGCCACTGTGCCCATCAATTGTCAGCACTGTGCCAGCAAACGCCGCCACTGTGCCAGCAAACGCGACCAACGAAAATAATTTTACTGTTAGGGGTCCCCACAACTTGGGAAATTTTATCAAGGGGTCACGGCACTAGAAAGGTTGAGAACCACTGATTTAGAAGCATCCTACTTCTATGTGTAGTGGTCACAAAGTAGCCATTACACACTGTCCAGACTCACCCCCTATGCACACAGAGCTAGAAGTGTCTGCCGGGCACAATAACAAAGAAGGAAAACGAATTGCTCTGTGTATGATCAGATGATTAGCCTTTTACTTACCTCAGGGGCCATATATAGTTCTGTTCCAAATTCTTCAGTTATTGTCTTGGACCCAAACATGTTGGTTTCTGCTATGCCAAAGTCCGCTAATTTCACGTGACCGTTACGATCCAGAAGAATGTTATCAGGGTTCAAGTCACTGTGGAGAAAAAAAATAGTCAGCTTTGCAGTTCAGATAATTGTCCCCCCCCATATCCCAATATTATTGATCCATAGAGCGATCAACATTTACAAAACTCCCTTTCCTAGAGCTGCCCATAGATGGAATGATACAATCTAGGAAACAATTGTATCTTCCATGAACTGATTGCACTACATGAGAATTATGACCATTAACCAGTTCCCTAGCATTGCATGAACCATTGTAGGGACTTTTATCAATGGCGCTGCAGAAATCGCTGTCAGACAGCTGCTTGGGCACGCGCCTATCAGGAATTGTTTAGGTGAAAAGGCAGTGCAAAGAAGAGGAGAGAATTGTAAAATGATTCAAGTTTATAGGAAAGCTATTTACCCGTGAAGAACGCCTTTAGAGTGCACAAACTGCACAGCACAAAGGAGTTCTGCTGCCAGACGTCTCATGGTGGGGAGGTCACATGATTTCTTGGATTCAATCTGTTTCCTCAGATCTCCCCCACTAAGAAATTCCATCACATAGAATAGATGATCCTGGGGAAGGGAAGACAGGTTAGAAGATATAAAAGAAAGTACTATGCTATAATTCTTTACCAAAACACACTACATGATGTCTATCCAAAACATCTCTCTATCTATAGCTCTCTATATCCATATCCATCCAAACATCTATTTACAACAGCTATATACTGTACATCCATTCAAATATCTATCTATATCCATTTATCTATCTAGAGATCCACCCAAACATGTATCTATCTATCTATATATATATCCATCTATCCTTCCAAACTTCTATCTATCTACAGCTACCTTTCTACATCGATCTATATATATTGTGTATATCCATCATCCAAACATCTATATCAATCCATCCATCCAAATATCTATCTATCTATCTATCTATCTATCTATCTATCTATCTATCTATCTATCTATCTATCCAAACTTAGACTTACCTCTGACTGGAAAGTGGCGTAGAGCTGGGTACAGTACGGGTGGCCCATAACCATTTGCATAATTTTACGTTCATTCATGATGGTGTCCCGGTCATAAGCAATTAGACGGCTCTTTTCGACGATCTTCACAGCCACCAGTTTGCCGCTATCCCGATGGGTCGCCAGCATCACCTATAGGAAAGGGACAATTAGTACATCATCTTTTCCATGTTCTCTAGTTGTAACATCATTACTAGCCATTCCTCATGTTATGAATTGTCTTTCTATTCCCCTTTTTTCTGTCCTGCTGGATTTGTCATTTGTGGAAATATCACCAACTGCTGAAAGTGTCTTTTACACATCATACAGAGCCGCCGCTGGCCTTGTTCAACACGGCAGACTGATTCTCAGGTGCCATAACCCCCAAGCCACCAATTGGAATTCACTATGCATAAGTCAGACTTGTACAAGGTGAATTCTGACTGGTTGCTGCACTGGTGGGCACAGTCTGAAGGTGGGTACACACCATAAGAAAATCGGGCAATTGATCGTCTGATTTTCCTCAATGTTTCACAGCAAGTCAAAACAGAGGATGGAACTAATGTACTAAAATTTCTGTACGACAAAAGGCTTTTTTTTTGTTATTTATTGTTTCTGATCATACGCAATATCTGATTTTTCTCATACGAAAATAGTACATTTTAAAGCAGAGTTCCACCCAAAAGTGGAACTTCCACTCATCAGATTCCTCCCCCCCTCCGGTGCCACAATAGGCACCTTTCAGGGAGAGGGGGGACAGGATACCTGTCGATGACAGGTATCCTTTCCCACTTCCGGGAGTCCGGGCCTCGGCCTGTTACGTCAGTGCGGGGCTCCCTCTCCGGGCTGCCGGGCCAGTAGAAGAGAGGAGCGGGCTTCGCGCATGCGCAGTAGGGTTTCCCGGCACGAAGCCGAAAGGCTACACTGCCAGGTACCCTTACCCGCAATGGCGACGGCAGCACCTGACATCGCTGGACTCCAGGACAGGTAAGTGTCCATTTATTAAAAGGCAGCAGCTGCTGTATGTGTAGCTGCTGGTTTTTAATTTTTTTTGTTTTGGGCGGACCACCACTTTAAATCGTTCTGTTCACCTACAAGAAAAAAATTGGAGTTTGTCCCTTAGGAAAATTTTGTTTGGTAAGTCTGAATCAGATGTCAAAAGTTGCATACGCACTATAAGAAAATCGAACGACCATGTCTCATACAGAATGTTTCTTCCAATAATCTCAGTGTGTACCCCACTTGACACTTTGCATTAAAGCTGAACAGTGGGGTCCTCCTTGACACTGCAAGGGTTAATGGGTCATTGTGCCCAGGGGATGATGAATACGGTGATGTACAAATCTTACTCCATACTCCCGCAGGTTTCCTCTGCACAGCACAACCACTCCCCCCTAAAGCCTGTTCCCTTCAGGGCCCGACCAGTCACAGCTTTCCAGTGTCATCCCATACAGTGCACAATCAGCAGTCCTGCATTGTACAGGAGGATGCTGAGGGTCATGGAATAGCAGAGGAGAGTGCCGGCTGCCTGGGATAGGCTAATGATATCACCTGATTCATCACCTCCTAGAAAAAATGAATGCTTAAAATGTAAGTTCAACTTTACAGAAAATCTGTAAGACCTTACACTGGACCCCCTCCCTCCCCCGATCCCCACAATCGCCCCGCAGTCAGACCCCTGTAGGCTGCTTCACCCGTCTAGGGATTTGAACTCCCCATGACTTGCTCTCCTTTACTCACTGACAGGACAAGCTAGCCGGATTCTGATTGGTCTGCACCGTCCATGTGACAGTGCTGACCAATTAGCATGCCTCTTTTTCATATATACTGAGAGGTACAGATAAGAGATTAAGCCACAGAGATTTTCAATCCCCAGACTGGTGAAGCAGCGCCCCGGTTTCTGACTGCAGGGGATGGGCAGGGTGTCCAGTGTAAGGTCACCTTACAGATTCTCTATAAAGGTGAACTTACATTTAAAAATTTCCATTGTAGAGCGAGATCCACTACAAAGGTAATGTTTTCTTATATCTGGGGGTTCAGCTTTAAACTGTTGCATATAGGGTATACAGCCCCCCTTGCTCAGTACGTTATCTCCCCAAAGGCTGAGCTGAGCATACATGTTTATGCTGCTCCTGTCATGTAATATTCCAAAGTCATAATGTGCCCCCCTCCTGTGTTTAAATACTAATCTTTGATCACTTACCTTCCCATGGCTTCCCGATCCAAGTAATTTATGGTAGCTGAAGCTCTCTAGATACAGGCGACCTGGTACACGTGCTGTAGAGAGAGAAAGAGAAAACAAATTTATTACCCTGTCCTCATACAAGTCATACTACTCTGCTTATTTCTATTGGCACTGAAACCCCCAAAATAGAGAAAAAAGCTAACCCACAGATGCACAGCTGACCCTAGTTTCCAGTACCAGAAAGGCTATGCCCAGTGTGTCTCCACCTACATGACAGATGCCAAAATGCTGTATTGACAAGAGTCTTGTGACGGGAGGCACTTTGTGCGGGGGGGGGGGCGTGGAACCCAGCTTACCCTAGAGAGGTCAGGAAACTCCTGGTTTAGCTCCCCTGGCCCCTCTTATAAGTTACCATGTGTGTATTAGGGGCACAGGGTGACCGAGAAAATAATTGACAGTTAATGGGTGCTGAGAATGTGGCTTAGATTACTTCATATGGGACAGTAATATTTGTCAGCAATATCCCTCAAGAAATCTATGAAGAGAAGTTGATTCCAACTTTACTTTTCAGACTGAGAGACTCATGGCAGATCTTAAAATTATCAGCAAGCCACCTGGTGGCTGGTGGTCTCCTGCTCTTGTCTGTTTATTAAGGTGTTATGTGTTTTCTACTAAGCTTGTCTGTCCCATGGTTGTGTCACCTATTGTTTGATTAATCACAACATTTTCTGGGTGGGCATTGAGTCACCTAAGCTGGTTTAACCAGTTCCAGACCGCCCATCGCATATACATTGTGGCAGGGTGACCCGGCTGTGCAACGTGGCTTAGGGGGCTTGCGCACGCTGCCGGAGCGCTGCTCCTGCTGTGATTTCACACAGCAGGAGCCAATCAGTGACTGACCCACTGATCGTTCTGTGCAGAGACAGGTCAGCCTTCTGCCTGTGTAAACAGGGAGAAAAAATGAGACCTTATGTTTCAGCTAAGCTGAAACACGGATCACTTTTTATCTGCAGTGTATCCGTTCCCCACACAGTTAGTAGCACCTCTCTAGGACAAATTTAACCCTTTGATCGCCCCTAGTATTAACCCCTTAACTGCCAGTGTTATTTATACAGTAATCAGTGTAGCACTGATCACTGTATTGGTGCCACTGGTCCCCAAAAAGTGTCACTTAGTGTTAGAGTTGTCCTCCACTATGTCGCAGTCCTGCTAAAAATCGCTGATTGCTGCCATTACAGGTAAAAACAATAAAATAGATAAAAAGTGCCTAAATCTATCCCCTATTTTGTAGACA
This sequence comes from Aquarana catesbeiana, assembly GCF_042186555.1. Classification (NCBI taxonomy): domain Eukaryota; kingdom Metazoa; phylum Chordata; class Amphibia; order Anura; family Ranidae; genus Aquarana; species Aquarana catesbeiana. The sequence goes on from NC_133326.1 coordinate 698,640,684, forward strand.
CTATAATTTTTGTGCAAACCAATCAATATACGCTTATTGGGATTTATTTTACCAAACATGTGTAGCAGAATACATATTGACCTAAACTGATGAAGGAATTAGATTTTTTACATTTGCTTATTGGGAATATTTTATAGCACAAAGTAAAAAATATTGCTTTTTATGCAAAATTGGTGCTCTTTTAGTTTTTGTTTACAGTGCAAAAAATAAAAACCGCAGGGGTGATAAAATACCACCAAAAGAAGGCTTTATTTTTGGGAAAAAAGGACATCAATTTTATTTGGGTACAGCGTCCCATGACTGCGCAATTGTCAGTTAAAGCAATGTAGTGCTGTATGACAAAAAATGGCCTGGTCAGGAAGTGGGTAAAACCATCCGGAGCTGAAGTGGTTAAGTGACTAGTTTCTTAGCTCATGTTAATTATGTTGCTGGTTACAGTTTGTATTGTTCTGGTAATATGATCAGGAGGGGACTGTTCTCCTGTGGGGTATAAAATATGTGTCTGAGTTTCAATAATTAGTTACAGATCTCATACAAGCTATTGTCGGCTAGTCTTGTATGCTATGTGGCTATAATATCTGATATCTATGTTCAGACTGGAGAAAGCGGTATACTGATGGAAGCACTCAAGCGGGGTGTGGGGCGGTTCCGTCACAAAACTACTGACACTTGAACTGCCCCCGACCTTTTTTCACCTTGTAACAGTTCATGAGTTTATGCAAGTTTGTTCTTCCATGGGCTTTACTTCCTCATGTCAGAGCCTTGAGCAAGAAGGACAGTGAGCAGCAAAGAAGTGACATCACTAAATATCCATCCAAATCTGATAAGGCCAGTAGTCACAGGCAGAAAGACCTTAGATCGCACACTGCAGATATACAACTTTGAGGTCTTTTTTTCCTCTTCTATGTACTATATAACAATTCAAATTATAATAATACTTACCTTTTTCTTCCTTTCTTTTCTTCTCCTGTAGAGATCTCTCTTCATTCTTGATAACTTGATTTAAACGTTCCAGTAGCTCCTGTTTACGTATCTCTATTTTATCCTCATCCTCCTTCTTCTGCGCAGTCTTGTCTAGCTTCTCTGCAGGACTTTCTGCATTACTCTTTCTCTTTATCAGAGCCTTGCCTCTCTTCTCTACAGGGCCCTCGGTTTCCTCCTCTTTCCCCCTCTTCCTTGGAACCTCATCTGCCTGCTCTGCGGGGCACTCTGTTTCCTCCGCTCCTCTCCTCTTCCGTACAGGCCTCTCTGATTCCTCCTCTCTTTTCCTCTTCCTCTGAACCTCATCTGCCTGTTCTGTGGGGGACTCTGTTTCCTCTTCTCTTCTCCTCTTCCTCTGTGCCTTGGCTCTCTTCTCTATGGGCTTCTCTAAATCCTCCTCTCTTCTCTTCTTCCTCTGAACCTCATCTGCCTGCTCTGCGGGGGACTCTGTTTCCTCCTTTCTTCTCCTCTTCCTCAGTGTCTTGGCTCTCTTCTCTATGGGCTTCTCTGAATCCTCCTCTCTTCTCTTCTTCCTCTGAACCTCATCTGCCTGCTCTGTGGGAGACTCTGTTTCCTCCTCTCTTCTCCTCTTCCTCTGTGCCTTGGCTCTGTTCTCTTTGGGCTTCTCTGTATCCTCCTCTCTTCTCTTCTTCCTCTGAACCTCATCTGCCTGCTCTGTGGGGGACTCTGTTTCCTCCTCTCTTCTCCTCTTCCTCTGTGCCTTGGCTCTGTTCTCTTTGGGCTTCTCTGAATCCTCCTCTCTTCTCTTCTTCCTCTGAACCTCATCTGCCTGCTCCGCGGGGGACTCTGTTTCCTCCTCTCTTCTCCTCTTCCTCAGTGCCTTGGCTCTGTTCTCTTTGGGCTTCTCTGAATCCTCTTCTCTTCTCTTTTTCCTCTGAACCTCACCTGCCTGCTCCGCGGGGGACTCTGTTTCCTCCTCTCGTCTCCTCTTGCTTGGAGCCTTAGCTCTCTCTTCTATGGACCTCTCCAATTTCTCCTGGTCTCTTCTCCTCAGTGCCTCATTTGCAGACTCTTTAGAATTCTGCAGCTTGAGGAGGACATTTATTTCTCTGCGGATTCTCATTTGTGCTCTGAAATGAAAATCTAAAGCGTTGCGCTTTGTCATGGAAAGTTGCCTTAACAGTTCTACCTCAGCAGGTCTCTTCTGAAAGGAAAACTTTCGGGTGATTTTCGTAGAATCCACCATCTTTAATATAAATTAATATCTCACAATAAAAGAAAAGTGATGTATCTAATTATAGATCCTTCTCTTTAATATTGAAACTCCTGGCTATATAATGTTTTCACTGTCGTACAATGAATACTCAGGGAGCACCTGATACAAGTCTGCTCACTGCAATCTCCAGAGATCAATTGACAGAGCGCCGCGCGCGCACTGATCTAAGGGAGTTGTTTACTTGGCCTTTGGAGCGCGCATCTGTGACGTCACAGCACTGTGGAGGCTTGTGGTCACGTGACCTCTCGCGACCGCCCACGTGACTTCGCATTGATTATACTGACTACAACGCTCCGCCCTCCCACTGTACGTGATGACATCACGGGAGAAAGCGCGAGCGCGCGGAGGAGCTGTGATCGGAGAATGGGGGAGAGACGTTCCCGCCTCCTGTCCGGGGCTCCTCCCCCTCACCGGACCGAGGAGATGTGAGGAGAAGACTGACAGAGCGAACCGGCTCCTCCCCCCTCCATACCGGACCGAGAAGTGAGGAGAGACCTAACCGCCTCCTGTCCGGGGCTCCGCCCCCTCACCGGACCGAGGAGATGTGAGGAGAAGGCTGACAGAGCGAACCGGCTCCTCCCCCCTCCATACCGAGGCCCTCCCCCCTCCATACCGGACCGAGAAGTGAGGAGACCGAGCGGGGAATTGGGGGAACTTCGGAGAGACCTAACCGCCTCCTGTCCGGGGCTCCGCCCCCTTACCGGACCGAGGAGATGTGAGGAGACCCGGGGAAGGCTGACACCTTACTGGGACCCCTCCCCCTCATACCGGGACCCCTCCCCCTCATACCGGGACCCCTCCCCCTCATACCGGGACCCCTCCCCCTCACACTGGGACCCCTCCCCCTCCATATCGGGACCCCTTTTCCCTCATACTGGGAGCCCTCCCCCTCCATACCAGGACCCCCTCCTCCCTCACACCGGGACCCCTCCCCCTCAATACCGGGACCCCTCATACCGGGACCCCTCTCCCCTCATACCGGGACCCCTCTCCCCTCATACCGGGACCCCTCCCCCCTCATACCGGGACCCCTCTTCCCTCATACCGGGACCCCTCCCTCTCATACCAGGACCCCACCATACCGGGACCCCTCCCCGCTCATACCGGGACCCCTCCCCGCTCATACCGGGACCCCTCTCCCCTCATACCGGGACCCTTCTTCCCATACTGGGACCCCTCATACCGGGACCCCTCTCCCCCCATACCGGGACCCCTCTCCCCTCATACCGGGACCCCTCCCCCTCATACCGGGACCCCTCTCCCCTCATACCGGGACCCTTCTTCCCATACTGGGACCCCTCTCCCCCCATACCGGGACCCCTCTCCCCTCATACCGGGACCCCTCCCTCTCATACCAGGACCCCACCATACCGGGACCCCTCCCCGCTCATACCGGGACCCCTCCCCGCTCATACCGGGACCCCTCTCCCCTCATACCGGGACCCTTCTTCCCATACTGGGACCCCTCATACCGGGACCCCTCTCCCCCCATACCGGGACCCCTCTCCCCTCATACCGGGACCCCTCCCCCTCATACCGGGACCCCTCTCCCCCCATACCGGGACCCCTCCCCCTCATACCGGGACCCCTCTCCCCTCATACCGGGACCCTTCTTCCCATACTGGGACCCCTCATACCGGGACCCCTCTCCCCCCATACCGGGACCCCTCTCCCCTCATACCGGGACCCCTCCCCCTCATACCGGGACCCCTCTCCCCCCATACCGGGACCCCTCCCCCTCATACCGGGACCCCTCTCCCCTCATACCGGGACCCTTCTTCCCATACTGGGACCCCTCATACCGGGACCCCTCCCCCCCATACCGGGACCCCTCCCCGCTCATACCGGGACCCCTCCCCCCATACCGGGACCCCTCCCCCCCATACCGGGACCCCTCCCCGCTCATACCGGGACCCCTCCCCCCATACCGGGACCCTCCCCCCCATACCGGGACCCCTCCCCCCCATACCGGGACCCCTCCCCGCTCATACCGGGACCCCTCCCCGCTCATACCGGGACCCCTCCCCGCTCATACCGGGACCCCTCCCCCCATCCCGGGACCCCTCCCCCCCATACCGGGACCCCTCTCCCCTCATACCGGGACCCCTCTCCCCTCATACCGGGACCCCTCTCCCCTCATACCGGGACCCCTCTCCCCTCATACCGGGACCCCTCTCCCCTCATACCGGGACCCCTCCCCCCCATACCGGGACCCCTCCCCCCATACCGGGACCCCTCATACCGGGACCCCTCTCCCCTCATACCGGGACCTTTCTTCCCATACTGGGACCCCTCCTCCCCCATACCGGGACCCCTCCTCCCCCATACCGGGACCCCTCCTCCCCCATACCGGGACCCCTCCTCCCCCATACCAGGACCCCTCCCCCCATACCGGGACCCCTCTCCTCATACCGGGACTCCTCCTCCCCCATACCGGGACCCCTCCCCCCATACCGGGACCCCTCTCCTCATACCGGGACCCCTCCCCCCCATACCGGGACCCCTCCCCGCTCATACCGGGACCCCTCTCCCCTCATACCGGGACCCCTCTCCCCTCATACCAGGACCCCTCTCCCCTCATACCGGGACCCTTCTTCCCATACTGGGACCCCTCTCCCCTCATACCGGGACCCCTCTCCCCTCATACCGGGACCCCTCCCCCCCATACCGGGACCCCTCCCCCCATACCGGGACCCCTCCCCGCTCATACCGGGACCCCTCCCCGCTCATACCGGGACCCCTCCCCCCCATACCGGGACCCCTCCCCCCTCATACCGGGACCTTTCTTCCCATACTGGGACCCCTCCTCCCCCATACCGGGACCCCTCCCCCCATACCGGGACCCCTCTTCTCATACCGGGACCCCTCCCCCCATACTGGGACCCCTCTCCCCTCATACCGGGACCCTTCTTCCTATACTGGGACCCCTCTCCCCTCATACCGGGACCCCTCTCCCCTCATACCGGGACCCCTCTCCCCTCATACCGGGACCCCTCTCCCCTCATACCGGGACCCCTCCCCGCTCATACCGGGACCCCTCCCCCCCATACCGGGACCCCTCCCTCTCATACCGGGACCCCTCCCTCTCATACCGGGACCCCTCCCTCTCATACCGGGACCCCTCCCTCTCATACCGGGACCCCTCCCTCTCATACCGGGACCCCTCCCTCTCATACCGGGACCCCTCTCCCCTCATACCGGGACCCTTCTTCCCATACCGGGACCCCTCTCCCCTCATACCGGGACCCCTCTCCCCTCATACCGGGACCCCTCCCCCTCATACCGGGAATCTTCCCTCTCATACCGGGACCCCTCCCCCCCCCATACCTTGACCCCTCCCCCCCCATACCGGGACCCCTCCCCCCCCATACCGGGACCCCTCCTCCCCCCATACCGGGACCCCTCCTCCCCCCATACCGGGACCCCTCTCCCCCCATACCGGGACCCCTCTCCCCCCATACCGGGACCCCTCTCCCCCCATACCGGGACCCCTCTCCCCCCATACCGGGACCCCTCTCCCCTCATACCGGGACCCCTCTCCCCTCATACCGGGACCCCTCTCCCCTCATACCGGGACCCCTCATACAATCACCACGGGACGAAATCTCAGCTGTTTAACCTCTTCAGCTCCCATCCTCCAGAGTCTCCTGTATGAGGACCTCCCGGTTATACAATTTCCCAAAATGATTATTATGTTTGTATTTTTCTTATTTTTGGGTTTTGTTTGCTTGTTTATTGATTTTTGATATTCAGCGCTGTGTCGCTGTAACTGACAATTGTGGGACGTTGTACCCAAACAAAATTAATGTCCTTTTTTTTTCCCCCACAAATAGAGATTTCTTTTGGTTGGTATTTGATCATCTCTGCGGTTTTTATTTATTGTGCTATAAACACAAAAAAAGCGCCACAATTTTGAAAAAAATAAAAAAACTATTTCTTCTATAATAAGCTTCCAATAAAAAAAAAAAAATCTAATTTCTTTATCAGTTTAGGCCGATATGTATTCTGCTATGTAGTTTTGGTAAAAAAAATTCCCAGTAAGCGTATATTGATTGGTTTGCGCAAAAGTTATAACGTCTACAAAATAAGAGCCCTTGCACACTGGGGCGGGGGGCGGCGTCGGCGGTAAAACGCCGCTATTATTAGCGGCGTTTTACCGTCGGTATGCGGCCGCTAGCGGGGGGGTTTTACCCCCCCGCTAGCGGCCGAGAAAGAGTTAAATACCACCGCAAAGCGCCTCTGCAGAGGCGCTTTGCCGGCGGTATAGCCGCGCCGTCCCATTGATTTCAATGGGCAGGAGCGGTAAAGGAGCGGTATACACTCCGCTCCTTCACCGCTCCGAAGATGCTTCTAGCAGGACTTTTTTTTACCGTCCTGCCAGCGCATCGCTCCAGTGTGCAAGGGCTCTAAGGGATAGATTTATGGCTTTTTTTTTTTTTTTTTTTTTTTTTTTTTAGTAATGGCAGCGACCAGTGATTGTTAGCGGGACTGCGACATTGTGGGCGGAAAGATCGAACACCTACCTGCCTTTTTTTGTTTTTGAGTACCAGTGACATTATTACTGTGATCAGTGCTAATAATATGCACTGTCACTGTACTGATGACACTGGCTGGGAAGGGGCTAAATGTGTTTCCGCACTGTGTGTTCTAAGGCCAGTTACACGCTGGAGCTGCCCGAGCATTAGCGGTAAAGGGCCGATAGTTTAAGCGGAGCTTTACCATCCTTTTATTTAGGGTTGTCCCGATAAGGGCTCTTTCACACGGGACGGATCCGTGAACATCCACTTGTCCGCTTGACCTGTCAGAGCGCCGCTCTCCCCTATGGGGGATCGGATGATGACGGACCGTACCCTGATAGATAGATGGCACTGATAGATAGATGGCACTGATAGATAGATGGCACTGATAGATTGATGGCACTGACAGGTGGCACTGATAGATTGATGGCACTGATAGATGGCACTGACAGGTGGCTAGCACTGATAGATGGCACTGACAGGTGGCTGGCACTGATAGATGGCACTGACAGGTGGCTGGCACTGATAGATGGCACTGACAGGTGGCTGGCACTGATAGATGGCACTGACAGGTGGCTGGCACTGATAGATGGCACTGACAGGTGGCACTGATAGATTGATGGCACTGACAGGTGGCACTGATAGATTGATGGCACTGACAGGTGGCACTGACAGGTGGCCGAGGCCGACAGGTATATGGCCTGCAGACGTGATGGGGTAAGGTACCAATGAAGAAGCACCTTTTATGAGTTTTCTTTATAAAGTGTGCATATAGAGCTCCTGGCTGCCCATCTCCATATAATGGCCCATTGTTCAGGTGTTAGTTCCTCCCCAAGTTGTTCCTCCCATTTACGCATGTATTTATGTTTCCCCCTAATGAGCATGTCATATGAGTTTATGATTTTATATATGTCCGAAGTCAGTACTTTCTGCGTAGGGCCTGAAAGAACCAAACATTCAAATGGGGATGGCTTGGAAAATTGGAGGGTAGGGGAGACGGTGAGTGCATAATGCCGTATCTGGAGGTAGCCAAAAAAGGCACTAGGGGGAAGTTCATATTTGGCTCTGAGTTTGTCAAAGGATAGCAAGATCCTAGACACTGGGTCCACCAAGTGTCCATAATGAAAGAGTTTTCTTTGCAGCCATAGGGAGATCATCTGAGAGGTTAAGCTGTCAGGTAATTTAGGATTATAAAGGAAGGCCGTTACCAAAGAGGCCTCAGATTGTAGGGGGGTGCTATGGTTTAGCTGCCTCAGATAGTGCGTAGGAGATGCATAGTGTGTAGTAGGGCAGAGGAGGGATATTGGCATTGGCGTTCCACAATAAATTGTTCGGGTGGATGGGAGCCAGCCATAGGCCGGAAGGGTGACCCAAGAAGCTATGGCTCTCAGTTGTGCAGCATAGTAATAGCGTTGAAGGTGCGGAAAGGCCAAACCCCCATTCCCCCTGGAAGCAAACACTACAGAGCGGGCTATTCAGTGTTGTTTTTAGTTCCATGCAAAATTTAAATGGTCATTTTGGAGTTTTGTGAGATGGGCCAATGGGATGGGTACTGGGAGAGTCCTAAAGCAGTACTGGAGTTTAGGTAGTATGTTCATTTTGATCGAAGCTATGCGACTGAACCAAGACATTGGGTAATGTCTCCATTTGGTCAGAAGGGATCGGATGGATGCGAATAGAGGTCCAAAGTTTGCGTTATATAAGGATACATATCGAGGCGTAAGGTGTACCCCTAAGTATTTAATGGACTGTGATTTCCATGCATATGGAAAGTTTTCCGACAGGCGATGTACTTCCGCTGGAGGTAGGTTAAGCGGGGGGGCTTCCGATTTAGTTGGGTTAACCTTGTAGCAGGGATCCATATTCCTGCAAAAGTTTAAGGAGGTTAGGGAGAGTAATGTGTGGTTGTGTCAGGGACAAAAGGACATCGTCCGCAAGCAGTGAAATTTTAAATTCGCGACCCCTAACCATTACACCCTGAATATTTGGGTCCTGCCGGATCTGGGCCGCCAGGGGCTCGATGCACAGGGCGAAAAGCAGCGGGGAGAGCAGGCATCCCTGCCCAGTTCTGTTCGAAATAGGGAAGGAGGTGGTTGCCGCAAAAGGCGTTTCGATAGAGGCGGTTGGGGTTGCATATAGGTGCCTAATCGCCCTGAGGAACGGCCCCCGAAAGCCCAGATGCCCAAGGGTGGAGAACATAAAAGGCCAGCTAAGCCTATCGAAGGCTTTCTCAGCGTCCAGACTGAGCAGGAGCGCTTCGTTTTTTTTGTCTGTTAATGATATCTATTAAATTGATGGCTCTTCTAGTGTTGTCCCCTGCTTGGCGTCCCGGGACAAAGCCAACCTAATCTTTATGGATCAGGGAGGGAAGGACCTCATTTACTCGGAGGGACAATATTTTTGTAAAAATTTTCAGGTCTGAATTTAATAGGGCTATGGGCCTGTAATTCCCACACAGCGTGTGGTCTTCATCGGGGTTTGGGTATAAGCGTAAGATGTGATGTCTGCATGTCTCTGGGGATTTCTTCCTTGCCCATAAATCCATTAAATAAACGAACCATATGCGATAGCAGGGTAGGTAGGAATGACTTGTAATACTCATAAGGGAGACCATCAGGACCCGGAGCCTTATTATTTGGGAGGTGTTTTAGGGTGTCAGAAATTTCCTCAACAGTGATGGGGGAGTTAAGGGAGTGTAGGGCCTCTACTGGTAGAGTGAACATCCCACTGGTGGCAAGGTAGGTCCGGACACGGTCTTTAAAAGTTTCCTGGACAGGTAAGTTCGGTATGGAAGGGTTGTTGTAAAGATCTGAGTAGTAGTCTCTAAGTAATTGAGCAATGCGGTCGGGATGGGAATGAAGGGTACCTGTTGGGTCTCGTAGAGCTTGGGGGGTTGATATGTGTGTATTTTCCCAGAGTTTACGTGCCAATAGGGTATGGGCCTTATTGCCTTTATCATAGTATAGCTGGCGTAGTCTCTGAAGGGTTTCTCTACGCTGCCTATGTCTATACTTTTGAGTATAGCTCTGAGCCGTATAATTTCCCTTAACAGACAGATTGAGGATGAGGTTGTGAGTCTGGATTCTAGCTCCCCTAAGCGATGTACTGTCTGTTGTCTCATCAGCGTGGCATTTTTCTTCCAAGCTGTGGAGATTGCAATGCATTGTCCCCTTATGACCGTCTTATGTGCTTCCCAGAGGGTTCCCACAGAGACCTCTGGGGTATTGTTTTCTACAAAGTATAGTTTTAAAGTTTTCTCCATTTCCAACCTATATGTGAGATCTTTCAAGAGAAAGTCGTTCAGCCGCCAGTGGCAGTGTTTGACTTTAGAAGGGTGCAGTTTAAGTGTCAAAGAGATTGGCGCATGGTCAGACAATGACATAGGCAGGATATTCACGTCAGTGATCGCACGTAAGGAGGGGGCATTAACAAAAAAGTACTCTAGGCATGCATGTGTGCTAAATGGATGGGAATACTGGGAATATTGACGATCCGCCGGATGTTCTACACACCATGCTTCAAACAGAGCAAATTTACGAGTGACCTGACGAAATTGTTGGGATTGTCTGGAAAGGCAGAAGGGATTTTTTTAGTGAGGGATGTTCTATCTGAAGTGGGGGAGAATGGGAGGTTAAAATCCCCGCCTACGACTAAGAAGGAATGTTTGGCGCGAAAAAGACGGTTGTATACCTTAGTCACAAAGGGCATCTGATTCACATTTGGTGCATAAATGTTGCAGAAAGTAATGTCAGATTGTTGCCATTTGCCACTAAGGAACAAAAAACGACCATGTGGATCAGAGTAAGAGGAGGTGGGAGTAAATGGAGATCCCTTTTTAATCAGGATGGCCACCCCTGCTTTCTTTTTAGTGCTAGAGGCAAGGTAACCCATGGGGAATAATCGCGATGCAAACGCCAGGGTGCCCGTTTTGTTAAAGTGTGTTTCTTGTATAAAAATGACCTCCACGCCAGAATCTTTGAAACTTTGTAGTGCTAATTGGTGTTTGAAATTAGAGTTGAGGCCATTTACATTATGTGAGTATATCCGTACCATGTTGTGGTTCAAATGTGAACGGAAAAAGATAGAGAAGCATGTGTCGTGGTGCGGTATACTTATCTAGCCTGTGATCCCAGGGAGATGTGTTCCGAGACCAGGGATAGTCTCCCCCACCCAGGGAGCAACTCAGGAGCCCAGGAGAGACGAGCCATGGGAAAGAGAAGAGAAGAAAGGGAAGAAAGAAGAACATGTAAAAATAAACAAAATAAACTAAGTGTACCATATTCAACACAAGAAGTAAAGGTCTAACTTCAGACCCAAAGTCCCATGTTACCCCCATCGTCTATCAAGAACGAGTGGAGTAAGTAATGATTAAGGGGGGACTTTTAAATCACTAAATAAGCGAGGGGGGTAGTGTCAGAAAAAAGTCCAATCAGTACCTATGATCTAGGACCTGCTAAGAAACAAATCTGTTAGATATTTAAACAAAGGCTAGGGGACAATACTAGTCGTTGTAAGAAAAACAAACATTCTGAACCTGTGGGCAAAAACAGGCAGGCTATGAGCCACAAACTTAAGGTCGTCCGGGTCAGAACCAGACTCCAGAGAGGTCAAGACCTCAACCTGGCGGACCAGACCCCGGAGGACATAATGTCCAGGAGGGACAGGAACCGGCTCCCATTGGAAGGGACTGACCACCTAGGGGTGAAAACCTGATTAATGTAGCCAACACATAAACGAAAGCTAATTGTGGCAAACTGAGCATGGTCAATGTGTCACTTTCTATGAAGAAAAAAGGAGTGAATCAAAAAGGCTGGTGGTACTGTTCAGGTAGGCCGGTGTCTGGGACTCTTCTGAGGGGTGTCCAGGGGTTGTCTTCTCCGCTTCGGAGGAACTTTTTGCCAGCCGGTCGATGGGGGGCAGGAGGGGGGATAATGTCCCAGCCTGGGAGATCTGGGGTAGGGACAGTAAGAGTCTCACAGAAGAAATGAAGGTCTTCAGGAACTCGAAGTGTCGCCGTCTTCCCGGCATGTGTAGCTGTGAGGCTAAGCGGGAAACCCCATCGATAGGTGATGTTGTTGTCTTGTAGAGAGTGGAGGAGTGGCTGGAGCAGCCTACGCTTCTGCAGGGTGATCCACGAAAGATCAGGGAAAAGTTGGATTGGGGTGCCGTCTACAAGGATAGGTTTAATCCTTGCGCATGATGTCTTCCTTTAGTGCAAATGAGTGCATTCTGCAAATTATGTCTCTGGGTTTAGACGCTTGGTCTTTAGGCCTCAAGGCTCTGTGGGCTCTGTTCATTTCAATGTGCATGGAAGTAGGGACTCCCAGCAAGTTGTTGAAAATTGTTTGGAGTATCGATTGTAGGTCCTCTGGACCAGAAGACTTGGGGAGCCTAATATTGTTGCGACGATTGCGATTGTCCAGATCTTCCAGGTGATGTTGCATGTCACGGAGCATATATCGATCGTCTGTTTGATGGGATTGGATTCAGTGGACTGTGAGTTTAGTGGCTTGCAGGTCTTCATCTAGGTCTTCTACCTGTGTGGCCAGTTGGCGAAAGTCTGCTTGCAGGGTCTTAATTTCGCTGCGGCAGGCTTCTTTACCTCAGAAATCAGCAGTTTGAAGTCTGCTTTTGTGGGCAGTGAATGTATTTGTTCCCGCCAGGAGATCAGCTCATCTGCTGTAAAGATGGAGGGTATTTTAGGTAGGGGTTGATGGTGGGCCAGAGGCTGCCGGGGGGGGGCCAGGTTTCAAACTACTCTCTTTGGTCATCCATCCGCGATGGCAGTGCCGGGCTCATATGCGGGCCAGAAGATGAGGGTGGGGGCTCTCCAGTTAAGCCTGTGGTGCTGGATTCGCGGTAGCGGAGAGGCCTTTGTGACTTTGGGGAGCCTGGGGAAGAGGATGGGGTTAGGGTGGCTGGAGAGGTAGGCCGCAGCCGTGGGAAGGATTGTGAGCGGCCCTGCTGAAATGTAGGGGACAATCCCCAGTGTTGGAAGGCAGGAGGGGTTCCCCGCAGGGAGAGTGAGTCTTGTTCATGGCCAGGATGGTCAGAGAGCGGGGGGATCAAAGAAAGACTCACCCGTGGAGCCGTTTGCAGTGTCTCAATGTGTAGGCCGCAAGATGGCGGTGGAGTTTCTCCATGGGGAGATGAAGGAGGGCCGCACAGCGTCATGCTGTCCGTCTCTTGCATGGCGGAGTCCAGGAGCGGAGAAAAGTGGGGCTGGATCGGTGGACCTCGCTAATTGGAGCGTCCGGAGGTACCCCCTTGTCTTGGCGTTTTGTTGGTCCTGCTGTTGCCAGACTGAAGATAATCATACCACAATCACCAACTATTTGTTGTAGGTGGGATGAGTCCACTGTGAGCGGTAGTAAATACAGACAGCATACATACACCACTAGACAACTTATGTGAACTGTATTTTACTGCTAGCCATACTTAAATTTCCTTTTGCTATGCTTCTGAACATTGCAGTGCTAATGTTTGGATCTTAAGGGACAATCTCATAATTTATATCGGCGACCAAACATCCATATTATCCGATATATCAGCAGGAGATTATACCTTCAATATACATGCACTTAGATTGTTAACTATTTAGCCTCATTACAGTGATATTTTTATGGAGTAAACTCTCTTGTTCAGCTACTGTTTTTTCTTGTAGACCATAGGTAAAAAGCACTAAGATTAGCCTTTACACCTTCCAGTTTAACCCACTTTCTAAAGATGCTTAAATCCTTATATGTCTGATCAGCTGTGAATTTAAAAAAAGCTTGCAATAGTAATATCTATATTAGCAACATTTTTGCATTGCTCTTATTATGACCCTCTTGACCTCTTGGTTCCTCAAGCTGTAGATAAGGGGATTCAGCATTGGGGTGACTACTGAATAGATCACAGATGCCACTTTGTCTTGCTTCTCAAGAACCTGAGTGTCTGGTCGTAGGTATATGAAGAATACAGTAATAAAGAAGATGGAGACACATGTGAGGTGGGATGAGCATGTGCTGAAGGCTTTCCGCCGTCCTTCTGCAGACTTCATTCGTAATATTGAGGAAACAATGAGAGTGTAGGAGACCAGGACTGCTATCAAGGAATACAGTCCCAAAGTACTTACGAAGAACAATGTTAAAGCCTCGCAAAAAAAAGGGTCGGAGCAAGACAATTTCAGTAACGGGGGGATCTCACAATAGAAGTGGTCTATGAGATTAGACCTACAGTATTGGAGACTAAAGACACAGCTGGTCTGGGCCAATGATTGCAATAAACCAACAGAGAAACACAAGAGGACCATAGAAAAACATTTATCCTTTGTCATTACTGAGACATAGTGAAGAGGGTGGCAGATTGCTACGTATCGGTCGTATGACATGCCTGACAGAAGCAGAACTTCAATATTTGCCAAAGCAGCATAAAAATAAATCTGCAGGACACAACCAATAAATGGGATTGACTTTTTGAGCGAAATGAGGTCAGCCAACATTTTAGGTGTTATAGTTGAGGAGTAAATGAGGTCCACTAAGGAGAGATAACTCAGAAAGTAATACATCGGAGTGTGAAGACTGGAGAAGGCACGGACAAGGCCCATCATTCCGACATTGCCTATTAGTGTCACCATGTATATAATCAGGAACATTGCGAATAGGAATGGGGCAAGTCTCTTATTATCTGTTAGTCCAGTCAACTCAAAAATGGTTACTTGTGTTCTGTTGCTGCTCATTGAGTTCTTTGTCTGTAATGGTGAACAAATATATTGGGGTTACATATATTTAAATAAAAAAAAAAGAATTAATATTAAATACTGTATAATAAAAGTGTCACTATAACTTACCTGTCACACTTCAGCGCTGGACTTCTTCTGTCCATGGATGCTTCCAGGTATTGCCTGGAGTGGCAGGAGGTCTTTCAAAAACTGCTTGATCATTAAGCCTAATACCTGTCAGTGCACTCAAGCTCTCAATCAGTCTGCTGCAGTTACTATGGTCCAGTCTACTACTGTCCAGTCCACCACGGTCCAACCTACTACTCTGCCAGTCCAGCTAACATTACAGTTCCGCAGCTAGCCTTATTATCAGAATAACAAATGCCATCTTCACGCAGCCAGTTTTTTTTGGCTCTCCAGACACCTCTGCCCCTCTGCATCCTTAATAACCTGTTGAGTGATCCGGGGGTCCAAACTTCCATGGGAGGTCCTTGGTTCCACCTCAGCCAAGCCTTCTCCTTCATACTAGCATCTTCCTCCACCTTTATGCTACTTAGTGGATCATTTGGCTTATAGGGGTTTCTTTAATCAGTATGGAAGTTATTTTGAACTGCAGCCTCAGCATTTCCTTAATCATCACTCAAAGGTAACATATGCGTCTATCTTATGGCTGGAAATGACTTGCCTCTCCATTCTTATGCCGCGTACACATGCGCGGACTTTACGGCAGACTTTATGACGGACTTTCCGAATGAATGGACTTGCCTACACACAATCCACCAAAGTCCGTCGAATTCGTACGTGATGACGTACGACCGGACTAAAACAAGGAAGTTCATAGCCAGTAGCCAATAGCTGCCCTAGCGTGGCTTTTTGTCCGTCGAACTAGCATTAAGACGACCGTTTTTTTCGACCGGACTCGAGTTCGACGGATAGATTTAAAACATGTTTCAAATCTAAGTCCGCCCAACTTTTGAGAAAACAAAGTCCGCTGGAGCCCACACACGATCGAATTGTCCGACAAAATCCCGGGCAAAGTCTGCCGTAAAGTCCGCTCGTGTGTACGCGGCATTAGACAAGAATGATTCTTTGCTTTACAATTTCACAGTTTCAGGCCACAATTGTAGTGTATATTTGACAAACCAGGGAGTGATTCCCCACTTCTAGTTCACTAGAAGCTTTATGCCAAGGAAGTAAAGTATGCCTTTGGGTCAATATGCCATACAGTTTCAAACTCTGCTGGCCAAAGTGGTCTGTAACAATAAGGCCCTAACAGCTCCTTTTGACGGGAATTGTCTGATCAGGTCCCACCTTTCTGGATGACTTGTTTGCCCTTGCTGACCACTTTGACATCAGGTTCCAGAAACAAACCAAGGAAAATAACCACCAGTACCACTTCTACCCTACTTTTAGACCATCTGTCCCTAAGGACTCTGACATTCCCCAACAAGTATGCTCTTCAGTGGAACTAATGAGAATCCAAAACTAGACCCAAGGACTTTGCATGTATTGTTGAGAAAAGAGGGATTTCCTTAATCAATGCCCCCAAGCCCAGGAAACTCTTGGGTCCAGTCTGTCTTAGAGGGGGCCTACTGACCAAACCTTTTTGACCTCTGCCATCTCTCCCACTTTGACTGTCTATTTCCATGACAAGAATCAGTGTATTCCTGTTTTTTGTTTTTTATCCTTTATTTTTACCTGGTGATCCTGCCAGAAACACACTTCCTGTCCTACAGTGACAACGCTCACTCCATTATATTTTTAGAGAAAGCCATGTTTATCACACTAGGTTGCTCTACTGATTTGGATTACAAGCAGTCTTCCTTTCTTGTTCTCCGTTATATGGGATGGAGGGATTAGTAGGTTACAGAAGGAAGATAACATTGTTTGCACTACAAGGACATGACATTTCTGGAAGGATCAACCTGTAATTTTCTGCTCTTGCTAAAAATGCTCTTAACCTGAAAATAGAAAACTAACACAGCCACTTCATCAAGAGACTGGTAAGATACGAACTGTTCGATTTTTGTTCTTGGGTCTAGACATACTTTCATAAATCATAAGAAATAAAAAGTCAGGCGCTACTAAACAACTTCAGCTTCTCAAAACAAATAAAATATAATGAACAATATAATAAACATAAGTCCATAAAGTCCATTTGTACTCGCTCCATTTCCAGTGCATCCTTCCTGAGGACTGGTGCCCAGAACTGGACAGCATACTCCAGGTGCGGCCAGACCAGAGTCTTGTAGATTGGGAGAATTATCGTTTTATCTCTGGAATTGATCCCCTTTTATATTGCATGCAAATATTCTGTTTGCTTTGTTACAAGCAGCTTGGCATTGCATGCCATTGCTGAGCCTATCATCTACTAGGCCCCCCCAGCGCTGAAAGCTGAAAATTGGCCTGGGCAAGAAGGGGGTGAAAGTGCCCACCCGGCATTGAAGTGGAACGTACCTATTGGGATGCTCCAGCCCTGGATCGGCCTCCCTAGCACTTCCCCCTCTACCCTTCCTGACTGTCACCCATCTACTCTTTTCTAGTGCCTGCACCTCTTTGTCTCCACCTGCCTCTGTATTACAGGCTATGCAAATTCACACCAACAGTATTCCTGTACTTACAACCTTTTTTTGTATCCATTTGCTAACAAATGATTTATCTCAAAAATCATTTTTTACATGTATACATTGTATTTTCTGTTCAGTCATTTTTGATATGCAGCACAAAATGGGGAATTATATAATGAGAGGAAGACACTTCAATAATCAGATTTACACAAAGCAGCCGAGCAGCAGGAGACCTCTGCATCAGGTTGTTTGGACATATTAGAACCTTCTGCTGTGAGTCTCTCAGTCTAGGAGGAGGTTGAAGCATTCAAGGCTGGCTTTGGCTGCTGATTCCATACCCCAACAAAATGCAGGGGCCCCAGGGAGACATGGACCTGAATCGGAAGCAAAACCACTCCAAAGGTCCCCCAAGCACACCCCTCATAAAAGAATAGAGTCCCCTCAAAAGCCAGGGCCCTTAGTCAGTAGGCAAGAGGCTATTTAGAGGACATTAGGGCAGTATAGAGGTTGCCCACTATTAACTTCTCCTTTTGAAAATGCTGCTATCACCTGTAACAACAGGAAGGAAGAAGACAGCCAAAGCATTTGGCGGCCAAAAATCCCCTTTTGTCAGGGCTTGAACCATGTAGCAACAAGGCATCCATTGGATTCAAAGGCGCCTGGATATACAAAGACTCAAAGTTGCCTGGAGCATGATCCCCTCCCCTTGGAGACTGGGCCGCAGGGCAGTATTCCAAAATGATAACGACCCCAAACACAACTCTAAGATGACCACTGCCTTGCTAAAGAAGCTGAGGGTAAATGTGATGGACTGGCCAAGCATGTCTCCAGACCTAAACCATATTGAGTTGGGGCTTCCTCAAACGGAAGGCGGAGGAGCGCAAGCTCTCTAACATCCACCAGCTCCGTATTATCGTCAAGGAGGAGTGGAAGAGGACTCCAGTGGCAACCTGTGAAGCTCTGGTGAACTCCATGCCCAAGAGGGTTAAGGCAGTGCTGGAAAATAATGGTGGCCACACAAAATATTGACACTTTGGGCCCAAATTGGACATTTTCACTTAGGGGTGTACTCACTTGTTTCCAGCAGTTTAGACATTAATGTCTGTTTGTTGAGTTATTTTGAGGGGACAGAAAATTTACACTGTTATACAAGCTGTACACTCACTACTTTACATTGTAGCAAAGTGTCATTTCTTCAGTGTTGTCACATGAAAAGATAGAATAAAATATTTACAAAAATGTGAGAGGTGTACTCACTTTTGTAAGATACTGTAATGCCGCGTACACACGGTCGGACTTTTCAGCTACAAAAGTCCGACAGCCCGTCCGACAGACTTTCGACAGACTTTCGACGGACTTTTGGCGGACTTTCAACGGACTTTCTAACGACCGGACTTGCTTACACACGATCACACCAAAGTCCGACGGATTCATACGTGATGACGTACACCGGACTAAAATAAGGAAGTTCATAGCCAGTAGCCAATAGCTGCCCTAGCGTCAGTTTTTGTCCGTCGGACTAGCATACAGACGAGCGGATTTCTGGGTCCGACGGAGTTATGACGTAAAGATTTGAAGTATGTTCCAATTCTAAAGTCCCTCAGATTTGCGACTGGAAAAATCCGCTGAAGGTCCGGTGAAGCCCACACACGATCGGACTGTTCGCTGGATTTGGTCCGTCGGCGTCTGTCAGACAAGTCCGGTCGAAAGTACGCGACATAAGTCTCTGACGGGAGAAAGAATTGATATGAAATGTTGCCTGTTTCTATTGCTGAGTGATTGGGTATTAATGCTGCCTAAAGACTGTATAATATGTCATTTTTATTTTGTTCATAGTTCCATTTTAAAGTTTGTTAAAGAAAATTATTTATTTTTTTATCTCAAATGTATTATTTATTTTATGCCTTCATTTCAGAGTAAATTTGGGCATTTAATACATTTGGACATTTAACTGCTTGAATTAATAAAAAAAAAAATAAAAAAATAAAAATAAATGAAAGGAGGTTGTTGTAAAAATGTTTGTCTGGAAGTGTATATTTATGTCTACTGTGTGTAGATGTTTGCCTGGAATTCAGGTTAATGGCTGCATTGACTCTCAATGTGTATCCTGTATTAGTGGATTGCTGCATTAAAGACATTTTTTTTTGTCATTACCTTGAACATCCTTTAAGCTGTTGTGAGCCATGTAGTGATTTTTCTCATCGGCATACACAAGGGTCTGTGCACCTCCACAAATGCATTATTGTTATATAAGATTCCGTTTCCCGAGAGCCTAACTCTCTACTGCTCCAAGCAAATCAGTATTTGTTCTAAATAAGGAGCAAGCCAGTTAACTGATGTTACTTATTTGTCTTATTTTGTTTAAATTGTTTGCAAATTGTGCAACGCAGTGAGCTACAGAAATTCACTCTTTTGTGTGAGTGTCAATATAATACACTTTTTTTAAGGAATACAGATGAGTATAAGGAATTAAGGAATTTGATGTGAGATTTTTTTTTTCTTATCCACTTCAATACCAGGTGGGCACTTTCACCCTCTTCTTGCCCAGGCCAATTTTCAGCTTTCAGCGCTGTCACACTTTGAACGACAATTACTCAGTCATGCAACAAAATACATTTTATATACTTTTTTTTTAGACAAATAGAGCTTTCCTTTCGTGGTATTTAATCACCACTGTTTTTTTTTTGTTTTTGTTTTTTTTTTTTACTATATAAATGAAAAATTACAGAACATTTTTAGGCCTCATGCACACGGACGTTTTTACAGCCGCTTTTTTGAGCGTTTTTTGTAGCTTAAAAAGGCCTGTCTATGTTAGTCTACGGCTTCATGCCCACCTAGGCGTTTTTGAGCTGCAAATGGCATAGGCGTTTTTAAGCTGTAAAAAAAACCCAGGACCAGTGGGTTCTGAGAGATGTTTTTCAGCTGTAAAAGCGCTTTAACGCTGATAAACACTCAAAAACGTCACTCACCAATGTTTTTTAACTTTTTTGATCCATTGAAAAAAAAAAAAAAAACATTTTGAAAAAAAAAAAAACGCTAACGCGGAAAGACGCTAAAAAACACTGTTGCAAAAATAATGAAAAAAGCTGAAAAAAGTTTAAAAAAATCACTGCAAACATACTGGCGTTTTCATAACATTATTTTGACATCCTGTGTGCATGAGGCCTTAAAATAACACGTTTTTTTTTTTTTTGCTTCTGTTATAAAATTTTGCAAATAAATAATCTTTTTTTATAAATTTAGGCTAAAATATATTCTGGTACATTTCTTTGGTAAAAATAACCCAAATCAGTGTCTATTATTTACTGTGTAAAAGTTAAAGAGTCCACAAACTATGGTATACCTATATATACGGTATTTGAATATTCATAAATGATGTACTGACGGACCTAATTTCTTGAGGCCCTAAAATGCCAGAACAGTACAAATATCACCCAAATGACCCTTTTTGGAAAGTAGACAGTCCAAGGTATTTAGTAAGAGGCATGGCGAGTTTTTCGAAAATGTACCTTTTTTTGGGAAAATAAAGAAATTTAATTTTTCCACAATGTTTTTACATACTCTCACCAGTGCAGTACAGTGTCATCGTATGACTGGTGTGGTGATGATCAGGGACACTGACTGGTGATATGTGAAAAAAAAAAAACTTTTTTTTTACTATTTTTTATTTTATTTTACTATTGTTTTTTTTACATACTGTGGCCAGAGCAGTACAGTGTCACAAAAGTGACGCTGTACTGCTCTGGGGGAGGTGGGCAAGATTTATTTTTCTTCTTTTCTTCACCATGATTGCTTATGATGATCTGATCACTGTTACAGGCAATCATTTTATGAATGGTCTCCATTCATATGTCACTGTGTACTATTGTGACAGCTGTGATCGCCACAGCTATCACATGTTAGAGGTCCGTGATGATTGGCTCCTGTGACCAATCACAGAGATCACAATAGTACACAATGAATGGCTATGAATGAAAGCCATTGTGTACTATTGACAACTATAAATATGTGGTCATGGACTTTGTTTGGACAGATAGAAGAGAAACTGAGTATTATAAAAACAACTTTATTATGTACCATTAAATATCTGTTACACAACATGAAAATTTGCTCTCCACATATGGATATACAACACGCAAAGATTCCGATTACAGTTCACATGTGGACTCAACGTGTTTCGGGAATCCTTCTTCAGAAGCACTTGTGGCAGAATCAGTGCACTGGAACCCACTCCTAATCTTTAACCACTTGCTGCCTGTCCACTGTCAAATGACAGAAGAGCGGTGCAGCTCTCGTTCTGGGACAATGTCACATAACGTCACCCCAGATCGGCCACTCTCGCGTGCCTGCGCAGCGCGCTGATCATGGCCACGCCGTGTTCGTAGGACACTGCGTGACCCCATGGCTCTTTAACCATGTGATCGGCTGTACCTAATCACAGCCAGTCACTGACTGAGTGTGTGGTGAGGAGAGCTGATCAGCGGCATCTCCACGCTGGGAGACCAGGGCAGGTCATCAGGGCACTGATCATCAGTGCCCTGATTACAGTAAAGCCCCAGCAGTGCCCATCAGTGACACCAATCAGTGCCCATTGGGGATGCCAGTCAGTGTTGCCTTTCAGTGCCCATCAGTGCCTGCTCATCAGTGCTGCCCATCAATGCCCATCAGTGCCCATCAGTGCTGCCCATCAGTGCCACCAATCAGTGCTCATCAGTGCTGCCCATCAGTGCCACCAATCAGTGCCCATCATTGCTGCCCATCAGTGGCGCCTATCCGTGCCTATCTGTGCCGCCTATCAGTGCCCACCAGTGCCGCCCATCAGTGCCCATCAGTGCTGCACATCAGTGCCGCCAATCAGTGCCCATCATTGCTGCCCATCAGTGGCGCCTATCCGTGCCTATCCGTGCCGCCTATCAGTGCCCACCAGTGCCGCCCATCAGTGCCCATCAGTGCCCATCAGTGCTGCACATCAGTGCCGCCAATCAGTGCCCATCATTGCTGCCCATCAGTGGCGCCTATCCGTGCCGCCTAGCAGTGCCCACCAGTGCTGCCCATCAGTGCTGCCCATCAGTGCCACCAATCAGTGCCCATCATTGCCGCACATCAGTGATGCCTATCTGTGCCGCCTATCAGTGCCCATCAGTGCCACATATTAGTGCCTACCAGTGCTACCTATTAATATAATATAGTTTACTGACAGAAACTAAAAGAAATTTTTTTTCTTTTTCAATATTTTCGGTCTTTTTTCTTTTTTTTTGTAAAAATTAAATAACCCAGCAGTGATTAAATACCACCAAAAGAAAACTCTGTTTGTGTGAACAAAATGATAACAAAATTGGTTTGGGTATAGTGTTGCATGACCGCACAATTGTCATTCAAAATGCGAACAGCGCTGAAAGCTAAAAATTGCCTGGGCAGGTAGGAGGTGAAAGTGCCCGGTAGGCAAGTAGTTAATAGAGTAATGACAGCCAGTAGGGTAGACTGGAATTCATAGCATGTGTATTTTGCCCACAGAGGGGCAAATGAGTCATTTAGGGTACATTAAGTAAACAGCGAATGGTCTTGTACACATAATCCTAAAATAAAAGGACCAGCTTCCCAATGAAGAACCATCCAGACCCAATGTGAGTAAGTCACTATAAAGACAGCATGGTAGTCAAAGTAGCACATATATTCCAAAGAGGGAGCTCTTGATGAGTGTCTTAGAAACAGGCTGGAGTCGTTTGTTTTTAAGATACTTATCAAGAGAGCCCCCCCGGAATATATGCCCCTTGACTACTTTGACAATCATGCTGTCTTTATGGTGACTTACTTAAAACAACTTTAAGGTAATAAAAAAAAAACTTTACAATAGCAGTGCCCCCCAGCCCCCTCCCTAACACTTACCTGAGTCCTTTATTGATCCAGTGCTGTGCCTGGCTGCGGGTCTTCTCTCCCTGTTTCAAAGGCTTTGCTGATAGTAACGGGAGGCACTGGCTCCTGCTGCTGTCAGTCAAATCCTGTGAGGAGGAATCGGGGGGGGGGGCCACACTGTGTGTGTCTATGGTCGGACACAGCCTGGCTTGAGATTGTGCCCACATTAGTGCCCCCCCCCCCCGTAGCAAGTAGCTTTCTTTAAAGGCACTCAGAAGGGAGAGGGAGTCAAGAGCAGCAGTGAGGGACCCCAGAAGAGGAGGTTCAGGGCTGCTTTGTGCAAAACCAGAACAAGTGAGTATAACATGTTTATTATTTTAAATAAAAGTGAGCCATTACAATCACTTTAATACACATACTCAAATAAAAAGATTTCCAAAAGGAGGAACATTTCTAGTCAGGGTTAAGTTGCTCTTTAAGGTTAAAGACTACATGAACTCAAAAAGATGAAGTGAAGATTTGCCTTGTTATGAGGAAATTATTAAAATCTAAATTGCACAAAAGCAGATGGAGCACAACTACTTATCATGGGTCCCCACAGCAAAATGTTGATGTTGCCCCCCTCTCTGTCCAGGACAGTAGTGTAACTGATCCTAACATAAGTATTCCCAAATCAAGAACAGGTAGCAGGAGAGCTCCCAGCATAGTCAGAACACAACTAAGGACCAGTGCTGAGGATAGAATTTGCCAGGAAAAAGCAACAGTGCAGGGAATTAACTTTTAACCCCAAAATTTAGCTACCTACGGCTTCACTTCCTTATTCCCTTACCGAGGATGGCGGTGGCAGCAGCCGAGAGCCGAAGGACGGATCGGCTTCAGCTGCCGACACCGCGGGCTCCCTGGACAGGTAAGTGTCCATATATTAAAAGTCAGCAGCTGCAGTATTTGTAGCTGCTGGCTTTTAATATTTTTTTTTTCAGCAAACCTCTGCTTTAAAGTCTGCCAAGCCAGAAAAAGAGACCAAGTTGAAGGGGATGCTGTTGCACCACATGACCTGTCTGAGGACATTTGGAAAAGGTAAGTAAAAAAAAAATAACATGGGGTCCAGAGCTTAGTTTTAAAAAAATTTTCAGGAACTAGGGAGGTGTTAAATGTTTGTCTAAATCCTGCCACCTGGTTCAGTTCTCCTGGGCTTAGGCCTTAGGAGTAGTCATGTGGGCTTTCTCTCTCCCCTGGGCCCTAGGGGCTGGATGGTGTAGGAGTCATCTCTCTAGGTGGCTACCTAAAGATGTTAGCTTGCTGAAAGGAAAGTGACCAGTCTTGAGGAAGGTGTCTAGTTGAGGGAAAAGTTTACAGAAGAACCTTCTCAGCTCTCTTTTATTAGAAGTCTATGAACAAGATATCACTAGAATTTTGACCTCTAATTAGCCAGAGTCCTGACTGTTGTCCACTGTCCAGCCAGCAAATCCTGTGAGGACAGTGTTATTTGGAACAATGTATATAAGATCTGAGTTCGTGTTTGGCGGTGTGTTTCAGGTATCCTGTGTCACCTCACACTCCTTTTCATCTCTATATAGTCTGCACCAAATATTGTTCAAGCTGTAAACTGACTGGTGCCTGTTATTATATTCCTTGCTGGAAAAGAATCAACTCTGGGATGAATGTCCATGGGGCCTTATTTTAATGTAAATATGCTTGGAAAATTCCCAATGTGACCTGCATTGTCAGGTAATGGTCCTTAGCAGTGGTTACCACTGGCAAAATGAAAACATTAATTGGCCTTTACGTCTTCCATTTTTACTTATACTTAAATCCTCATGTGGTCTGCTTAGCCTTGCATTTCAATAGTAATATCTATATTAGCAGCATGCTTGCATTGCTTTTATAGTGACTTTCTTGACCTCTTGGTTCCTCAAGCTGTAGATAATGGGATTCAGCATTGGGGTGACTACTGAATAGATCACAGATGCCACCTTGTCTTTCTTCTCAAGAACCCGAGTATCTGGGCGTAGGTATATGAAGAATACGGTAGTAAAGAAGATGGAGACACACATGAGGTGGGACGAGCATGTGCTGAAGGCTTTCTGCCGTCCTTCTGCAGATTTCATTCGTAATATTGAGGAAACAATTAGCGTGTAGGAAACTAGGACTGTTATGAAGGAATACAGTCCCAAAGTACTTACAAAGAACAGTGTTAAAGCCTCACAAAAGAGAGTGTCGGAGCAAGACAATTTCAGTAACGGGGGGATCTCACAATAGAAATGGTCTATGAGATTAGACCTACAGTATTGGAGACTAAACACACAGCTGGTCTGGGCTAATGATTGCAATAAACCAACACAGGAAGGCAAGAGGACCAGAGAAAAGCATTTATCTTTTGTCATCACTGAGGCATAGTGAAGAGGGTGGCAGATTGCTACATATCGGTCATATGACATGTTTGAGAGAAGCAGAACTTCGATACTTGCCAGAGCAGCATAAAAGTAAATCTGGAGGACGCAACCAATAAACGAGATTGACTTTTGGAGCGAAATTAGATCAGCCAACATTTTAGGTGTTATAGTTGAGGAGTAGACGAGGTCCACCAAGGAGAGGTTGCTTAGGAAGTAGTACATCGGAGTGTGAAGACTGGAGAAGGCACGGACAAGACCCATCATTCCAACATTTCCTATTAGTGTCACCATGTATATAATCAGGAACAGTATGAATAGGAACGGGATAAGTCTCTTATTATCTGTTAATCCAGTCAACTCAAACATGGTTACTTGCGTTCTGTTGCTGCCCATTGAATTATTTTTCTTTTACAGGCAGTCCCCAGGTTACAAACAAGGTTCTGTAGGTTTGTTCTTAAGTTGATTTTGTATTTAAGTTGCAACAAGCACATTTTTTAGGTGTAACTCCAGCCATAATGTTTACATTTTTTGGATAGCATAAAGAAGGGTTAACAACCCCGTAACATTTGTTTTGCTGTCTGTGCTCCTTTGACCTCACTTTCTGTCCCTGCAACAATTGGATTTTGAAAATTGTGGGTTGTCTTGGAGACAAGGCTTGGTGATAAAACATCCGTGGAGGCACCTTTTTCCCATGATAACTCTTACAGGAGTGAATTTCCCTTCCTAGAGGTAGATTTCCTCTTACTTCCTGTTGTCTCCCTCCGTTTGAGTCGTATGTAAGTCAGATGTATGTAACTCGGGGACAGGGACTGCCTGTGTAGTAAAATAATATATTAGGGCTACAAATGTCAAAAGTTAAAAGAGAATCTACATTATATATTATATAATATAATAATACTTCAAAAATTCTAAAAAGGTACCGCCAAAAGAATTTGTACAGTACCACGCCACATCTATACAATTACCAACTGCCATAGCTCAATCTTGGCTAATTGTGTTGTTTTAGGTGCTTATTTTAGTTATACAGTCCAGAGTTTTAAAGTCCAAGAATTCACAAATCTGTTTATATCCGCCTGTCCATAGGGATGCATGGAGCTTCCGATCAGGTCCACCTGAAAAATGGACTGGAGGACTTGATCGGAAACCCTGTGTAAAAGGACCCTTAGAGAGCTTGATGAGAAGACTTCTTTGTATTTCAAATTTAAAAAAGTATCCATGATGTGGTGGATAGGCAACTTATGCCCCGTACACACGATTGGACTTCCCGACAACAAAACCGTGGAATTTTGTTCGAAGGTTGTTGACTCCAACTTGTCTTGCATACACACGGTCACACAAATGTTGGCCAATAATTACGAACGTGGGAACGTAGTGACGAACAAGACGTACAACGAGCCAATAAAAAGGAAGTTCAATAGTCATGTGATATCTCCTTTAGGAACGTTAGTTTTACAAGACCGAGCGCTTCTTGGCTCGTACTTGATTCCGAGCATGGGTGAACTTTTGTGCGACAGACTTGTGTACACACGATCGGAAAGTCCGACAACAAAGTTTTGTTGGCGGAAAATTTGAGAACCTGCTAGCAAACATTTGCTGGCGGAAAGTCCGCCAACAAATGTTCGATGGAGCATACACACGGTCGGACTTCCTGCCAACAAGCTCACATCCAACATCTCCCGTCGGAAAGTCTGACCGCGTGTACGCGGCATTAGAGCACAGCGTTGAGTTATATTACTTTTTTTGTAATGCAGTGTAGGGAAGTGTTCTTTTGTACACTGTCTGTGAGGTTGTTTACATTCATGCCTGGTAGCTACCATAAAGTTCTTGTCACAAACAGATTCTTCCTGTTAAGAGATTGTTTCCTGCCCCTGCTTAAGGGTCAGGAAACCCCTCAAGGCTATATATATGGATGTCTTACAGGAACTGAAGGGAGAGAGTGGCCAGCCACATGCTCTGCAATCCAGGAGGTGCTGTAGGCTGACTGTGTCCTGTATCCATCCATTCATACATCCTTCCAGGCTGAAAATGGACAATAGGCAAATGTTACTGCACTGTGTAGCTCACTGTTTGTTATATTACTGTCACTTCTGTGTGGGAATCAGAGATAGCCGACAGAGGCTTCTCTGCTTCACTGAAACGTTCTATTTGCATACTGCAATATACTTGGGCTATCCTCAAGTGTATGAGAGTCAAGCTCATTTGATTATAATCAATCAAGTGACTGGTTTGTCTTGAAGTGTATATCTACCACTTCATTATTTACGTCTGGGGGGTTCCTATCTAGTATTAGCCTAGGGAACAGTAAACAGCTCAGGGTAGCAACACGATAGGCTTCCAATGAACATTTAGATAGGTAGAGGTCCGGTAGCATTGATAGCCTATTCTTCCTGTTCTTGGTTTGGTTGTATGCAATGCCATCACTTTATCGTTTTAAAGTTACACTAATCACCTGCTGGTATGTCTGCATATATTTACTCTATTCTGGGTGTATTAGTACTACTGCTGTCAGTTATTTTTGGGTGAGTTACTAGTTATTGTCCAAGAAAGGGATCATCTCTACATACGCTGGAGCCCTGTTCTAGGTGGAGGCACTGCTGCCAATGATATATTCATAGTCCACTCTTCCCTTAGCGAAGGCTCTGACTCACTTGGTTACCTGCAGGTTAGCTCCATAGCCTGTGTGGAGAGAGCAACTTCATATGACCCTCCTTAACAGGGCTACATTTGGGAAACCCCTATAACAGGGCTATTCATTTGGGAAAGATAAGGAAATAGTTAAACCCCCACCACTTTTTTTTTTGCTCCCTGTGTCCCATTGTCAAAAATTGAATTTACTTTTCTAAATTAGAGACACAACAGGAAGGAAAGGCAATAACTCCAAAATTTTTATACACCACTTATTGATTCACTAGAATATGTGTCTTCATGTGTTTCCCCATTGGAAGATTCCCCCTCCAATTCTGAGCCAGTGATAGCTGAAAATGTTGTATTTTCCATCACTTTCAGTGATAATGGTCCCCAGGACCAAAAGAGAGGGGGAATTACTATGATAAGGAAATCTACAATGTAAAAAAGTACAGACTGACAAAAAGTCAGATCCTGCCAAAGGAAATCGGACTTTATAGGCCCAGTATAGGAAACCACACGAAATTATAAAACATATTAAATTTATTGTTGAACATTTTAAATATGGTTTTAAAAAAGATAGGCAAAATAGCCTCAAATGTTTCCACCACGTGTTAGTATCACACATACTCTACAGAGGTACCGGAAGTCTATTTATTTATGTAAAGTCTAATGCCGCGTACACACGGTCGGACTTTTCGTCTACAAAAGTCCGACGGACGCCGATGGACTAAAGCTGGCTGACAATCCGATTATGTGTGGGCTTCCCCGGACTTTCAGCGGACTTTTCCAGCCTCAAATCTGACGGACTTTAGATCTGAAACATGCTTCAAATCTTTACGTCGTAACTACGCCGGACCCAGAAATCCCCTCGTCTGTGTGCTAGTCCAACGGACAAAAACCCACGCTAGGGCAGCTATTGGCTACTGGCTATCAACTTCCTTATTTTAGTCCAGTGTACGTCATCACGTACGAATCGGTCGGACTTTTGTGTGATCGTGTGTAGGCAAGTCCGTTCATTAGAAAGTCTGCTGCAAGTCCACCGCAAGTCCGCCAAAAATCCGCCGAAAGTCTGTCGGACAGGCTGTCGGACTTTTGTAGACGAAAAATCCGACCGTGTGTACGCGGCATAATAATATACAAATAGTAGAGACTGTATGCTTCTGGTAGCGAGGTCTGCCAGGTCAACGTTTCGCCAATTCACGGCTTCTTCAGGACCCAATGTGGCAGGGTAGAGCAGCCCTATGATTACTATGGTGTATCATGAAACATCTATTAGCAGGACCTGGGGGTGGGCATAGGGGGCTTCAGAGCCCACCGCTAAGAGACGGACAACCGCTGTGCCAGCAGGAGATATTAGGGTCTTAAAAGCAGGAAAAAGAAAAAAACCCTAAGTGTCCACCTGATGACAAATATACATATTTGAGTAAATGGAATAGATTTTATGGACTGGAGCACAGAAGTATTGGCAAGCCACGGGATAAGTGATATATCGTGGGTATCAAGATTTCCAAAAGCTATGAATAGTATGCAGAATAGATAAACAGTAAGATAGGGGAGCGTCCATACATTAGTCTCCAAAATCATGCCAAATATCTGTAGATCAGTATCACAAATATGCCACGCCGCTCACCAGGCCGCATGGAAATCTACAACCTTCGCTCATGGTGAAAGGTTTCGAAAGTTTTTGGAAAAGAAGACTTCAACATGGCCGGTATACCAAGGATCTGATCTCTTGATGGGAGGCTTTAAGCTTCAATCCTGGACAGCTACCATGCAGAACCCTCTCAAAAATAGTGGGCCCCCAGGTGGTTTTAGTCATAATGTACTAATGTACCACATTCTAGCACATTATGACAGACTTACTTACACTATCACTGCAGACGGGGCTTCAACCTTCATGTGGTCTTACTTCCAGGTTCGCGGGCTCTGGCCGTTTGAATAGCCGGGCTGCAATGATGTCACCCCCACAAATGCACACAAGAGTCGAGGCTTCGGCACAACACTCTGAATTGAAGGCATACTCAGTGTGTTGTCAATTCAGTGCGCATGCGCCGGTGATGTCACCGCTTGCAACCAGTGTGAATATCTCCTGCAAGACACTGCAAGTCTAGGAGATATTCACTGTACCTACAGGTAAGCCTTATGACAGACTTACCTATGGGTCCAAGTCAAAAGTGGAGTTTACTACCACTTTAAATGTCTCTATGTTCCACAAGAAGACATTCTAAGAAAACAAGAGCAGCAATTTGTGTATAATAAGTGATGTTGCACTGTTGTTGAACTGAAGTGAAACCAATGTGTCACAAAATAATAAAGGTACTTCAAATGAAAAGACAAAAATAAAGGTGTGCACAAGGTGGCAGTGTAAACCAAACGTGCAAATAATCTCTTTAAATAACAGGTTCCTTGCAATCAAGCAAATAACAAATTATTTGCACAACAAACCAGATGACATATATAAGAAACGTGGGTGGTTAGTCAATCGATGCTCATCAAGCTGATCGACATACACTGAACAGTGAAGTGAAAATATGACGAGTAACAAATCTCTGAGGCAGTATTTTTAAAATTAAGGTGAAAAACAGCGAAGTGTAGTGCTACAGTCTTAACCGTGCAAACTGATAAATATAAACGGGTGTTTCTTTATTCCATGCAATGACACCTCTGTGTAAAGTGGCCTCTCACCTTACTGCTGTAAGGTAACAGCATAGGAAAACCAGTGGATACAATATCTTCTGGGGGGTCTTTATATAAATGGCTGGTGGTTTGAGAAAATCTTTATTTCCTTTTAGGGTCTTCCACTCGTTGTCCCAAGAATCAATGCTGGGTAGTGGACGGTGATTTCTCTATAATGTAATCTCACTCTCACCCAAAGGGGGAGGGGGATGCAGAGGGAAGAAGGGGAATGACCATATACCCTGTTTCCCCGAAAGTAAGACCTAGAGTGATTGTCAGTGATGGTTGCAATATAAGCCCTACCCCCCAAATAAGCCCTACCCTGTTTCCCCGAAAATAAGCCCTACCCTGAAAATAAGACCTACAAGGACTTTAACTAGGGCTTATTTGGGGGGTAGGGCTTATATTGCAGCCATCACCGGCAATCATGCTAGGTCTTATTTTCGGGGAAACAGGGTAGTGTAGCATGTAATAAAATATTTATTTAATAAAAACAAACACTAAAACACTCACATTAAGCAAGATGGAACACAATACATCATCCACCAAGCTTGTTCCTATATCACTTCCTGTGTGCCTGCCAGCCAATCCCAAAGCGTATCGTCACAGTCACGTGACTTCATCAGGGGTTCAAATCACGTGACTGTCACAGATCCACCTACCGGTGTTTGCATCAGTTGTACTATACATTTTATTTCCACTTCTAGTGATGCGCGGGAGTATTCCTCTACTAGAAGAGCAACAATTTGTTCCAATAACATCTTTCTACAAAACCATTCTAGTAAGCAAGCCTGGTAATATATAAAGAGCCTAACATTTGTATACAAGCACTTAATAATGTCAGTTAATTATTAAAAAACCATATTATAAATAATAATAATTACCTTTAGTTTGCACCCTGGATGGGGACACAGATCTATATAGGAAAAACATCTGACATGGGTTTTGACTTTTCTACACTCCATCTAAAATAAAACAAAAAAGGTTTTGGCTTTAGCTATACTTTAAAACAGATAGAATAATGACTATCCATCCAACAAGTGCATATCAGAAAAGATCTAGAAAAGCACTAGCTGGGGACATAAAATGTGTGTGATTGTAGGGGACAATAGAGTGCAAGCTCTGGGGCGAAGGTTCACCTTCCAGCAGGACAACGACCCTAAACATACACCCAGAGCTACAATGGAATGGTTTAGATCAAAGCATATTCATGTGTTAGAATGACCCAGTCACAGTCCAGACCTAAATCCAATTGAGAATCTGTGGCAAGACTTGAAAATTGCTGTTCACAGACGATCTCCATCCAATCTGACAGAGCTTGAGATATTTTGCAAAGAAGAATAATGGACAAAAATATCACTCTCTAGATGTGAAAAGCTGGTAGAGACATCCCCAAAAAGACTTACAGCTGTAATTGCAGAGAAAGGAGGTTCTACAAAGTATTGACTCCGGGTGGGGGATACAAATTTACCCCACACTTTTCACATATTTATTTGTAAAAAATGTTGAAAAACTTTTATAATTTTCCTTCCACTTCACAATTATGTGTCACTTTGTGTTGGTCTATCACATAAAATCCCAATAAAATACATTTACGTTTTTGGGTGTAACATGACAAAATGTGGAAAATTTCAAGGGGTATGAATACTTTTTCAAGGCACTATATATAAATGTATAATAATAATAGTGTGTGACTGTGGAGGAGGGGACATTAGAATGTAAGCTCCTCTAGTACAGAGACAGATGTGACTGGCTCAGTGTTCTCTGTACAGCACTGCGGTATATGTCAGAGCTATATAAATGTATAATAATAGTGTGTGACAATGGAGGGACATTAGAGTGTAAGTTCCTCTGGTTCAGAGACTGATGTGATTGACTCAGTGTTCTCTGTACAGCACTGCAGTATATGTCAGAGCTATATAAATGTATAATAATAGTGTGTGACTGTGTGTGTGTGTGTGTGGGGGGGGGCATTAGAGTGTAAGCTTCTCTGGTACAGAGACAGATGTGATTGACTCAGTGTTCTCTGTACATCACTGCGGTATATGTCAGAGCTATATAAATATATAATAATAGTGTGTGACAAGTGGGGGACATTAAAGTGTAAGCTCCTCTAGTACAGAGACTGATGTGATTGACTCAGTGTTCGCTGTACAGCACTGCGGTATATGTCAGAGCTACATAAATGTATAATAATAATAGTGTGTAACTGTGGTGGGACATTAGAGTGTAAGCTCCTCTGTTTCAGAGACTGATGTGATTGACTCAGTATTCTCTGTACAGCACTGCGGTATATGTCAGAGCTATATAAATGTATAATAATAGTGTGTGACTATGGGGGGGGACATTAGAGTGTAAGCTCCTCTTGTACAGAGACTGATGTGACTGGCTCAGTGTTCTCTGTACAGCACTGCGGTATATGTCAGAGCTATATAAATGTATAATAATAATAGTGTGTGACTGTGGGGGGACATTAGAGTGTAAGTTCATCAGGGGCAGAAGAGCTTACACTCTAATGTGAATCCTACACTATATTGTGATGTGAATCTGTACAGCACTTCAGAATATGTCAGAGCTATATAGAGGCTCCACAATATGTGCAAAAGGAAGGTAACAGTATGTGTTGAACAATGAGACTGAACTACACTATATTGCCATCTAGCCTTCCCGGCAGTTTCTGGTCCCCCCTTTTTTAGGAGATATAGGTAAGCAGTGGTACCCTGACAGAGTAGACGCATATGTATAACAATAGTACTAGATGTAAATGTTTGTATGATTTTTTGAATTAACCTAATATGTTCAATTGTTTGTATCTCTTGATAGAAGGCATTGTACTTTGTAAACGGCCAGCATCCCCTGAGGAAGCTCGACATATGTGCGAAACATGTTGGGAAGTCCATCATATATTGCTGCGTTGTTGAAACTGTAATCAATTATACTAGCCATCACTGTATCTCCTCTTTTTTCCCCCTTCTTTTAATGAATGAATTCTTATTTTGCTCCTCAAAATAAAATATTTTTTTATATACTATATTTGATATCTTTTTTAATTTATTTGCACCTATAAAGTCCCAATTCCTTTGCTTTTCCATCATCTAATTCTAGGATGTGGTGCTAAAAATCAATTGGTGTGTTCGTGTTCATAAAAACCTTTCTACACTGCAGTAGACTGTATGTCAGAGCTATATGAATGTATAATAATAATAGTGTGTGACTGTGGGGGGACATTAGAGTGTAAGTTCATCAGGGGCTAAAGAGCTTACACTCTAATGTGAATCCTACACTGTAATGTGATGTGAATCTGTACAGCACTTCAGAATATGTCAGAGCTATACAGAGGCTCCACAATATGTGCAAAAGGAAGGTAATGTGTTGAACAATGAGATTGAACCACTCACCTCTAGTTTGGAAATTGTGACTTACCTGCCAAAAGAGCATTGGATATTACATTGAAGAAGCAGAATATGGAACAACTCAGATCTAAGAGGGATACATATTATTGGACGGTGGACACATTTTCTTGTTCTCTAACCACTTAATTAGCAAAAACATCATTACCAATAAAAAAGACATGCTTAGTGAAAATACATATATATTGATATTGAATCTTCACTACATGAGACATCGGTCTTCTACCATTCAGACATACGGCTGTATCATATCTGAAAACAAGCTCTGGTTTTTATATAAAAGCCCAATTAGGAAGGAGAAGCATTTCCTTATCCCCCAAAGATCCTCTGATTAATTATTACACTTTTATTAACAAGATGCTAAGGGAGCCGTCATTTGTGGAATAAATTTAGATTTTTTGAGTAATCACAGGTTTAAGGTTTAAGGTTTAATTGTATTATCATTCTACAATACAAAATTATACAATGAAATGTAGATGTAGCCCCCTCCTATGCTACACATAAAAATGTAGGTAGTCAAATAAGTTAAGGATAAAAGGAATATTATAGAAAAATAAATAACAGAAGCACACTACACTATATTGCCAAAAGTTTTGGGACTCCTGCCTTTACACGCACATGGTATCTCGCTCTTAAGCCCCATACACACTATCAGATTTTCTGCTGAGTTTTTCCTTCAGATTTACCAAAACCATATAATATGAGGTCAAACCTTAGGAGTTTCAATGTGTATGCAAACAGGCAGGCCCTTGCACTACATGGTTTTGGTAAATCTGAAGGAAAAACCCAGCAGAAAATCTGATAGTGTGTAAGGCTATTTAAAACACCTAGACATTTAAAAAAAATATGGGGATTTGGTCACACCATATTGCTATACAGTGCTTAAGCCCACTTACTGCAATAAAGTGCCCCATGATTAGTGGGTCCTACACTATCCACAGACTGGGAGATCCCGCTTCTCTGAACCATGGGAGCCATACACTCCTCTATATGGTTGAACTAAAGGTCTCTACCAATGACACAGGTGGTCACTAATGAGAGGCACTGATGAGGGAGTGGGGGTGGTTCTAGTAGGGATCTACTGCTGAGGGTCTATTTATACAAAAAGCCCTGTGTAGCACACCCCTCAACACTGTATGCTGTACACAGTGCACCCTTGAACTCTGCATTTTCTACTCTGTACATAGTGCCCCCCCTGAACTCTGCACTCTGTACATAGCGCACCCCTGAACCTTGCACTCTGTACATAGCTCAACTCTGAACTCTGCACTTTGTACTCTAGACATAGCGTACCCCTGAACCCTGCACTCAGTATGTAGCACACTCCTCAACACTGCACTCTGTACTCAGTGCACCCCTGAACCCTACACTCAGCATGTAGTGCACTCCTCAACACTACACTCTGTACACAGTGCACCCCTGAACTCTGCACTCGGTATGTAGTGCACTCCTCAACACTGCACTCTGTACACAGTGCACCCCTGAACTCTGCACTCGGTATGTAGTGCACTCCTCAACACTGCACTCTGTACACAGTGCACCCCTGAACTCTGCACTCGGTATGTAGTCCACTCCTCAGCACTGCACTCTGTACACAGTGCACCCCTGAACTCTGCACTCGGTATGTAGTGCACTCCTCAACACTGCACTCTGTACACAGTGCACCCCTGAACCCTGCACTCGGTATTTAGTGTACTCCTCAACACTGCACTCTGTACACAGTGCACCCCTGAACCCTGCACTCGGTATTTAGTGCATTCCGCAACACTGTACTCTGTACACAGTGCACCCCTGAACCCTGCACTTTGTACTCTGTATATAGCGCACCCCTGAACCCTGCACTCAGTATGTAGTGCACCACTGAACCCTGTACATGGCATATTCTTGTACTCTGCACACAACACACTCCTGGTGTTAGTTGCTTATTTAGGATCTTCCCACTGTTCAGTGGGGGGGTATGGTTGAGTTTCTGCACCTATTCTACGAGATAAAAAGCTCTGGACAACCATAATGCTGATGTGCCCTGCAATGAAATTCAGTTTGACACCCCTAGTCTAATATGTTTATTTCCTATGATCATCAACTCCATTCAGTAGCCATAATGCAGTATTCTGCTGAAATATCAATGAATTAATACGGTCATTATTATGGTCATTGGATGAAGCTATCATAGCAAGTAAACATATTAGACACATTACAGGGATTATACCCAATGGCTGCTAGAATGCTGAGACATTCGCAAAGCAATTTTATTTTATAAATAGATCCCCCTATGTATGTACATTCACCTCTTATGGTATTGTGAGGCAGATATTGTATAGATCAGGAATTTACAGGCGTAAGCTACTCTTCACTCTGGTAGTATGGCAGTGACGTGGACAGTCACTGTATTGTTCATTTAAGCACAAGAGACTCCATTTTGATCAAGCTGTTAAAATGTGTTCTGTAACCTTCACCTAACACACAGACACATCTTCTACTAGAAGCTCTCTCTGTCTTTACTCCCCTCTCCCCTCGCAAGGTTTTACTTTTGCAATTGTTCTATTCCCTAGCTTTTAATAATATATTCCTATTTGTTAGCTTTTAATAACATATTTCTATTTGTTAGTTTTTAATAACATCTCACACCACCCCTTTCTTATCTATGTATAAAATAACATGTAATAATAAATGTTGGCACTGAACGGACATTTTACACACAGTGATTGCGTCCTGTGTATCTGTTCCTGCAGCTGCAGTATTAACTTCTGTTTTTAGAGTCCCAATCAGAAATATTTCCATAACAGTTATTTGGCGAGTCATATCAGGAGTTTGGCAGAGTCTCCAGAAGGAACCGCGCTTTGATCGGGATCACCGGGAACGCAGACCTCTAAATGCCGGCTAGGTAAGCTGTCCTTAAGCATGCTACATTTCTGCCTTTCCTATGTATCCTATCTGTCAGTTCTCAAGGAAACCAGACCACTCTCGGACCTTTCTGGTTGGGTAACGTGTGTGTGTGTGAATGTGTTTGCGTCCCCCTTCACAGGTTGGACTGTGTGTGGATAGGGAGAATCCTCTGCAGTTCCCTGCGTTGACTCCTTGGGGGCGACTTGGGTCAGAGGTGCGTGGTAGGGTCAGATAAAACTCACAGAGAAGAGAAGAGACGAGGAGGGTCTCTTAATGGGTGTTTTGTCTATTGTCATAAACCCCTTCTATCCACATAGATAAGTGGAGACTATTCTTGTAAATCTGCAGATTTGCTGTACTATTTGTTTTAGAGAAAAGAGGGTATAGGCACAAGTAGAGAAGGCTGGCCAGTCATTATGGGCATTAAATTAAATAAGGGAATAAAGGTTGAGAGGCCTTCAGATAATGCCCAGCGCAAGATGAGCGCTAGAGAATATATGAACCGAAGGTACTGTTCCGCCTATACTGAGCCCCTAGATAAATGGGTAGAATGGACAAAAGGAACAGCTAAACCTTTAAAATCTGAAGGGACTTTTGATTTACAAGTATGGCAAACTTTTCTGCACGATTATGGCTCTCTACCGTGCAGCGAAGGAAGGTGGAGAATAGCTTGCACATGGGAGACAGAAGCTAAAGTAGCAAATTAAACTGGCTTGACAGCGATGTTTAATAAAAGTACTGCCAAAATTTACTACATTTGGCCAGAAGACTCTGTAGAGGAGGACCGCCCACCTTATGTGGCTGCCAGTTTGGTTTTAAGGGGTCCATCCACAAAAGCACAAGAATTAGATTGCATGGAACACACAAAAGATGAGCTGGGCAGTATAGTAGAGAGCAGCGATTTAACAGCCCCATATCAACCTACAAAGAGGAATTTGGCATCCTAGAGACAGATGATTGGCATAAATCAAAAGGCACATATGAAAAACTAAATCTCTTTGAACTTAAGGCTTTGGCCAGAGAAAGAGAGATATAATCTGAATTTCCAGAGCAAACCATAATTTCCAAATTGTGGCAGCAAGATGAAGAGAGAAGGAAGGGAGATGCCACCCTTCTGCCCCTGGCATAGAGAAATCTGTTGCAGTTTATCCTGTCAGAACCCAATTAGTTTTTGAAGGTGATGCTGTTGACAGTAAATCTCAAATTAAATGGCATGTACCTTTTAGTCCCCAAGAAATGAGAGCCATTTTAGAAAGATTGTGAGACCCTAGAAAAAATCCAACTGGGTTTGCAAACAAACTTAGTGCTGCACAGGAAGCATATGAGGCTTCTGCTACTGACATTCATCAGCTTCTTATTAAAGCAGTGCAAAGCAACAACTCTGGCTATATACTTAAAGAATGTGATGTAGACATCAAAAATCTAAATAAGATGGCTAGTGGATGGGAGGTTTGTGAAAAATTGATGGAAAAATTGCCCCAAATATATTGACAAACCAGAAATGCTGAATTTATGAATGCTAAACAAGGGAAAGAGGAAGCAGCAGGTGCTTTATTG
Organism: Aquarana catesbeiana; assembly: GCF_042186555.1. NCBI lineage: Eukaryota > Metazoa > Chordata > Amphibia > Anura > Ranidae > Aquarana > Aquarana catesbeiana. The sequence continues at coordinate 698,679,091 of NC_133326.1, forward strand.
GAGGCAGTTAAGCGATATGGCTGAGGAAGCAGGCCTTAAAATAGAGAAAGAGAAGATGGGAGAAACTGCAAGTCCATCTACACAACTGGTGAAACAAAGGTTTTTTGATGGTTTAATATCCCAGTTGAAAGAAAAGTTGTTCACATCAAGGCCTGAGGCAGGCAATATGTCTATTCAAGACGTCCTGCCTATCCTGTTATCCATAGAAAACAGGATTAACCAAAAAGACAGCAAACCCAAGGTTATGTACATGGGCAAGCAGAGAGGAAGAGGCAAAGGCAATTTCAGAAATCATGGCAATCGGGGACCAATTATATGCTACAATTGTAATGGGGAAGGACACACAGCCAAATTCTGCCATATTCCTGACCTTAGACTGGAAAGGAGCTTAGAAGCACCTCATGCTGATCCCAGTTCTCTGCCAAAAGCAGTGGATCAGGCATAGGAAAATGGCATGCCAGTATCAATCATGTTAAATAGGGGAGACAGTGGTAACAAGGAGTAAAAGTATTTTTATAAGAACTCCCCTATCCTGGAGGAGAAACTGAATTAACCTGTTTAATAGATACTGGTGCAAGCCAAAGCGTTTTTAATATAGAGGACTTACCTCCAGAATTATTATCTACAAATGTTATCTCTGGTGTTGGCCTAACCGGGACCTCTACTGATTTGATTGAGTCCAAGCCACTTAAACTCAGGCTAGGACAGCAAACAGAAATTGTCACTAAAGTGTTAGTTTCAGACACAGTTCTTACCAATCTTTTGGGAGCTGACATTTTGAACCAAATTTTAGCAAACATAGACTACACTCCTACAGGAGTCCAAGTGATCAGTAGTCTGTCAGGAGAAGTTTTAAATTCTGCTTGTGGAGTATTTTTAATCCAAGACTCCACTCTGCCATTTCCACCAAAGTTGACAGTGATTCCCGCTGAATTATGGGCCACCAGCAAATATGATGTAGGTCTGCTGGCTTGCACCCCAGTTATGATAAAAATTAAACCAGGAGCCTATCTCCCACAGATTAAACAGTACCCACTGAGTATTGCTCAGACTGAGGGGATAAAAGATCCGATCACTCAACTGAAAGCAGCACGGGTTTTTGTACCAATTAAGTCCCAGGTCAATACACCCCTGTTCCCAATTGCAAAGAAGCCAGACAAGAACGGTAGGCAAGTAACATACCGCATGGTGCATGATTTAAGAGCCATTAACGATATAATTGAGGCAGATACCCCGATCGTGCCCAACCCCCGCACTTTACTAAGTGGAATACCTGCCTCCAGCACCTGCTTTACAGTGATTAATCTTGCAAATGCTTTCTTTTCGGTGCCCCTGCACCCCTGGCACCTCTTTTCATTTACCCATGATGCCCAAAAGTTAGCATTGACAAGATTTTCCCAAGGCTGTGTGAGTAGCCCTTCTGAATATAATACTGCGTTAAAGCCAATATTGGACCAATGGTCCCCCTCACACCCAAACACAGTTTTGCTTCAGTATATAGATGATTTGCTTATTTGTTCTGATACAAAGGACATTTGTAGCAGAGAAACAGTAAGCCTTCTCATGTTTCTCTATAACAGTAACACCAAAGTTAGCAGAGATAAGCTACAATACTGCCAAGAGAAAGTGATCTTCCTGGGTCACTGCATTTCACATGGAATCCGTCACCTAACCCCCAGATCGAGTTAAAACTCTACAAAAAATTGAAAAGCCAAGAAATGTACGGCAACTACGTGGCTTCCTGGGGTTAGTGGGATATTGTAGGGGCAGGGTTCCAAATGCATCAGAACTTATGGCTGCTCTATATGAGGCTACCACTAGAAACCCTTTCAAACCGACATGGGGCAATGAATTGCAGGTGAAGGAGCTTATTAAAATTTTGTCTGAAGAGGAATTAAGGATCGTATTAAGAAACAGGCTATGTTTGATACTTTGAGTCAACATGCACCATCGATAGTATGCCTGCAGGAAACACATTTAACTCAGGATACGATTACTTTGTTACAGAACAAAATGTACCCTATTCAGTATCATGCTGTATACTCTACGTATGCCAGAGGTACAAGCCTATTAATTTCTTCTAAAGTACAATTTTCCTACAGGCACACGTTGGTGGATCCTCAGGGTAGATTTATCTTATTAGTTTGTAAAATATTTTCTATACAATTTATACATCCGAAAGACAAAAACAGAACATTCCATAGCTCAACTCACGAAACAGTCTGCCAACTGACCAAATTAACCTGTCCAACAGTCTGCGTTAAAAACAAGGATTTAGTTAGCACGCATTTGCAAACGCATACATAAGCTGCAAGGCCTCTTCAGGCACCCTGTGTATACTTGCAGTCCTAACGCTACTGAATTTATAAGTGTCTCCACAATGGAAGCACATGCATTAAACGGATAGATGAGGGGCAGGTGGGCCTGGAGGCAGCCCAATCCCCCTTAAAGAAACAGGAGCACACTGGACACCCAGCAAGAGCACAATGGCAGCAAAGGTGTACAGTGTGTCCCTGGACCATATTTTACACCAGTAACAAACAAATGGCCCCTGCCCCCACCTATAACTGGCCTTCACAGCAAGGAGAACATGGAAGGGCTATCACATGAATGACAAAAGCAGAACATCCCATAGCTCAACTCACCAACCAGTCTGCCAACTGACCAAATTAACCTGTCCAACATTCTGCATTAAAAACAGAGGTTTAGTTAGCATGCATTTACAAACGCATGCAAAAGCTGCAAGGCCTCTTCACAGCACCTTGTGTATTGCTTGCAGTCCTAACACTACTGAATTTATAAGCGTCTCCACAATGGAAGCACATGCATTAAATAGATAGATGAGGGGCAGGTGGGCCTGGAGGCAGCTCAATCCCCCTTAAAGGAACAGGAGCACACTGGACACCCAGCAAGAGCACAATGGCAGCAAAGGTGTACAGTGTGTCCCCGGACCATATTTTACACCAGTAACAAACAAATGGCCCCTGCCCCCACCTATAGCTTGCCTTCACAGCAAGGAGCACATGGAAGGGCTATCACATGAAAGACAAAAACAGAACATTCCATAGCTCAACTCACCAACCAGTCTGCCAACTGACCAAATTAACCTGTCCAACAGTCTGCGTTAAAAACAGGGGTTTAGTTAGCACACATTTGCAAATGCATACATAAGCTGTAAGGCCTCTTCACGGCATCCTGTGTATGCTTGCAGTCCTGCCAGGTCTACAGCGACTAATTTAAGGAGACTCTTCTTGAATATGCAGTTACCAACAGATAACCTGGGGAAGAGAGCTATTTTGTCACTCGACGCTGTGAGGGCATTCAACAGTGTCGAGTGGACATACCTATGGGAGTTTTTGGTCTGGGAAATAGATTTATACGCTGGGTTAAGCTATTATACTCTGCTCCAAGGGCTTGTACGCAAATCAATGGGCATATGACAGAATTTTTTACACTATCAAGGGGCAAACCGGCAGGGGTGCCCCCTGTCCCCCTTGTTATTTGCACTGGCTGTAGAACCGCTAGCAGAAGCGATCCGGCAGTCTGAGGATATCTGTGGGTTCATTAGAGGAGCACAGAATGAGAAATGTCATTATATGAGGACGACGCTTTGATGTTTCGTGGAGATACAGATAACTCCTTGATTTCCCTAATGACCCTTATAAACACACACAGATCTATCTCTCCACTCGTCAACTCACCCCCTCTATCTCCTCACGGATCTCAAACTTACTGAATGACATATTGGTATGGATGTCACACCACTTCCTCATACTTAATCTTTCTAAAACTGAGCTTGTTATATTTCCTCCTTCACGGTCCCCCCCCCCCCGTGACTTCACCATTAATATCAACAACACAACCATTGGTCCCTCCACACATGCCAGGGTCCTGGGTGTAATTCTTGACTCTGACCTCTCCTTCAGCCCCCATATCCAATCACTGGCTAAATCCTGCCGCCTTAACCTCCGCAACATCTCCAGAATTCGACCCTTCCTAACTAATGACACCACAAAGCAACTTATTCACTCCTTGATTATTTCCCGCCTTGACTACTGCAACTCTCTCCTTAATGGCCTACCCTTAAGCAGGCTATCCCCCCTTCAGTCTATGATGAATGCTGCTGCTAGACTAACACACCTCACTAATCGATCCATGACTGCCGCCCCTCTCTGCCAATCTCTTCACTGGCTTCCACTACCCCACCGTATAAAATTCTAAATACTAACCACAACATACAAGGCCTTCCACAACATCGCCCCCATCTACATCACCAACCTCATCTGCAGATATCGCCCAAATCGTCCCCTCCGCTCCTCCCAGGACCTCCCACTCTCTAGCTCCCTTGTTACCTCCTCCCATGCTCGCCTTCAGGACTTCTCCAGAGCCTCTCCCATCCTCTGGAACTCCCTGCCCCAGTATGTCCGATCAGCCCCTACTCTGTCCACCTTTAGGAGATCCCTGAAAACTCATTTATTCAGGGAAGCCTATCCCACACCACATAAACAACTGTCCCCGAGCCACCCCCATCAAATCATTCTCTGCAGCTATTACCTTTTGTACCACCACCCCCTCCCTTTAGAATGTAAGCTCTACAAGCCGGGCCCTCCTGTACCTTTTGTATTGAAATGTACTGTAATTGTGTTGTCCCCCCTATACATTGTAAAGCGCTGCGTAAACTGTTGGCGCTATATAAATCGCGTATAATAATAATAATAATAACAAAATTTGGCTCATTTTCTGGATTTAACTGGGACCTTTTCAGGATTTAACTGGATTTAACAGGGACAAATCAGTCTTATTTCCTATAGATGAATCTAATTTAAATATATCAAGTGAGGCTCAGCAAATTAAAGTTGTGACGTCCTTTAAATACCTAGGAATATGGATATCGCTAAGGGTGAAAGACTATTTACAATATAATTTGAACCCCATTTTGGATAAATTTAAACAAAAGAGTCTAGCCTGGTCTAAGTTGTCTTTAACAGTGGTGGGTCGAGTAAACCTTATAAAGATGATCTGGGCTCCCCAATTATTGTATGTTTTACACAACTCACCCATATGGATTCCTTTAAAATGGTTTAAGAAAATAGACTTCTGGTTTTGAAAGTTATTGTGGAAAGGAAAAAGCCCTAGGATCAAGCTTTCTACTCTTCAGTCTACTAAGGAAGGGGGGGGTTTAGCAGTGCCGCAGCCGAGAATGTATTTTATAGCCTCTCAACTGCAGCACTTTGCTTGATTGGGGGAAGATAGATCGGAGAGACCCCATACGGGCTGTGCTTTTGAGCCATTGCTCGCACTATAATCTCATAACCCAGTTAGAATCCGGATCATTTGCGTGTATTCATTCTAGACCAACAATGGTTCTTATGAACAAAGTATGGCAAGAAATGAGACGCATAATGAAATATGAAGGGGTGTCAGAATTTTCACCAACATGGGGGGAATAGGCATTATGAAGAGCTATGTAAATTGGAAGGGTTTGAGCATTGGAGCTCTAAAGGAATACAATATATCTTTCAGCTTTATGCTCAAAATGTTGTGCGCCATTTTCAGGAGTTACAGGAGTTGTATCAATTACATCATAATAAGTTTTATAAATATTTACAACTACGTCATGCAGCTCACTCGCAGTTTAACCACCTCACATCCGCTCTATGGCTGAATGACGGCCACAGCGCAGACCTGAATTCCCGGGGGGTCGTCATATGACGGCCTCCCCTGTGCACTCTCCCTACGCGCACCCTGCCGGGCGCACGCCGAGCGCGCTGTGATCACCGAGTCACTGAGACTCGGGTGATCAACGATCTAAGTAAGGGGCCGGTCCCGGCCCCTTACCATGTGATAAGCTGTCAGCCAATGAGAGCTGATCACATGATGTAAACAAGAGATCGGTAATCATTTTTTTTTTTTCCTACTCACGCACATAGCGTGAGTAGAAAAAAAAGCCGATCACCGGCTCAGATGTCAGGGACATCGGTCTCCAAGTGGAAGAGGTACATCTGCCACATCAAATGTCCAAATGTCCACATCAAATGTCCAAATTGGGCCCAAAGTGTCAATATTTTTTATGGCCACCATTATTTTCCAGCACTGCCTTAACCCTCTTGGGCATGGAGTTCACCAGAGCTTCACAGATGGCCACTGGAGTCCTCTTCCACTCCTCCATGACGATATCACAGAGCTGGTGGATGTTAGAGACCTTGCGCTCCACCACCTTCTGTTTGAGGATGCCCCACAGATGCTCAATAGGGTTTACGTCTGGAGACATGCTTGGCCAGTCCATCACTTTTACCCTCAGCTTCTTTACCAAGGCAGTGGTTGTCTTGGAGGTGTGTTTTGGGTCGTTATCATGTTGAAATACTGCCCTGCGACCCAGTCTCCGAAGGGAGGGGATCATGCTCTGCTTCAGTATGTCACAGTGCATGTTGGCATTCATGGTTCCCTCAATGATCTGTATCTCCCCAGTGCCGGCAGCACTTATGCAGCCCCAGACCATGACACTCCCACCACCATGCTTGACTGTAGGCAAGACACACTTGTCTTTGTACTCCTCACCTGGTTGCTGCCACACCATCTGAACCAAATACGTTTATCTTGGTCTCATCAGACCACAGGACAGGGTTCCAGTAATCCATGTCCTTAGTCTGCTTGTCTTCAGCAAACTGTTTGCAGGCTTTCTTGTGCATCATCTTTAGAAGAGGCTTTCTTCTGGGAGGAGAGCCATACAGACTAATTTGATGCAGTGTGTGGCGTATGGTCTGAGCACTGACAGGCTTACCCCCCACCCCTTCAACCTCTGCAGCAATGCTGGCAGCACTCATATGTCTATTTCCCAAAGACAACCTCTGGATATGACGCTGAGCACGTGCACTCAACTTCTCTGGTCAACCATGGCGAGGTCTGTTCTGAGTGGAACCTGTCCTGTTAAACCACTGTATGGTCTTGCCCACTGTGCTGCAGCTCATTTTCAGGGTCTTGGCAATCTTCTTATAGCCTAGTCTATCTTTATGTAGAGCAACAATTCTTTTTTTCAGATCCTCAGAGAGTTCTTTGCCATGAGGTGCCATGTTGAACTTCCAGTGGCAAGTATGAGAGAGTGAGAGCCATAACACCGAATTTAACATAGCTGCTCCCCATTCACACCTAAGACCTTGTAACACTAATGAGTCACATGACACCGGGGAGGGAAAATGGCTAATTGGGCCCAATTTGGACATTTTCACTTAGGGGTGTACTCACTTTTGTTGCCAGCGGTTTAGACATTAATGTGTGTTGAGTTATTTTGAGGGGACAGCAAATTTACAATGTTATACAAGCTGTACACTCACTACTTTACATTGTAGCAAAGTGTCATTTCTTCAGTGTTGTCACATGAAAAGATAGAATAAAAAATTTACAAAAATGTGAGGGGTGTACTCACTTTTGTGAGATAGTGTGTTTGAGCGAGTGAAATAGAGCTATAGAGATTTTATATATATATATATAGAGAGCTATATATATCTCTCTATATAAATAAATATATATATATATTTATATATATTTACATATATCTATATATATTTATACACTGACATTGGCAGGGAAGGTGTTAATATCAGGGGCGATCAAAGGGTTAAACGTGATTACTAACTGTGGGGGAGGTGCTTGTACTATAGGAAGGCAGAGTTCCGTGTTCCTGCTTAGCAGAAACTCAGGATCACAACCTTCCCTTGTCACACAGAATGGCGATGTGCCTTGTTTATATAGGAAGACCGCCGCTCTGCCCTTCTCGGGAATGATCGGTGGACATCGATTCCACTGGACCCGCTGATTGGCTCCCGCTGTGTCTAGTCACAGCGGAAGTGGGTTGCTGGCGGTGTGCATGCCTGCCCCAGGCCCAGAAGAGCAGTACAGGTATGTGATCCTGCACAGAGAAACCACTTTTCTGCCATGTGTATGATAGATAGATAGATAGATAGATAGATAGATAGATAGATAGATAGATAGATAGATAGATAGATAGATAGATAGTGTCATGAATATTGGAATAGTGACTGATTCATAATGCTAGGACAGATACTGTTAGGAGATGCTGATGTAAATTCCAACACCTGTCTGTCTATTGTCTGCTAAAATGTGTATTGTAAATAAGTCTACTATGGGATCTAAGAGTCATTAGATCCCCATTGTTATTTGTGTTAATTAACTCTGCTATTGTGTGAAGAAGAGTCTATATTGATTGTGATAATGTGGATTGGATTTTCTGAACTACAAGATGGCCAGTCTGGCCTAACGGCCATGGCTGAGTCATCTAGGCTGTCTAAAGGGATTAGTTAATTAGCTCGTACCTGCCCCCTCCAGTGGACCCCTCTATTTTATATAATCTATCAATGAAAAATTGCCTCCCATGTTCTAATTGCCGGAGATTTTAACACCATTCTAGATCTCAAACTTGATTCATCCAATCCACTACGTACGGCTAACCCTGACCTGGTAAATTGGGCAGACATCTTTGCTCTTACAGAGATGTGGAGATGGAAGCATGCCCTAATGCACTAATGCCCTGTACACACGGTCGGACATTGATCGGACATTCAGACAACAAAATCCATGGATTTTTTCCGACGGATGTTGGCTCAAACTTATCCAGGCGGATAATATCCAGGCGGATACAGTAGCAGATGCCTTACTGCGGGTATTCACTAGGGTAGGGTTTCCCCAGGAGATATTGTCTGATCAGGGTACCCAGTTCACAGCCGAGCTGACGCAGCAGCTCTGGCGTCTCTGTGGGATTAAACCCCTCCAGAGCGCCCCCTACCACCCTCAGACTAACGGGCTGTGTGAGAGATTTAACGGGACCCTGAAGCAGCTGCTTCGGGCCTTCGTGGAGAGTAGGAAGGATTGGGAGAAATATCTTCCCCATCTACTGTTCGCCTATAGAGAGGTACCCCAAGAGTCCACAGGGTTTTCCCCATTTGAGCTGTTGTATGGGCGAAGGGTTAGGGGGCCCTTAGACTTAGTAATGGCCCAGTGGGAGGGGGTAAAGGATCCAGAAGGCCTCCCCATCCTTAGTTATGTCTTGGAACTCTGGGAGCGCCTGCGGGAACTTACCGATCTAGTTCATGAGAATATGCAATCGGCCCAGAGTCAGCAGAAGGTTTGGTATGATCGGTCTGCGCGGAATCGCACCTTTTATATCGGACAGAAAGTCCTGGTACTAAAACCCCTGAAGCAAAATAAATTATAGGCCACCTGGCAGGGACCCTATCAGGTGGTAAAACAGCTGTGCGATACCACCTACGTGGTTGCCAGCTGTGCAGACACAAATATTAAGAGGACGTTCCACATTAATATGATGAAGGCCTATCATGAGAGGACTGAGGCCATAGCTGCCATATGCACTCCTGCCACCGGGGACTCTGAATATCTACCGATGCTGGAGTTTCCCGAAATCAGTAACTGTTCCAGGGGTGTGGAGGATATACGGCTAGGAGATAGATTAGGATCCCAAGAACGAGAACAGGCCAGAGAATTACTCCAGGACCGGCAGGAGATGTTCTCGACACTCCCTGGGTACACTCACATAGCTGTGTACAAGGTAGAGACCCCCGGGCAGAAGCCCCTGAGACAACCAGCCTAAAGGATTCCCGGAGCAGTGCAAGAGGGGATGAGAGCGGAGATTAGGGAGATGCTCGAGTTAGGGGTGATCGAACTATCGGCAAGCCCCTGGGCTTCCCCTGTAGTATTAGTCCCAAAACGGGATGGCACGACCCGATTTTGTGTGGACTATAGGCGACTGAATGACTGTACTGTGACAGATGCCTACCCTATGCCCCGAGTGGACGAATTGCTGGACAAAATAGCTCAGGGACATTATCTGACGACTATTGACTTATGTAAGGGCTACTGGCAGATTCCCTTGGAAGCGGAAGCAATTCCAAAGTCGGCCTTCATCACCCCGTTCGGCCTTTACCAGTTTCGGGTAATGCCATTCGGGATGAAGAATGCTCCGGCTACCTTCCAGCGGATGATAGATGAACTCCTCGATAGTCTGCAAGATTTTGCATGTGCATATCTTGATGACATCGCAATCTATAGCCAGACATGGGAGGAACATCTTAGACACCTGGGAATAGTGCTAGATAGGATCCGAGCCGCTAACCTGACCCTGAAGACAGACAAATGTAATATCGGGATGTCTGAGGTGCAATATCTGGGACATAGAGTGGGGTGTGGGAAGCAGAGGCCAGAACCTGCAAAAATCGAGGCCGTCCTAAACTGGCCAGTTCCCAGAACCAAGACCCAGGTACTTGCATTTTTAGGGACAGCAGGGTACTACAGGAAGTTTGTACCCCACTATAGTGACATAGCCAAACCCCTGACGGACCTGACCAAAAAGACTCTCCCTAGACAGGTCCTGTCGTCCCCGGAGTGTGAGACAGCATTTCATCAGTTAAAAACCGCCCTAACGCAAGCTCCCATACTGGCGGCACCCAATCCTAACAAACGCTTTGTCATTCATACTGATGCCTCCATGTTCGGACTGGGAGCCGTACTAAGTCAAGTTGGTGATGACGGGAAAGAGCACCCGGTGGCGTATCTCAGCCGCAAGTTGTTACTCCGTGAAGTCGGATATGCTGCCGTGGAAAAAGAGTGTTTGGCCTTAGTCTGGGCTTTAAAGAAACTGCAGCCCTATGTGTATGGACGCTCTTTTACCGTCATGACAGACCACAATCCTTTGATATGGCTTAACCGGGTGGCGGGAGAGAATGGCCAATTACTAAGGTGGAGCCTGGCTTTGCAACCGTACAATTTCACCATACAATAACGGCCAGGGCCTCAAAACGGGAATGCGGATGGGTTATCCCGGCAGACGGACCTGGAACCTTAAGACTACTTTTCCAACATCCTCGAGCCACCACTGTTGGACTGTTTCCGGGGGGGAGTATTGTCATGAAAATTGGAATAGTGACTGATTCATAATGCTGGGACAGATACTGTTAGGAGATGCTGATGTAAATTCCAACACCTGTCTGTCTATTGTCTGCTAAAATGTGTATTGTAAATAAGTCTACTATGGGATCTAAGAGTCATTAGATCCCTTATTTGTGTTAATTAACTCTGCTATTGTGTGAAGAAGAGTCTATATTGATTGTGATAATGTTGATTGGATTTTCTGAACTACAAGACGGCCAGTCTGGCCTAACGGTTATGGCTGAGTCATCTAGGCTGTCTAAAGGGATTAGTTAATTAGCTCATGTTAATTAGGTTAATTAGGTTACAGGTGTATTGTTAGAGTAATATGAGCAGGAGGTCTGCACCTCCACTTTTAGTGTATAAAAGCCTGTATTTTGCAATAAAAGACATTCCTGTTTGAACTTACATACAGCCTGCCTGGTGTTTGTTCTGAGCTATCACAACTGGACTAGAATGGCACAGAGCTGTGGTTCTAATCCCGGACCATTGGATGACCGAACCATCAGACGTTGCAATCTGATTCAATAGCTGCAGAGGAGTGTCGGGAGAGTGGAACCGAGCGAGCAAGGGGCTCGTTACAGATAGATAGATAGATAGATAGATAGATAGATAGATAGATAGATAGATAGATAGATAGATAGATAGATAGATAGATAGATATGGTGAGTATTTTGCAGCTCTCATTTGTTTTTGAAAATGAAGAAAGAAAAATGTATTTTTTTTTCTTTTTTTAATTTTTAAAACTATATGACAAAAAGCGAGATCTGCAAAATATTCATCATACCTCTCAGCAAATAGCTTGGGGTGTCTACTTTCCAAAATGGGGTCATTTGGGGGGGGGGGGTTGTGCTACCTGGGCATTCCATGGCCTCCGAAACTGTGATAGGCAGTGAAGAGTGAAATCAAAAATTTACACCCTTACAAATCCTGAAGGCGGTGATTGGTTTTCGGGGTCCCTTACACGGCTAGGCTCCCAAAAAGTCTCACACATGTGGTATCCCCGTACTCAGGAGAAGCAACAGAATGTATTTTGGGGTGTAATTTCACATATGCCCATGGCATGTTTGAGCAATATATCATTTAGTGACAACTTTGTGCAAAAAAAAAAAAATTGTCTTTTTCCTGCAACTTGTGTCACAATATAAAATATTCCATGGACTCGACATGCCTCTCAGCAAATTACTTTCCAAAATGGGGTCATTTGTGGGGGTTTTGTCCTGGCATTTTTTGCACAACATTTAGAAGCTTATGTCACACATCACCCACTCTTCTAACCACTTGAAGATAAAGCCCTTTCTGACACTTTTTGTTTACATGAAAAAATATTTTTTTGCAAGAAAATTACTTTGAACCCCCAAATATTATATATTTTTTTAAAGCAAATGCCCTACAGATTAAAATGGTGGGTGTTTCATTTTTTTTCGCACAGTATTTGCCCAGCAATTTTTCAAACGCAATTTTTTGGGAAAAAACACACTTTTTTTAATTTTAATGAATTAAAACACACTATATTGCCCAAATGTTTTATGAAATAAAAAAGATGATCTTAGGCCGAGCACATGGATACCAAACACGACATGCTTTAAAATTGCACACAAACGTGCAGGGGCGACAAACTACATACATTTTTAAAAGCTTTTAAAAGCCTGCTAAACTGCTAAAATTACTGCCCTCAATCTGACCTTCGCAGTGATACCTCACATGCATGGTGCAATTGCATTCGCCTTTGCGCAAGAGCAGGGGGGGACAGGGGTGCTTTTTTTTTTATTATTTTTTTGCTTTTTTATCTTATTTTTAAACTGTTCTTTTCATTTTTAGTTTTTTTAGCATCTTTATTGTTATCTCAGGGAATGTAAATATCCCTTGTGATTGCAATAGGTAGTGACAGGTACTCCTTTTTTAAAAAATTGGGGTCTATTAGACCCTAGATCTCCCCTCTGCCCTCAAAGCATCTGACCACACCAAGATCGGTGTGATAAAATGCTTTCCCAATTTCCCAAACCTAAGTCATGAAATGCTCGTAGCTTCCGGTTTCTTAGGCCATAGAGATGATTGGAGCCATTCTGGTCTCTGATCAGCTCTATGGTCAGGTGGCGGAAACCATTGGCTGCATTGTCGGGTTCCCTGTTGGGACAGGATAAGCCTGAGAAAACCATGGAAGACTGTAGGGGGGGGGTGTTCCCTCCCACTGCTTGTAAAAGCAGTCTAGAGGCTAATTAGCTGCTAGGATTGCTTTTACATGAAATCCGACCGCTGGCTGAAAAGAATAATACCAAGATACCTAAACCCACATGGAAATCATTCTGGTATAGCCACTCAAAGTCCAGCAACATACCAGTATGTTGCTGGTCCTTGTTGGGCATACATTGTAATGCTCTTTTTTTCATGCAGCCTGTGGGCTGAACGAAAAAAAAACAGATTGATCGGTGGGTATGCCCACCATTAGAATACCACCCTTCATCCACCCACTTCTAATGATGGGCATATATGCTCTTTTTTTTTAACTGTGATGATGAAATCACCTTCTACAGTGCTGGAGTCGCTGATTTATGTATCGTGGGAGCAAACACTGTTGCTGTCAAAATAAATAAATCAGTGCTGCAGCTGAATGGGTACCTGCTAAGCAAATAATGGTTAACAATAAAACAAAGTAAGATTACATACAGTATAACAGTAAGACATACCATACCTGCAAAGCAAATACAATAAAACATAGTAAAAAGAAAACATTTTTTAACAGAATCTGGGCCTAAAAAATATATGCCGAAGCATGGGGGCAATCCCTCCCTAATGTTAGGGGCAAATCGCCCCCTCCACCCCTGCCCCCATGCTTCGGCATATATGCTCTTTTTTTTTTAACTGTGATGATGAAATCACCTTCTACAGCGCTGGAGTCGCTGATTTACGTATCGTGGGAGCAAACGATGTTGCTGTCAAGATGAATAAATCAGTGTTGCAGCTGAATGGCGTACCTACTAAGCAAATGATGGTTAACAATAAAACAAAGTAACATTACAGTATAACAGTAAGACATACCATACCTGCAAAGCAAATACATTAAATATAGTAAAGATAAAACAGTTTTTAACGCAATCTGTGCCTAAAAAATATATGCCGAAGCATGAGGGCAATCCGCCCCTAATGTTAGGGGCAAATCACCCCTCCACTCCTGCCCCCATGCTTCGGAATATATATTCTTTTTATTTTAACTGTGATGATGAAATCACTTTCTACAGCGCTTGAGTCGCTGATTTAGTGTCCGAGTGTCTTGCTTTTATTACCGTTCCCTCCTGGTCCCCCTATTACTGTTCTCTCCTGGTCCCCCTATTACCGTTCTCTCCTGGTCCCCCTATTACGGTTCTCTCCTGGTCCCCCTATTAGCGTTCTCTCCTGGTCCCCCTATACTGTTCCCTCCTGATCCCCCCTAGTACTGTTCCCTCCTGATCCCCCCTAGTACTGTTCTCTCCTGGTCCCCCTATTACTGTTCTCTCCTGGTCCCCCTATTACTGTTCCCTCCGGCACTTTGCCTATCGGAAGCGCCAGCCCTGACTAAGTCTACAAAGCAGCTGAAGAAAGATGGAGGGAGAAAGAAACCCCCCTATACTGTTCCCTCCTGGTCCCCCTATTACTGTTCTCTCCTGGTCCCCCATTACTGTTCTCTCCTGATCCCCCTATTACTGTTCCCTCCTGGTCCCCCTATTAGTGTTCTCTCCTGATCCCCCTATTAGTGTTCTCTCCTGATCCCCCTATCACTGTTCCCCCCTGGTCCCCCTATTACCGTTCCCCCCTGGTCCCCCTATTACCGTTCCCTCCTTGTCCCCTATTACCGTTCTCACCTGGTCCCCCTATACCGTTCCCTCTATACTGGTCCCTCCTGGTCCCCCTAGTACTGTTCTCTCCTGGTCCCCATTAACTGTTCCCTCCAGGGCTTTGCCTAGTGGAAGCGCTGTCCCTGACTAAGTCTACGAAGCAGCTGAAGAAAGAAAGAAAGAGAGAAAGAAAGAAACCCCCGTATACTGGTCCCTCCTGGTCCCCCTATTACTGTTCTCTCCTGGTCCCCCTATTACTGTTCTCTCCTGGTCCCCCTATTACTGTTCCCTCCTAGTTCCCCTATACTGTTCCCTCCTGGTCCCACTATTACTGTTCCCTCCTAGTTCCCCTATACTGTTCACTCCTGGTCCCCCTCTTACTGTTCTCTCCCGGTCCCCCCGTTACTGTTCCCTCCTAGTTCCCCTATACTGTTCCCTCCTGGTCCCACTATTACTGTTCCCTCCTAGTTCCCCTATACTGTTCCCTCCTGGTCCCACTATTACTGTTCCCTCCTAGTTCCCTTATACTGTTCCCTCCTGGTCCCCCTATTACTGTTCTCTCCTGGTCCCCCTATTACTGTTCCCTCCTGGTCCCCCTATTACTGTTCCCTCCTAGTTCCCCTATACTGTTCTCTCCTGGTCCCCCTATTACTGTTCTCTCCTGGTCCCCATAAACTGTTCCCTCCGGTGCTTTGCCTAGCGTAAGCGTCGGCCCTGACAAAGTCTATGAAGCAGATGAAGACAAGTTGTAGCTTATGGAAAACTGATACAAAACGTGTGATAAAAATTTCAGTCTGTAGTGGGAGGCCAGGCTGGAACTGTGAGGGAATGGGGACTAAGTGTTTGAGGGGACTAGGCTGAGTCTGCGTGGTTGTGGAAGGAGTCTGCGTGGTTGTGGAAGGAGTCTGCAGGGAAGCAGGGATGAGTCTGCCAGGGTGCAGGGGAAAGTCTGCCTGAAAGATTGGATGAGTCAGCCAGAGAGAAGAGATAAGGGAAGTGCCCCCCCAGACACCTCCCTAGAAGATTTATCTCTTCTCTCTGGCAGACTCATCCTATCTTCCTGGCAGACTTTCCCCAGCAAGAGGTAAGGGAAGTGCCCCCCCAGACATTTCCCTAAAAGACTTCTCTCTTCTCTCTGGCAGACTTATCCTATCATCCCTGCAGACTCCTTCCACAACCCAGCAATCTGTTCCCCTGACCTTCTTGTAGACTCGGCCTAGTTCCCTTAAAGACTTGGTCCCCATTCCCTCACAGTTCCAGCCAGGCCTCCCACTCTCCTGCAGAAGGACATTTTTGTGACACGTTTTGTGGACATTTTTCATAAGCTACAACTTGTATTGTCTTCAGTTTAGCTTCTTCTTTTGTCTTCTTTGGTCTTCAGGTTCTGTATGGCTTCCCATTCCTCACTGACAAATGAAAAGCCCATGAACAGTGCCTGCGCCGTCTTCCCAAGATCGCAAAATATCAGCCTCTTATACAGATCAATTGTCGTCTTCGTCATTTCTTTGAGGTCCTAAAAAAAGAAAAAGGGAGAACAATGAGATCCATGAATGAATAGAAGAAATACCTCTATGACCTCTGAGGGCCATTTCCCCACCTCTATGGGCCATCTAAGTCCATATGATTGTGAGATGTCATAAGCCAGTCACCACTGTGCAGAAGCAAGGATCTGGATCTTCACTATTAAAGTTGTGCAAACTCCCTTCTGAAAGGTTTATGTTTGTCCCCTTATTTCTCTTTACTCACTTCCCATGAGTCTTCAGATTGAGAGTCGGGGTGAGATCTCTCCTGAGGTCTGCCAGTGCACAACACATCAAATAACAGAGCCCTGTAACTAAGTGAAATGTACGTAAGCTCCGTTATATGATGCTGTCATACACACTCAGGAATCGGGAGACAGCGCTGTCAGAGCTTAGGTGACTCCTCCCCCCGGCTCACAAACTGATGAGTCAGATTCAAGTAAATTGAATGTGGGGAATAAAAACGGTGCACAATTCTAATAAGGGAAGATAGAATATTCGACCTGCTTTCATGAATCTGGTCCTGACGGCTTATATTTAAAGTGGTGTTCCCATTATAAAAAAAAATTAAAAGTCAGCAGCTACAAATACTGCAGCTGCTGACTTTTAATAATCGGATACTTACCTGTCCCGGGGTCCAGCGATGCGGGCGTACAAAGCCCCGCTTGTCTTCCCCTCTGTTCAGCGGCGCTGACATTGTAACTGTGGGCGCCTGGCTGCACCCACTGCGCATGCGTGAGCGGCGCTGCGCACCGTGATTGGCCGCGCAATCATCTGGGATCTGTCACGTGTCCCAGATTATTGACAAGAGGGAGGGGGGCAGAGCTGAGTCCTTCCTGCACCGAGGGGAAGTGACCTCAAGAGCCCAGGCACTGAAGGAGGCAGACTACGAGGGACCCCCTAGCAACAGCCATTTAGAGGTGAGTAAAAAAAAAAAAAAATCCCAATTTTTTTTTTTTTTAGGCACATTCATGCATTTTTTTGGGTGGAACACCACTTTAGGCACAATGATACATCTCACAAACATCATTTTCTCCTCTATGAACCCCCCAAAGTGTCATGATGGGCCCCAGCCATGTGTAAAGAGACTGGCCAGATGGGCCCCATGCACAATGCTTAAATTACTTACCTTCCGACATGCAGAAAATGGGGCGCGCGTCTCCCCTGCCTCCAGCTGTTCCCAATTTATTCCTCCGAAAAATCGGTGCTTCCGTATATTGGCAATATACACCTTTCGTTTTTTCTGGTCTTTACAGAGGAGCTATGAGGGGAAAAGGAAAACAGAGACATGAGGTGACATTAATGGCATGAAAATGCTAAGAAGCCGATTTATAAAGACCTGCGGCTTCCAACAAAACACAAACCACATTTATATTTATTTAGCCTATATTTCTATTTGCCTTGTCCCGCTGGGACTGTGTAACTACTTACCTTGTTCAGAAAGTCCACTAAGACATCATCGGCACCGATAGGGTAACGTGGTGTTTCATAGCATATGGAACTTTTAGGATCGTTTGGGTTGTATGGATAAATACCAAAGGCTGCCTCAAATAATGTGACCCCCAACGCGAAAAAGTCCACAGCTTTGTCAAATGGCTCTTCCTTAAATATCTGTGGGAAAATCAGAGAGAGAGAGAAGGATCAGGACATGTCAGACTGAAAAACAACAACATCATTTACAACAAGGCTCCACACAAATGTTTTCATCTTTAACCACTTCCAGACCGCCCGCTGTCGTTATATGTCGGATGCTTGACATTTGAATACCATTCTTATGGCAGCAGATAGCTGCCATAACCCTGGTATGTTTTTAAACGAACGGCAGGTAGTCTGCTTTCAGGTAAAAGTGGTCTCTGTGGAGGATTCGCCACAAGATCACTTTTTTCGGCTCCCCCCCGCCGCTCCTCGTGGTCTCTGTCCCTTATCAGAGCCGTCGGTAGCAGCAGAGACGATCGGGTCGTTTCCCCTGTGAGACCTGGAGTCGAGTGAGGGAAAGATGGCCCCCTCCTCGGCTCCATAACATTGGATGACGGAAGTGTGGTCAAACGTCACTTCCGCCCAAGTGTCTTAAAGGTAATTTTTTTTTTTTTATTGAAAAAAAAAAAAAAAGCACATTTATTTATTTATTTTTATTGCATTTCAGTATAAATGTGAGACCTAAGGTCTTTTTGATCTCACGTTAAAGAGGTCCTCTCATGTTTTTTTTCTATTACCAGGGATGTTTACATTCCTGGTAATAGGAATAAAAGTGACCCAATTATTTTTAAATGGACAGTGTAAAAATAAAATATAAAAAGTAAAATTAATAAGAAGAATGAAAATAAAAGATTTAAAGGGCCCCGTCCAGCCGACCTCATGTGCAGACGTGAACGCATATGTAAGTCGCGCCCGAATATGAAAACGGCGTTCAAACCACACATGTGAGGTATCGCCGCGATCATTAGAGCGAGAGCAACAATTCTAGCACTAGACCTCCTCTGTAACTCAAAACTGGTAACCTTTAGAAATTTTTAAAAGTCGCCAATGGAGATTTTTAAGTGCCAGTTTGCCGCATGAGATGTTGCGTATCAATTTACTTGGCGTAACACTATCTTTCACAATATAGAAAAAAATTGGGCTAACTTTTTTTTTTTAATTAAAAAAAGTGAATTTTTTCCAAAAAAATTGTGCTTGTAAGACCGCTGCACAAATACGGTGTGACAAAGTATTGCAACGACCGCCATTTTATTCTCTAAGGCATCGGTTCTCAACCTGGGGGTCGCGACCCCCTGGGGGGTCGATTGCCGATTCTCCAGGGGGTCGCGGATGCTGGCCGAGATGCTGCCTGAGATGCTGGCCGAGACAGACCCGAAGTTACTGCCGGAGTCCGTCCGTCTCGGCCAGCGAGATGTCACTTCCTGCACAGGAGAGACTGCACGGAAGTGACGTTCCGTCGCCGCCATCTTGGTACTCTCGTCCACAGTAATGCTTAGACTTAGAAGTCGGCAAGCGGACATCTTGTTACACCCACCGAAGTCCGCTTGCTGTGGATGAGTGTACCAAGAGGGAGGCAACGACACACCTGAAGAAGAACACCTGTGTCACTGTGACATCTGGTAAGTCAGACACACAGGAGAAGCTGACAAGATAACATTTTTTTCATTATGTTATATATATAAATGTCCCAGTTGGTTCCTCAAAAGTGTTTATTCCTTGCCAGTGCTAGATACATGTTTGGGTGCTATACACTTTGTGTATCTAGCACTGGCACGGAATAACCACTTTTGAGGAACCAACCGGGACGTTTATATATAAATAAGTGGTGGGGGCGCAAACAAACTGAAAAAATCTGAAAATAAAAACCCCCATTAAAACGCTGCAACTGTGCCTTTAAATGCAGCCACTGTGCCCATCAATTGTCGCCACTGTGCCATCAAACGCAGCCACTGTGCCCTTTAATTGTTGCCACTGTGCCAAACACAGCCACTGTGCCCATCAATTGTCGCCACTGTGCCAGCAAACGTCGCCACTGTGCAGCCACTGTGCCCATTGTCGCCACTGTGCCATCAATTGTCGCCACTGTGCCAGCAAACATCGCCACTGTGCAGCCACTGTGCCCATCAATTGTCGCCACTGTGCCCATCAATTGTCGCCACTGTGCCAGCAAACGCCGCCACTGTGCCATCAAATGCAGCCACTGTACTCATCAATTGTCGCCACTGTGCCAGCAAACGCAGCCACTGTGCCCATCAATTGTCGCCACTGTGCCCATCAATTGTCGCCACTGTGCCAGCAAACGCCGCCACTGTGCCATCAAATGCAGCCACTGTGCCCATCAATTGTCGCTACTGTGCCAGCAAATATCGCCACTGTGCAGCCACTGTGCCCATCAATTGTCGCCACTGGGCCCATCAATTGTCGCCACTCTGCCAGCAAACGCCGCCACTGTGCCATCAAATGCAGCCACTGTGCTCATCAATTGTCGCCACTGTGCCATTAAACGCAGGAACTGTGCCCTTTAATTGTTGCCACTGTGCCAAACGCAGCCACTGTGCCCATCAATTGTCGCCACTGTGCCAGCAAACGTTGCCGCTGTGCAGCCACTGTGCCCATCAATTGTCGCCACTGTGCCATCAAACACAGCCACTGTGCCCATCAATTGTCACCACTGCCAGCAATACCGCCACTGTGCCATCAAATGCAGCCATTGTGCCCATCAATTGTCACCACTGCCAGCAACACCGCCACTGTGCCATCAAATGCAGCCATTGTGCCCATCAATTGTCACCACTGTGCCAGCAAACGCCGCCACTGTGCCATCAAATGCAGCCACTGTGCTCGTCAATTGTCACCACTGTGCCATCAAACGCAGCCACTGTGCCATCAAACGCAGCCACTGTGCCATCAAATGCAGCCACTGTGCCCTTTAATTGTTGCCACTGTGCCAAACGCAACCACTGTGCCCATAAATTGTCGCCACTGTGCCAGCAAACGTCGCCACCTGTGCCAGCAAACGCAGCCACTGTGCCCTTTAATTGTTGCCACTGTGCCAAACGCAGCCACTGTGCCCATCAATTGTCGCCACTGTGCCAGCAAACGTCCCACTGTGCAGCCACTGTGCCCATCAATTGTCAGCACTGTGCCAGCAAACGCCGCCACTGTGCCAGCAAACGCGACCAACGAAAATAATTTTACTGTTAGGGGTCCCCACAACTTGGGAAATTTTATCAAGGGGTCACGGCACTAGAAAGGTTGAGAACCACTGATTTAGAAGCATCCTACTTCTATGTGTAGTGGTCACAAAGTAGCCATTACACACTGTCCAGACTCACCCCCTATGCACACAGAGCTAGAAGTGTCTGCCGGGCACAATAACAAAGAAGGAAAACGAATTGCTCTGTGTATGATCAGATGATTAGCCTTTTACTTACCTCAGGGGCCATATATAGTTCTGTTCCAAATTCTTCAGTTATTGTCTTGGACCCAAACATGTTGGTTTCTGCTATGCCAAAGTCCGCTAATTTCACGTGACCGTTACGATCCAGAAGAATGTTATCAGGGTTCAAGTCACTGTGGAGAAAAAAAATAGTCAGCTTTGCAGTTCAGATAATTGTCCCCCCCCATATCCCAATATTATTGATCCATAGAGCGATCAACATTTACAAAACTCCCTTTCCTAGAGCTGCCCATAGATGGAATGATACAATCTAGGAAACAATTGTATCTTTCATGAACTGATTGCACTACATGAGAATTATGACCATTAACCACTTCCCTAGCATTGCATGAACCATTGTAGGGACTTTTATCAATGGCGCTGCAGAAATCGCTGTCAGACAGCTGCCTGGGTACGCACCTATCAGGAATTGTTTAGGTGAAAAGGCAGTGCAAAGAAGAGGAGAGAATTGTAAAATGATTCAAGTTTATAGGAAAGCTATTTACCCGTGAAGAACGCCTTTAGAGTGCACAAACTGCACAGCACAAAGGAGTTCTGCTGCCAGACGTCTCATGGTGGGGAGGTCACATGATTTCTTGGATTCAATCTGTTTCCTCAGATCTCCCCCACTAAGAAATTCCATCACATAGAATAGATGATCCTGGGGAAGGGAAGACAGGTTAGAAGATATAAAAGAAAGTACTATGCTATAATTCTTTACCAAAACACACTACATGATGTCTATCCAAAACATCTCTCTATCTATAGCTATCTATATCCATATCCATCCAAACATCTATTTACAACAGCTATATACTGTACATCCATTCAAATATCTATCTATATCCATTTATCTATCTAGAGATCCACCCAAACATGTATCTATCTATCTATATATATATCCATCTATCCTTCCAAACTTCTATCTATCTACAGCTACCTTTCTACATCGATCTATATATATTGTGTATATCCATCATCCAAACATCTATATCAATCCATCCATCCAAATATCTATCTATCTATCTATCTATCTATCTATCTATCTATCTATCTATCTATCTATCTATCTATCTATCCAAACTTAGACTTACCTCTGACTGGAAAGTGGCGTAGAGCTGGGTACAGTACGGGTGGCCCATAACCATTTGCATAATTTTACGCTCATTCATGATGGTGTCCCGGTCATAAGCAATTAGACGGCTCTTTTCGACGATCTTCACAGCCACCAGTTTGCCGCTATCCCGATGGGTCGCCAGCATCACCTATAGGAAAGGGACAATTAGTACATCATCTTTTCCATGTTCTCTAGTTGTAACATCATTACTAGCCATTCCTCATGTTATGAATTGTCTTTCTATTCCCCTTTTTTCTGTCCTGCTGGATTTGTCATTTGTGGAAATATCACCAACTGCTGTAAGTGTCTTTTACACATCATACAGAGCCGCCGCTGGCCTTGTTCAACACGGCAGACTGATTCTCAGGTGCCATAACCCCCAAGCCACCAATTGGAATTCACTATGCATAAGTCAGACTTGTACAAGGTGAATTCTGACTGGTTGCTGCACTGGTGGGCACAGTCTGAAGGTGGGTACACACCATAAGAAAAGGCAATTGATCGTCTGATTTTCCTCAATGTTTCACAGCAAGTCAAAACTGAGGATGGAACTAATGTACTAAAATTTCTGTACGACAAAAGGCTTTTTTTTTGTTATTTATTGTTTCTGATCATACGCAATATCTGATTTTTCTCATACGAAAATAGTACATTTTAAAGCAGAGTTCCACCCAAAAGTGGAACTTCCACTCATCAGATTCCTCCCCCCCTCCGGTGCCACAATAGGCACCTTTCAGGGAGAGGGGGGACAGGATACCTGTCGATGACAGGTATCCTTTCCCACTTCCGGGAGTCCGGGCCTCGGCCTGTTACGTCAGTGCGGGGCTCCCTCTCCGGGCTGCCGGGCCAGTAGAAGAGAGGAGCGGGCTTCGCGCATGCGCAGTAGGGTTTCCCGGCATGAAGCCGAAAGGCTACACTGCCAGGTACCCTTACCAGCAATGGCGACGGCAGCACCTGACATCGCTGGACTCCAGGACAGGTAAGTGTCCATTTGTTAAAAGGCAGCAGCTGCTGTATGTGTAGCTGCTGGTTTTTAATTTTTTTTGTTTTGGGCGGAACACCACTTTAAATCATTCTGTTCACCTACAAGAAAAAAATTGGAGTTTGTCCCTTAGGAAAATTTTGTTTGGTAAGTCTGAATCAGATGTCAAAAGTTGCATACGCACTATAAGAAAATCGAACGATCATGTCTCATACAGAATGTTTCTTCCAATAATCTCAGTGTGTACCCCACTTGACACTTTGCATTAAAGCTGAACAGTGGGGTCCTCCTTGACACTGCAAGGGTTAATGGGTCATTGTGCCCAGGGGATGATGAATACGGTGATGTACAAATCTTACTCCATACTCCCGCAGGTTTCCTCTGCACAGCACCACCACTCCCCCCTAAAGCCTGTTCCCTTCAGGGCCCGACCAGTCACAGCTTTCCAGTGTCATCCCATACAGTGCACAATCAGCAGTCCTGCATTGTACAGGAGGATGCTGAGGGTCATGGAATAGCAGAGGAGAGTGCCGGCTGCCTGGGATGGGCTAATGATATCACCTGATTCATCACCTCCTAGAAAAAATGAATGCTTAAAATGTAAGTTCAACTTTACAGAAAATCTGTAAGACCTTACACTGGACCCCCTCCCTCCCCCGATCCCCACAATCGCCCCGCAGTCAGACCCCTGTAGGCTGCTTCACCTGTCTAGGGATTTGAACTCCCCATGACTTGCTCTCCTTTACTCACTGACAGGACAAGCTAGCCGGATTCTGATTGGTCTGCACCGTCCATGTGACAGTGCTGACCAATTAGCATGCCTCTTTTTCATATATACTGAGAGGTACAGATAAGAGATTAAGCCACAGAGATTTTCAATCCCCAGACTGGTGAAGCAGCGTCCCGGTTTCTGACTGCGGGGGATGGGCAGGGTGTCCAGTGTAAGGTCACCTTACAGATTCTCTATAAAGGTGAACTTACATTTAAAAATTTCCATTGTAGAGCGAGATCCACTACAAAGGTAATGTTTTCTTATATCTGGGGGTTCAGCTTTAAACTGTTGCATATAGGGTATACAGCCCCCCTTGCTCAGTACGTTATCTCCCCAAAGGCTGAGCTGAGCATACATGTTTATGCTGCTCCTGTCATGTAATATTCCAAAGTCATAATGTGCCCCCCTCCTGTGTTTAAATACTAATCTTTGATCACTTACCTTCCCATGGCTTCCCGATCCAAGTAATTTATGGTAGCTGAAGCTCTCTAGATACAGGCGACCTGGTACACGTGCTGTAGAGAGAGAAAGAGAAAACAAATTTATTACCCTGTCCTCATACAAGTCATACTACTCTGCTTATTTCTATTGGCACTGAAACCCCCAAAATAGAGAAAAAAGCTAACCCACAGATGCACAGCTGACCCTAGTTTCCAGTACCAGAAAGGCTATGCCCAGTGTGTCTCCACCTACATGACAGATGCCAAAATACTGTATTGACTAGAGTCTTGTGACGGGAGGCACTTTGTGCGGGGGGGGGCCCGTGGAACCCAGCTTACCCTAGAGAGGTCAGGAAACTCCTGGTTCAGCTCCCCTGGCCCCTCTTATAAGTTACCATGTGTGTATTAGGGGCACAGGGTGACCGAGAAAATAATTGACAGTTAATGGGTGCTGAGAATGTGGCTTAGATTACTTCATATGGGACAGTAATATTTGTCAGCAATATCCCTCAAGAAATCTATGAAGAGAAGTTGATTCCAACTTTACTTTTCAGACTGAGAGACTCATGGCAGATCTTAAAATTATCAGCAAGCCACCTGGTGGCTGGTGGTCTCCTGCTCTTGTCTGTTTATTAAGGTGTTATGTGTTTTCTGCTAAGCTTGTCTGTCCCATGGTTGTGTCACCTATTGTTTGATTAATCACAACATTTTCTGGGTGGGCATTGAGTCACCTAAGCTGGTTTAACCAGTTCCAGACCGCCCATCGCATATACATTGCGGCAGGGTGACCCGGCTGTGCAACGCGGCTTAGGGGGCTTGCGCACGCTGCCGGAGCGCTGCTCCTGCTGTGATTTCACACAGCAGGAGCCAATCAGTGACTGACCCACTGATCGTTCTGTGCAGAGACAGGTCAGCCTTCTGCCTGTGTAAACAGGGAGAAAAAGAGAGACCTTATGTTTCAGCTAAGCTGAAACACGGATCACTTTTTATCTGCAGTGTATCCGTTCCCCACACAGTTAGTAGCACCTCCCTAGGACAAATTTAACCCTTTGATCGCCCCTAGTATTAACCCCTTACCTGCCAGTGTCATTTATACAGTAATCAGTGTAGCACTGATAACTGTATTGGTGCCACTGGTCCCCAAAAAGTGTCACTTAGTGTTAGAGTTGTCCTCCACTATGTCGCAGTCCTGCTAAAAATCGCTGATTGCTGCCATTACTAGTAAAAACAATAAAATAGATAAAAAGTGCCTAAATCTATCCCCTATTTTGTAGACACTATAATTTTTGTGCAAACCAATCAATATACGCTTATTGGGATTTATTTTACCAAACATGTGTAGCAGAATACATATTGACCTAAACTGATGAAGGAATTAGATTTTTTACATTTGCTTATTGGGAATATTTTATAGCACAAAGTAAAAAATATTGCTTTTTATGCAAAATTGGTGCTCTTTTAGTTTTTGTTTACAGTGCAAAAAATAAAAACCGCAGGGGTGATAAAATACCACCAAAAGAAGGCTTTATTTTTGGGAAAAAAGGACATCAGTTTTATTTGGGTACAGCGTCCCATGACTGCGCAATTGTCAGTTAAAGCAATGTAGTGCTGTATGACAAAAAATGGCCTGGTCAGGAAGTGGGTAAAACCATCCGGAGCTGAAGTGGTTAAGTGACTAGTTAATTAGCTCATGTTAATTATGTTGCTGGTTACAGTTTGTATTGTCCTGGTAATATGATCAGGAGGGGACTGTTCTCCTGTGGGGTATAAAATATGTGTCTGAGTTTCAATAATTAGTTACAGATCTCATACAAGCTATTGTCGGCTAGTCTTGTATGCTATGTGGCTATAATATCTGATATCTATGTTCAGACTGGAGAAAGCGGTATACTGATGGAAGCACTCAAGCGGGGTGCGGGGCGGTTCCGTCACAAAACTACTGACACTTGAACTGCCCCCGACCTTTTTTCACCTTGTAACAGTTCATGAGTTTATGCAAGTTTGTTCTTCCATGGGCTTTACTTCCTCATGTCAGAGCCTTGAGCAAGAAGGACAGTGAGCAGCAAAGAAGTGACATCACTAAATATCCATCCAAATCTGATAAGGCCACCAGTCACAGGCAGAAAGGCCTTAGATTGCACACTGCAGATATACAACTATGAGGTCTTTTTTTCCTCTTCTATGTACTATATAACAATTCAAATTATAATAATACTTACCTTCTTCTTCCATTCTTTTCTTCTCCTGTAGAGATCTCTCTTCATTCTTCATAACTTGATTTAAACGTTCCAGTAGCTCCTGTTTACGTATCTCTATTTTATCCTCATCCTCCTTCTTCTGCGCAGTCTTGTCTAGCTTCTCTGCAGGACTTTCTGCATTACTCTTTCTCTTTATCAGAGCCTTGCCTCTCTTCTCTACAGGGCCCTCGGTTTCCTCCTCTTTACCCCTCTTCCTTGGAACCTCATCTGCCTGCTCTGCGGGGCACTCTGTTTCCTCCGCTCCTCTCCTCTTCCGTACAGGCCTCTCTGATTCCTCCTCTCTTTTCCTCTTCCTCTGAACCTCATCTGCCTGTTCTGTGGGGGACTCTGTTTCCTCTTCTCTTCTCCTCTTCCTCTGTGCCTTGGCTCTCTTCTCTATGGGCTTCTCTGAATCCTCCTCTCTTCTCTTCTTCCTCTGAACCTCATCTGCCTGCTCTGCGGGGGACTCTGTTTCCTCCTCTCTTCTCCTCTTCCTCAGTGTCTTGGCTCTCTTCTCTATGGGCTTCTCTGAATCCTCCTCTCTTCTCTTCTTCCTCTGAACCTCATCTGCCTTCTCTGTGGGAGACTCTGTTTCCTCCTCTCTTCTCCTCTTCCTCTGTGCCTTGGCTCTGTTCTCTTTGGGCTTCTCTGTATCCTCCTCTCTTCTCTTCTTCCTCTGAACCTCATCTGCCTGCTCTGGGGGGGACTCTGTTTCCTCCTCTCTTCTCCTCTTCCTCTGTGTCTTGGCTCTGTTCTCTATGGGCTGCTCTGATTCCCCCTCTCTTCTCTTCTTCCTCTGAACCTCATCTGCCTGCTCTGTGGGGGACTCTGTTTCCTCCTCTCTTCCCCTCTTTCTCAGTGTCTTGGCTCTCTTCTCTATGGGTTTCTCTGAATCCTCCTCTCTTCTCTTCTTCCTCTGAACCTCATCTGCCTGCTCTGCGGGGGACTCTGTTTCCTCCTCTCTTCTCCTCTTGCTTGGAGCCTTAGCTCTCTCCTCTATGGACCTCTCCAATTTCTCCTGCTCTCTTCTCCTCAATGCCTGAAATATATTCTCATTAGAATTCTGCAGCTTGAGGAGGACATTTATATCTCTGATGAGTCTCCTTTGTGCTCTGAAATGATCTAAATCCTTGCGCTTTGTCAAGGAAAGTTTCCTCATCAGTTCTACCTCAGCAGGTCTCTTCTGAAAGGAAAACTTTCGGGTGATTTTCGTAGAATCCACCATCTTTAATATAAAATAATATCTCACAATAAAAGAAAAGTGATGCAGCTAATTATAGATCCTTCTCTTTAATATTGAAACTCCTGGCTATATAATGTTTTCACTGTTGTACAATGAATACTCAGGGAGCACCTGATACAAGTCTGCTCACTGCAATCTCCAGAGATCAATTGACAGAGAGCCGTGTGCGCGCACTTATGTGGGGGACTTGTTTACTTGGCCGTTGGAGCACGCCTCTGTGACGTCACAGCACTGCAAGAAGTGCTGGTCACGTGACCTCTCGCGGCCGCCCACGTGGCTTCGCTTTGATTATACTGACTACAACGCTCCGCCCTCCCGCTGTACGTGATGACGTCACGGGAGAAGGCGCGAGCGCGCGGAGGAGCTGTGAGGAGATGTGATCGGAGAATGGGGGAGAGACGTTCCCGCCTCCTGTCCGGGGCTCCTCCCCCTCACCGGACCGAGGAGATGTGAGGAGAAGACTGACAGAGCGAACCGGCTCCTCCCCCCTCCATACCGGACCGAGAAGTGAGGAGACCGAGCGGGGAATTGGGGGAACTTCGGAGAGACCTTTCCGTCTCCTGTCCGGGGCTCCGCCCCCTTACCGGACCGAAGGTAGGAGTGAGGAGAGAAGTGATCGGGGAATGGGGGAGGGAGGAGAGATCTAACCGCCTCATGTCCGGGGCTCCGCCCCCTTACCGGACAGAGGAGACCGAGCGGGGAAGGTTGACAGAGCGAACCAGGACCCCTCTCCCCTCATACCGGGACCCCTCTCCCCTCATACCGGGACCCCTCTCCCCTCATACCGGGACCCCTCTCCCCTCATACCGGGACCCCTCTCCCCTCCATACCGGGACCCCTCTCCCCTCATACCGGGACCCCTCTCCCCTCCATACCGGGACCCCTCTCCCCTCATACCGGGACCCCTCTCCCCTCATACCGGGACCCCTCTCCCCTCATACCGGGACCCCTCTCCCCTCCATACCGGGACCCCTCCCCCCTCATACCGGGACCCCTCTCCCCTCATACCGGGACCCCTCTCCCCTCATACCGGGACCCCTCTCCCCTCATACCGGGACCCCTCTCCCCTCATACCGGGACCCCTCTCCCCTCATACCGGGACCCCTCTCCCCTCATACCGGGACCCCTCTCCCCTCCATACCGGGACCCCTCTCCCCTCATACCGGGACCCCTCTCCCCTCCATACCGGGACCCCTCTCCCCTCATACCGGGACCCCTCTCCCCTCCATACCGGGACCCCTCTCCCCTCATACCGGGACCCCTCTCCCCTCATACCGGGACCCCTCTCCCCTCATACCGGGACCCCTCTCCCCTCCATACCGGGACCCCTCCCCCCTCATACCGGGACCCCTCTCCTCATACCGGGACCCCTCTCCCCTCATACCGGGACCCCTCTCCCCTCATACCGGGACCCCTCTCCCCTCATACCGGGACCCCTCTCCCCTCATACCGGGACCCCTCTCCCCTCATACCGGGACCCCTCTCCCCTCATACCGGGACCCCTCTCCCCTCCATACCGGGACCCCTCTCCCCTCATACCGGGACCCCTCTCCCCTCATACCGGGACCCCTCTCCCCTCCATACCGGGACCCCTCTCCCCTCATACCGGGACCCCTCTCCTCATACCGGGACCCCTCTCCCCTCATACCGGGACCCCTCTCCTCATACCGGGACCCCTCTCCCCTCATACCGGGACCCCTCCATACCGGGACCCCTCTCCCCTCATACCGGGACCCCTCTCCCCTCATACCGGGACCCCTCTCCTCATACCGGGACCCCTCTCCCCTCATACCGGGACCCCTCCATACCGGGACCCCTCTCCCCTCCATACCGGGACCCCTCTCCCCTCATACCGGGACCCCTCTCCTCATACCGGGACCCCTCTCCCCTCATACCGGGACCCCTCCATACCGGGACCCCTCTCCCCTCCATACCGGGACCCCTCCCCCCTCATACCGGGACCCCTCTCCCCTCATACCGGGACCCCTCTCCCCTCATACCGGGACCCCTCTCCCCTCATACCGGGACCCCTCTCCCCTCCATACCGGGACCCCTCCCCCCTCATACCGGGACCCCTCTCCCCTCATACCGGGACCCCTCTCCCCTCCATACCGGGACCCCTCTCCCCTCATACCGGGACCCCTCTCCCCTCATACCGGGACCCCTCTCCCCTCATACCGGGACCCCTCTCCCCTCATACCGGGACCCCTCTCCCCTCATACCGGGACCCCTCTCCCCTCCATACCGGGACCCCTCTCCCCTCCATACCGGGACCCCTCTCCCCTCATACCGGGACCCCTCTCCCCTCATACCGGGACCCCTCTCCCCTCATACCGGGACCCCTCTCCCCTCCATACCGGGACCCCTCCCCCCTCATACCGGGACCCCTCTCCCCTCCATACCGGGACCCCTCTCCCCTCATACCGGGACCCCTCTCCCCTCATACCGGGACCCCTCTCCCCTCCATACCGGGACCCCTCTCCCCTCCATACCGGGACCCCTCTCCCCTCCATACCGGGACCCCTCTCCCCTCATACCGGGACCCCTCTCCCCTCATACCGGGACCCCTCTCCCCTCATACCGGGACCCCTCTCCCCTCCATACCGGGACCCCTCTCCCCTCCATACCGGGACCCCTCTCCCCTCCATACCGGGACCCCTCTCCCCTCCATACCGGGACCCCTCTCCCCTCATACCGGGACCCCTCTCCCCTCATACCGGGACCCCTCTCCCCTCCATACCGGGACCCCTCTCCCCTCCATACCGGGACCCCTCTCCCCTCATACCGGGACCCCTCTCCCCTCATACCGGGACCCCTCTCCCCTCATACCGGGACCCCTCTCCCCTCCATACCGGGACCCCTCCCCCCTCATACCGGGACCCCTCTCCCCTCCATACCGGGACCCCTCTCCCCTCATACCGGGACCCCTCTCCCTTCATACCGGGACCCCTCTCCCCTCCATACCGGGACCCCTCTCCCCTCCATACCGGGACCCCTCTCCCCTCATACCGGGACCCCTCTCCCCTCCATACCGGGACCCCTCTCCCCTCCATACCGGGACCCCTCTCCCCTCCATACCGGGACCCCTCTCCCCTCATACCGGGACCCCTCTCCCCTCATACCGGGACCCCTCTCCCCTCATACCGGGACCCCTCTCCCCTCATACCGGGACCCCTCTCCCCTCATACCGGGACCCCTCTCCCCTCATACCGGGACCCCTCTCCCCTCATACCGGGACCCCTCTCCCCTCATACCGGGACCCCTCTCCCCTCATACCGGGACCCCTCTCCCCTCATACCGGGACCCCTCTCCCCTCCATACCGGGACCCCTCTCCCCTCATACCGGGACCCCTCTCCTCATACCGGGACCCCTCTCCCCTCATACCGGGACCCCTCTCCCCTCATACCGGGACCCCTCTCCTCATACCGGGACCCCTCTCCCCTCATACCGGGACCCCTCCATACCGGGACCCCTCTCCCCTCATACCGGGACCCCTCTCCCCTCATACCGGGACCCCTCTCCTCATACCGGGACCCCTCTCCCCTCATACCGGGACCCCTCCATACCGGGACCCCTCTCCCCTCCATACCGGGACCCCTCTCCCCTCATACCGGGACCCCTCTCCTCATACCGGGACCCCTCTCCCCTCATACCGGGACCCCTCCATACCGGGACCCCTCTC
The DNA here is from genome assembly GCF_042186555.1 of Aquarana catesbeiana. Taxonomy (NCBI): domain Eukaryota; kingdom Metazoa; phylum Chordata; class Amphibia; order Anura; family Ranidae; genus Aquarana; species Aquarana catesbeiana. The sequence goes on from NC_133326.1 coordinate 698,710,768, forward strand.
CCCTCCATACCGGGACCCCTCCCCCCTCATACCGGGACCCCTCTCCCCTCATACCGGGACCCCTCTCCCCTCATACCGGGACCCCTCTCCCCTCATACCGGGACCCCTCTCCCCTCCATACCGGGACCCCTCCCCCCTCATACCGGGACCCCTCTCCCCTCATACCGGGACCCCTCTCCCCTCCATACCGGGACCCCTCTCCCCTCATACCGGGACCCCTCTCCCCTCATACCGGGACCCCTCTCCCCTCATACCGGGACCCCTCTCCCCTCATACCGGGACCCCTCTCCCCTCATACCGGGACCCCTCTCCCCTCCATACCGGGACCCCTCTCCCCTCCATACCGGGACCCCTCTCCCCTCCATACCGGGACCCCTCTCCCCTCCATACCGGGACCCCTCTCCCCTCATACCGGGACCCCTCTCCCCTCATACCGGGACCCCTCTCCCCTCCATACCGGGACCCCTCCCCCCTCATACCGGGACCCCTCTCCCCTCCATACCGGGACCCCTCTCCCCTCATACCGGGACCCCTCTCCCCTCATACCGGGACCCCTCTCCCCTCCATACCGGGACCCCTCTCCCCTCCATACCGGGACCCCTCTCCCCTCCATACCGGGACCCCTCTCCCCTCCATACCGGGACCCCTCTCCCCTCCATACCGGGACCCCTCTCCCCTCATACCGGGACCCCTCTCCCCTCATACCGGGACCCCTCTCCCCTCCATACCGGGACCCCTCTCCCCTCATACCGGGACCCCTCTCCCCTCATACCGGGACCCCTCTCCCCTCCATACCGGGACCCCTCTCCCCTCCATACCGGGACCCCTCTCCCCTCCATACCGGGACCCCTCTCCCCTCCATACCGGGACCCCTCTCCCCTCCATACCGGGACCCCTCTCCCCTCCATACCGGGACCCCTCTCCCCTCCATACCGGGACCCCTCTCCCCTCCATACCGGGACCCCTCTCCCCTCCATACCGGGACCCCTCTCCCCTCCATACCGGGACCCCTCTCCCCTCATACCGGGACCCCTCTCCCCTCATACCGGGACCCCTCTCCCCTCATACCGGGACCCCTCTCCCCTCATACCGGGACCCCTCTCCCCTCCATACCGGGACCCCTCTCCCCTCATACCGGGACCCCTCTCCCCTCATACCGGGACCCCTCTCCCCTCCATACCGGGACCCCTCTCCCCTCCATACCGGGACCCCTCTCCCCTCCATACCGGGACCCCTCTCCCCTCCATACCGGGACCCCTCTCCCCTCATACCGGGACCCCTCTCCCCTCATACCGGGACCCCTCTCCCCTCCATACCGGGACCCCTCTCCCCTCCATACCGGGACCCCTCTCCCCTCATACCGGGACCCCTCTCCCCTCCATACCGGGACCCCTCTCCCCTCCATACCGGGACCCCTCTCCCCTCATACCGGGACCCCTCTCCCCTCCATACCGGGACCCCTCTCCCCTCCATACCGGGACCCCTCTCCCCTCATACCGGGACCCCTCTCCCCTCATACCGGGACCCCTCTCCCCTCCATACCGGGACCCCTCCCCCCTCATACCGGGACCCCTCTCCCCTCCATACCGGGACCCCTCTCCCCTCATACCGGGACCCCTCTCCCTTCATACCGGGACCCCTCTCCCCTCCATACCGGGACCCCTCTCCCCTCCATACCGGGACCCCTCTCCCCTCATACCGGGACCCCTCTCCCCTCCATACCGGGACCCCTCTCCCCTCCATACCGGGACCCCTCTCCCCTCCATACCGGGACCCCTCTCCCCTCCATACCGGGACCCCTCTCCCCTCCATACCGGGACCCCTCTCCCCTCCATACCGGGACCCCTCTCCCCTCCATACCGGGACCCCTCTCCCCTCCATACCGGGACCCCTCTCCCCTCATACCGGGACCCCTCTCCCCTCATACCGGGACCCCTCCATACCGGGACCCCTCTCCCCTCCATACCGGGACCCCTCTCCCCTCATACCGGGACCCCTCCATACCGGGACCCCTCTCCCCTCCATACCGGGACCCCTCTCCCCTCATACCGGGACCCTCCATACCGGGACCCCTCTCCCCTCATACCGGGACCCCTCCATACCGGGACTAGGGCTGGGAGATTTTCCCCCCCAAAAAAATCTGCGATTTTTTTTTTTATAAAAAACTCGATTCACGATTCGAATCCGATTTTTTTTTTTTTTTTTTTTTATTATCTTACAGTGCATCAACAAACAAAATTTAAAAAAAATTTAAGTGCATTTTAAACATTCTTTGCAAGGAAAATGTACCTATCAACAACAGCAGTTGAGGCAAGCTCGGTGGTGATAGGTGACACTACATCACTGTATATACTGACACACTACATCACTGTATACTGACACACTACATCACTGTATATACTGACACACTACATCACCGTATACTGACACACTACATCACCGTATATACTGACACACTACATCACTGTATATACTGACACACTACATCACCGTATACTGACACACTACATCACCGTATACTGACACACTACATCACTGTATACTGACACACTACATCACTGTATATACTGACACACTACATCACTGTATACTGACACACTACATCACTGTATATACTGACACACTACATCACTGTATATACTGACACACTACATCACTGTATATACTGACACACTACATCACTGTATACTGACACACTACATCACTGTATATACTGACACACTACATCACCGTATACTGACACACTACATCACTGTATATACTGACACACTACATCACTGTATATACTGACACACTACATCACTGTATATACTGACACACTACATCACCGTATACTGACACACTACATCACCGTATACTGACACACTACATCACTGTATATACTGACACACACTACATCACCGTATACTGACACACTACATCACCGTATACTGACACACTACATCACTGTATATACTGACACACTACATCACTGTATACTGACACACTACATCACTGTATATACTGACACCTACATCACTGTATATACTGACACACTACATCACTGTATACTGACACACTACATCACTGTATATACTGACACACTACATCACTGTATACTGACACACTACATCACTGTATATACTGACACACTACATCACTGTATACTGACACACTACATCACTGTATACTGACACACTACATCACTGTATACTGACACACTACATCACTGTATATACTGACACACTACATCACCGTATACTGACACACTACATCACTGTATATACTGACACACTACATCACCGTATACTGACACACTACATCACTGTATATACTGACACACTACATCACTGTATATACTGACACACTACATCACTGTATATACTGACACACTACATCACCGTATACTGACACACTACATCACCGTATACTGACACACTACATCACTGTATATACTGACACACTACATCACCGTATACTGACACACTACATCACCGTATACTGACACACTACATCACCGTATACTGACACACTACATCACCGTATACTGACACACTACATCACTGTATATACTGACACACTACATCACCGTATACTGACACACTACATCACTGTATATACTGACACACTACATCACTGTATATACTGACACACTACATCACTGTATATACTGACACACACTACATCACTGTATATACTGACACACTACATCACTGTATATACTGACACACTACATCACTGTATATACTGACACACTACATCACTGTATATACTGACACACTACATCACTGTATATACTGACACACTACATCACTGTATTACTGACACACTACATCACCGTATACTGACACACTACATCACCGTATACTGACACACTACATCACTGTATATACTGACACACTACATCACTGTATATACTGACACGCTACATCACTGTATATACTGACACGCTACATCACTGTATATACTGACACACTACATCACCGTATACTGACACACTACATCACCGTATACTGACACACTACATCACCGTATACTGACACACTACATCACCGTATTACTGACACACTACATCACCTGTATACTGACACACTACATCACCGTATATACTGACACACTACATCACTGTATATACTGACACACTACATCACTGTATATACTGACACGCTACATCACTGTATATACTGACACACTACATCACTGTATACTGACACACTACATCACTGTATACTGACACACTACATCACCGTATACTGGACACACTACATCACCGTATATACTGACACACTACATCACTGTATACTGACACACTACATCACTGTATATACTGACACACTACATCACTGTATATACTGACACGCTACATCACTGTATACTGACACACTACATCACTGTATATACTGACACACTACATCACGTATACTGACACTACATCATCCGTATACTGACACACTACATCACGTATACTGACACACTACATCACTGTATACTGACACACTACATCACCTGTATACTGACACACTACATCACCGTATACTGACACACTACATCACCGTATACTGACACGCTACATCACCGTATACTGACACACTACATCACTGTATATACTGACACACTACATCACTGTATACTGACACACTACATCACCTGTATATACTGACACACTACATCACTGTATACTGACACACTACATCACTGTATATACTGACACACTACATCACTGTATACTGACACCTACATCACCGTATATACTGACACACTACATCACCGTATACTGACACACTACATCACCGTATACTGACACACTACATCACCGTATACTGACACACTACATCACCGTATACTGACACACTACATCACCGTATACTGACACACTACATCACCGTATATACTGACACACTACATCACTGTATATACTGACACACTACATCACTGTATATACTGACACGCTACATCACCGTATACTGACACACTACATCACTGTATATACTGACACACTACATCACTGTATATACTGACACACTACATCACTGTATACTGACACACTACATCACCGTATACTGACACACTACATCACCGTATACTGACACACTACATCACCGTATATACTGACACACTACATCACTGTATACTGACACACTACATCACTGTATATACTGACACACTACATCACTGTATATACTGACACACTACATCACTGTATACTGACACACTACATCACTGTATATACTGACACACTACATCACCTGTATACTGACACACTACATCACCGTATACTGACACACTACATCACTGTATACTGACACACTACATCACTGTATACTGACACACTACATCACAGTATACTGACACACTACATCACCGTATACTGACACACTACATCACTGTATATACTGACACACTACATCACCGTATACTGACACACTACATCACTGTATACTGACACACTACATCACTGTATACTGACACACTACATCACTGTATATACTGACACACTACATCACTGTATACTGACACTACATCACGTATACTGACACTACATCACTGTATACTGACACACTACATCACTGTATACTGACACACTACATCACTGTATATACTGACACACTACATCACTGTATACTGACACACTACATCACTGTATACTGACACACTACATCACCGTATATACTGACACACTACATCACTGTATATACTGACACACTACATCACTGTATACTGACACACTACATCACTGTATATACTGACACACTACATCACTGTATACTGACACACTACATCACTGTATAACTGACACACTACATCACTGTATATACTGACACACTACATCACTGTATACTGACACACTACATCACTGTATATACTGACACACTACATCACTGTATATACTGACACACTACATCACTGTATATACTGACACACTACATCACTGTATATACTGACACCTACATCACTGTATACTGACACCTACATCACTGTATACTGACACACTACATCACTGTATATACTGACACACTACATCACTGTATACTGACACCTACATCACTGTATATACTGACACACTACATCACTGTATATACTGACACACTACATCACGTATACTGACACACTACATCACTGTATATACTGACACACTACATCACGTATATACTGACACACTACATCACCGTATATACTGACACACTACATCACCGTATCTACACACTACATCACTGTATTACTGACACACTACATCACTGTATATACTGACACACTACATCACTGTATACTGACACACTACATCACTGTATATACTGACACACTACATCACTGTATACTGACACACTACATCACTGTATACTGACACACTACATCACCGTATACTGACACACTACATCACTGTATATACTGACACACTACATCACGTATACTGACACACTACATCACCGTATACTGACACACTACATCACTGTATATACTGACACACTACATCACTGTATACTGACACACTACATCACTGTATACTGACACACTACATCACCGTATACTGACACACTACATCACCGTATATACTGACACACTACATCACTGTATACTGACACACTACATCACTGTATATACTGACACACTACATCACCGTATACTGACACACTACATCACTGTATATACTGACACACTACATCACCTGTATATACTGACACACTACATCACTGTATACTGACACACTACATCACTGTATACTGACACACTACATCACCGTATACTGACACACTACATCACTGTATATACTGACACACTACATCACTGTATACTGACACACTACATCACTGTATATACTGACACACTACATCACTGTATATACTGACACACTACATCACCGTATACTGACACACTACATCACTGTATATACTGACACACTACATCACTGTATATACTGACACACTACATCACTGTATACTGACACACTACATCACCGTATACTGACACACTACATCACAGTATACTGACACACTACATCACTGTATACTGACACACTACATCACTGTATACTGACACACTACATCACTCGTATATACTGACACACTACATCACTGTATATACTGACACACTACATCACTGTATACTGACACACTACATCACTGTATACTGACACACTACATCACTGTATATACTGACACACTACATCACCGTATACTGACACACTACATCACTGTATATACTGACACACTACATCACCGTTATACTGACACACTACATCACCTGTATACTGACACACTACATCACTGTATACTGACACACTACATCACGTATATACTGACACACTACATCACTGTATACTGACACACTACATCACTGTATATACTGACACACTACATCACCGTATACTGACACACTACATCACTGTATATACTGACACACTACATCACTGTATATACTGACACACTACATCACTGTATACTGACACACTACATCACTGTATATACTGACACACTACATCACTGTATACTGACACACTACATCACCGTATACTGACACACTACATCACTGTATATACTGACACACTACATCACCGTATACTGACACACTACATCACTGTATATACTGACACACTACATCACGTATACTGACACACTACATCACGTATATACTGACACACTACATCACTGTATACTGACACACTACATCACTGTATATACTGACACACTACATCACTGTATATACTGACACACTACATCACCGTATATACTGACACACTACATCACTGTATATACTGACACACTACATCACTGTATACTGACACACTACATCACTGTATACTGACACACTACATCACCGTATACTGACACTACATCACTGTATATACTGACACACTACATCACTGTATACTGACACACTACATCACTGTATATACTGACACACTACATCACCGTATATACTGACACACTACATCACTGTATATACTGACACACTACATCACTGTATATACTGACACACTACATCACCGTATACTGACACACTACATCACTGTATACTGACACACTACATCACCTGTATATACTGACACACTACATCACTGTATATACTGACACACTACATCACTGTATACTGACACACTACATCACTGTATACTGACACACTACATCACCTGTATACTGACACACTACATCACTGTATATACTGACACACTACATCACTGTATACTGACACACTACATCACTGTATATACTGACACACTACATCACTGTATATACTGACACACTACATCACTGTATACTGACACACTACATCACTGTATATACTGACACACTACATCACTGTATATACTGACACACTACATCACTGTATATACTGACACACTACATCACTGTATATACTGACACACTACATCACCGTATACTGACACACTACATCACTGTATACTGACACACTACATCACTGTATATACTGACACACTACATCACCGTATACTGACACACTACATCACTGTATATACTGACACACTACATCACAGTATTACTGACACACTACATCACTGTATATACTGACACACTACATCACTGTATATACTGACACACTACATCACCGTATATACTGACACACTACATCACTGTATATACTGACACACTACATCACCGTATACTGACACACTACATCACCGTATATACTGACACACTACATCACCTGTATACTGACACACTACATCACTGTATATACTGACACACTACATCACCGTATACTGACACACTACATCACTGTATATACTGACACACTACATCACTGTATACTGACACACTACATCACTGTATATACTGACACACTACATCACCGTATATACTGACACACTACATCACTGTATATACTGACACACTACATCACTGTATACTGACACACTACATCACTGTATACTGACACACTACATCCGTACTGACACACTACATCACTGTATACTGACACACTACATCACTGTATACTGACACACTACATCACCGTATACTGACACACTACATCACTGTATATACTGACACACTACATCACTGTATACTGACACACTACATCACTGTATATACTGACACACTACATCACCGTATACTGACACACTACATCACTGTATACTGACACACTACATCACTGTATATACTGACACACTACATCACTGTATACTGACACACTACATCACTGTATACTGACACACTACATCACCGTATACTGACACACTACATCACTGTATACTGACACACTACATCACTGTATACTGACACACTACATCACTGTATTACTGACACACTACATCACTGTATATACTGACACACTACATCACCGTATACTGACACACTACATCACTGTATATACTGACACACTACATCACTGTATATACTGACACACTACATCACTGTATATACTGACACACTACATCACCTGTATACTGACACACTACATCACTGTATATACTGACACACTACATCACTGTATACTGACACACTACATCACTGTATACTGACACACTACATCACTGTATATACTGACACACTACATCACTGTATATACTGACACACTACATCACTGTATACTGACACACTACATCACTGTATACTGACACACTACATCACTGTATATACTGACACACTACATCACTGTATACTGACACACTACATCACTGTATATACTGACACACTACATCACTGTATACTGACACACTACATCACCGTATACTGACACACTACATCACTGTATATACTGACACACTACATCACTGTATACTGACACACTACATCACGTATACTGACACACTACATCACCGTATACTGACACACTACATCACCGTATACTGACACACTACATCACCGTATACTGACACACTACATCACTGTATATACTGACACACTACATCACCGTATACTGACACACTACATCACTGTATATACTGACACACTACATCACTGTATATACTGACACACTACATCACCGTATACTGACACACTACATCACTGTATATACTGACACACTACATCACTGTATACTGACACACTACATCACTGTATATACTGACACACTACATCACCGTATACTGACACACTACATCACCGTATATACTGACACACTACATCACCGTATACTGACACACTACATCACTGTATATACTGACACACTACATCACTGTATACTGACACACTACATCACTGTAATATACTGACACACTACATCACTGATATACTGACACACTACATCACCGTATACTGACACACTACATCACTGTATATACTGACACACTACATCACCGTATACTGACACACTACATCACTGTATATACTGACACACTACATCACTGTATACTGACACACTACATCACTGTATACTGACACACTACATCACCGTATACTGACACACTACATCACTGTATATACTGACACACTACATCACCTGTATACTGACACACTACATCACTGTATACTGACACACTACATCACTGTATATACTGACACACTACATCACTGGTATACTGACACACTACATCACTGTATATACTGACACACTACATCACCGTATACTGACACACTACATCACCGTATACTGACACACTACATCACTGTATACTGACACACTACATCACCGTATACTGACACACTACATCACTGTATACTGACACACTACATCACTGTATAACTGACACACTACATCACCGTATACTGACACACTACATCACTGTATACTGACACACTACATCACTGTATATACTGACACACTACATCACTGTATACTGACACACTACATCACTGTATATACTGACACACTACATCACCGTATACTGACACACTACATCACTGTATACTGACACACTACATCACTGTATACTGACACACTACATCACTGTATACTGACACACTACATCACCGTATTACTGACACACTACATCACTGTATACTGACACACTACATCACCGTATACTGACACACTACATCACTGTATACTGACACACTACATCACTGTATATACTGACACACTACATCACTGTATACTGACACACTACATCACTGTATACTGACACGCTACATCACCGTATACTGACACACTACATCACTGTATATACTGACACACTACATCACTGTATATACTGACACACTACATCACTGTATATACTGACACACTACATCACTGTATACTGACACACTACATCACGTATACTGACACACTACATCACCGTATACTGACACACTACATCACCGTATATACTGACACACTACATCACTGTATACTGACACACTACAATCACTGTATATACTGACACCACTACATCACTGTATACTGACACACTACATCACTGTATATACTGACACACTACATCACCGTATACTGACACACTACATCACTGTATATACTGACACACTACATCACTGTATATACTGACACACTACATCACTGTATATACTGACACACTACATCACTGTATACTGACACACTACATCACCGTATACTGACACACTACATCACCGTATATACTGACACACTACATCACTGTATTACTGACACACTACATCACCGTATACTGACACACTACATCACCGTATACTGACACACTACATCACCGTATACTGACACACTACATCACTGTATATACTGACACAACTACATCACTGTATACTGACACACTACATCACTGTATACTGACACACTACATCACCGTATACTGACACACTACATCACTGTATACTGACACACTACATCACTGTATATACTGACACACTACATCACTGTATACTGACACACTACATCACTGTATACTGACACACTACATCACTGTATACTGACACACTACATCACCGTATACTGACACACTACATCACTGTATACTGACACACTACATCACTGTATATACTGACACACTACATCACCTGTATACTGACACACTACATCACTGTATACTGACACACTACATCACCGTATACTGACACACTACATCACTGTATATACTGACACACTACATCACTGTATATACTGACACACTACATCACTGTAATACTGACACACTACATCACCGTATACTGACACGACTACATCACCGTATACTGACACACTACATCACTGTATACTGACACACTACATCACCGTATACTGACACACTACATCACCGTATACTGACACACTACATCACTGTATACTGACACACTACATCACCGTATACTGACACACTACATCACCGTATACTGACACACTACATCACCGTATACTGACACACTACATCACTGTATATACTGACACACTACATCACTGTATACTGACACACTACATCACTGTATATACTGACACACTACATCACCGTATACTGACACGACTACATCACTGTATACTGACACACTACATCACTGTATAACTGACACACTACATCACTGTATATACTGACACACTACATCACTGTATATACTGACACGACTACATCACCGTATACTGACACACTACATCACTGTATATACTGACACACTACATCACTGTATATACTGACACACTACATCACCGTATACTGACACACTACATCACCGTATACTGACACACTACATCACTGTATATACTGACACACTACATCACCGTATACTGACACACTACATCACGTATACTGACACCTACATCCGTACTGACACACTACATCACGTATACTGACACACTACATCACTGTATACTGACACACTACATCACTGTATATACTGACACACTACATCACTGTATATACTGACACGCTACATCACTGTATACTGACCACACTACTACACTACATCGTATACTGACACACTACATCACTGTATACTGACACACTACATCACTGTATACTGACCACTAATCACTGTATACTGACACACTACATCACTGTATACTGACACACTACATCACTGTATATACTGACACACTACATCACTGTATACTGACACACTACATCACTGTATACTGACACACTACATCACCGTATACTGACACACTACATCACTGTATATACTGACACACTACATCACTGTATATACTGACACACTACATCACTGTATATACTGACACACTACATCACCGTATACTGACACACTACATCACCGATACTGACACACTACATCACCGTAATACTGACACGCTACATCACCGTATACTGACACACTACATCACTGTATACTGACACACTACATCACTGTATATACTGACACACTACATCACCGTATACTGACACACTACATCACCGTATACTGACACACTACATCACTGTATACTG